>NC_138149.1:18447400-18647400 GCF_964199315.1 Orbicella franksi | reverse complement strand
CGAGTTAAGAAGGGGAAAATAGACGAAGATTCCTCCTAATAAAGTAGATTTGAATTCAACCCGAAAAATGGCAACATTTACTGATGTTTAGGCTACGAAATCCTTGACTGCCGCTTTCCTTTCATCGTCAAGTGCCGTCGAGCGTTTCCTTTCCATCAGCAGTTTGGTAGCTCAACAGCAGTATACATGCAGGCGCAAGAAGAACCGTTGGTCGCAAACAGAAGCAAAAAACTTAATTGAGGTCTATGGAGAAGACAAGAGGAAGTTGGAATTTAAAGCGGCCTCGGGTAGGAAGTACTGCTAAATTGACAACCCTTACACAGCCCTAATAATTTAGGAGAGTTTGGTCCACTATCACAGTCTTCGCGCAGTTTTTGCTAAGCTTCAAATCAATCTTTCAAATTGTATTTGGGAGGAGGAACGACCTTGGTTCTACTTTGGACTATTCCGTTATCAAAATCAGAAAATTGGAAGACTTGTTTTCCGAGACAAGCCAAACTGTCTGTTGTATGCTGTCTACTTTTATAGTTAATTAGTTCCGTATTAACAGCTTCCCTAAAAACTGGGGTTAAGTTACGAATCCTCGGGTAGCCGTGACCAAAAGTAACGTACAAATTAGGCTCTCTCAAAACACAGACCTCAGTAAGACCTCCTCCGAATCTAAAAACTCACCTCAGACCTCAGAACCCTCTGGATCTCGGCAAAATCTAAGATCTAAGAACGTCTCTCGAATCTCAAAAACCAAGGCCTGGGTTTTGAAATTTACATCAACAACAAAAGTACTTTTGGCAGGCCAAAAGTGTTTCCTTTTGAAGATCTGATTCCTGTTTGATCAATCTCTGAAATTTCCTGTTCGGACAGACAACAATATCACGTCATTTTACAGCTGCAAATCAACCGGCTTAAATTTTAACGCCTGTACCCGTGAGTCCGACAAAAATAAGCATGGAACCACGATTATTTTCGGTATGCCAAGCTTACAAGAATCGTGCCCTGTAGAACCAAAACCAAGTGTCGAGAACATGGCGATTTTATAGTCTGCTCAAGCTCGTGAAATTCGTGAACTCACTAGGCATTTCCAAAGAACTCAGTTGAGTAAGGACCCGCCCACACTACACCGGAGAAATTTGAAAACAGCGTTTTCACTCTGAAAACGAATCAAATGTTTTCCGTCCACTCTGCGTTCGGAGAACTTTAAAAGCGCAACAATCACCGGTCACTTTGGATTTGTGCTTGAGAAAACTCGGGCAGGGAAATTAAATTATTCCCATGACGTCATCGTTTTCGAAAAGCTCCATTTTCAAAATGTTTTCAGTCCACAGTACATACTTGGTAAATGGTTCCGGCACAAAATAGTGTTGCGTTCAGACACTGGGTACTCCAAGCACCCAAATACCATTCAGTGCCCGGTTACAAGGTCATGTGTTCTGCGGCATTTTGAAATAACTACGCATTTTGTAACACCTTACGCATTTTGTAATAAAAGTTGCAGCATTTTGTAATAACGTGGTGACGCAAATTGTAATAAGTCTCTTCACACGATAATTTCACGAAGCATACAGATTGGCTGGATTCCCTTCAACAACAACCTGATGGAAAATCGGTTATTAAATTATTGTAGGATTTTTTAAAACTGAATATGAGTACAGTATCTGCATGGGTATTTGTACAGTAGATGCAGGCGAAAGTGGGTAAATTACATTACAATGCTAATACTTTGAACAGGAACTTTATTTATATTTAATTTTACATTATCATATTTGATTAACTCAATAATTGACCATTACATCTTATGTGAAAATTATCTTGACGATCACTTATGATGTGAGACTCCTTTCTTAGTCAATAAACTAGAACTAGAATGTACACATTTGCTGTGTGGCAAAATATAACAACGACACTAACGACAACAACAACAGCAGTTCATGATCATGTCTTTCCATGTCTTACTTTCGCCAGAAAATTTTCATAATTCGAAACCCACCCAAACCTAGGGCATATAGCACAAGCCAAGCATTGTGCCAACGATTGCTATTGATGAAAGCTTTCACCTCTAATACCAGTCCACTTGAGGGGCCACGTTGCTTTATAAGCCGTCTCACACTTATTGTACCGTGTGATCCATCCGGGAAGTATATCCTTGGAAGAACGTCCACGAATCTATCGACGCAATTACGAAATCTGGCGGATACATTTCTTAGCCGCTGAAAGAGGAGACAGATATCACTGGGTTTTGAGGAACGAAGAGCTGTCTCGAGAATATTGCTCACTAACTCATTGGGAAGCTGGTCAAATGAACAGGTAGCCTCGTTGTGGTGTTCATTCATGGCATCGCAAACATTTTTCTAGACGCTGCAGTCAACTGTCCCTTTCATTCTGTCTTCATTATTCTTCCGCTGTCCCTGTTCCTCTTGTTCTGCTGATCCCGCTGTTTCGTTTTCCTCATCCTGGTCCACTTCCACCTCCATCATGTTCACATTCTCGCCATCACTGTCATTTCGTTTCTCCGAAGTGTGCTCATTATCACCATCCTCTACCTCATCCTCTACCTCAAGGCAAACATAATGTTCTCCTTCGCCTTCTGCAAAGTGTCCTAGGTGAAAGTTTGCTACTGGGACACCAGTGAAGGGAGAGATGATAGTGTTTCCTTCTACACCGAGGGAAGAATGAATTGAAAGCTGCACATTGAAAAGGTTAGAAGCGGCCTGCAGGGTGATTTGATCTCCATATGTGCCCTCTTCAATCATTTCAGCTAAGTAATGAGACCATGCTTGGCCAGCGTATAGTTCTAGGGGAAAGCCGTGAAAGTCACTTGGATTTTCTCTCAAGTACTTACAATTTCTTCTCTCAAAGTTTCAGATGATCTTTCAAAACCAATCCTTCTTAAACAAAAACAAAGTGCATTAAATTGACAGATACCATCTCCTGCAGGATTAAAAGCGATGGCACCTCTATCTGCTAAGGGCAATAGCTTTTCCTGTGAAGTTAGAGGAACGTGATATTTTTCTTTGTGCAATTTCTGTTTTCTCTTTCTCTCTTGCTTTTTCTTTTCTTTTTCATCGCAACTGATACTTGCAATATCTTCTACAGATATCCAGTGCTGCTCTTGCTCATGTGAATTGGGCTGAACAAATACCACTTTATACATGGAAGTAGTTAAATGTCGGCCGATCACTTTTCCTGACAAAACGTGTCTTCGTTTTGGAGCAATCTTTCCTTTTCGCGGCTTAAGTCTTATCAATACTTCTTCTCCAACTTTGTACTGAGTTGAGGCAGGGTTGAGACGTTTGTGCCTGTCCATCATGCGCTTTCCCAGTTTCCGTGTATATGATTTAGCTCTTTCTCGGACATTCTTAACGCCGGTTTTGTGCTTAGATATATCTTTTCTGCTTGGCGATTTCAATGATCCTGGACAACCGTCAATGTCGTAATCTTCTAATGCTGCCTTAACGACAACATTTGATTTTCGTCCGTAATACACTTCAAACGGACTTAACCAGCCAAGTTCCTCTTTCTTTTCTTCATTAAGAATTCTGCAGTAGGTTGGGAGATTTTTAACCCAGTTGACTCCTTACCCTTTCAATGAAAGCAAGTCGAACATCATTTTGTTACGGAAACGTCGGTGTGACCTTTCGACCTTCCCTTGTGATTGAGGGTGGTAAGGCCTACTTCGAATTCTTTTGATTTTGTATTTCTTGCACGCATTTTCTAAACGTCCGTAAAATTCTTTCCCTCGGTCACTCTGCAGACGATCTGGTGGTCCATGTTCTTCATATATCTTTTGCAGATTCCTTGCAATGCAACGACTTGACTTCTTTTCCAGTGGTGCAAGCCACAGATAACGACTAAACACGTCCATCGAAGAAAGGACATAGTGGAAAGTCTTACCAGCAAACTCGACGGGTTGCTTGGTCAAGTCTATCAAATCAATTTGGTACTGTGAGTGTACATGTTTCGCTCTAACAGGTTTCGGTAAGACTCTGCTCTTAAATACCGCGTTGTGAATACGATACTTGACGTTGTTCGAAGTCACATGTCGTATCTGCCGTTCAGTAAGCCCCGCATAGCTATCTGCTGCTCTACGTTTCAGCTTTTTATATCCCGCCGACTTAGTTTCTTTGAATGTTCTGCCAACAATTCTAGATACATCGGATGTTTTCACAGCTTTCTTTCCATTAAAGTATGAGGTAGGACTCTCTTCAGGACCAAGAGCAAAGAGGTCTCTCTTTCTCCCGAACCGCACGACAGCAGGGACGTTAAACTTTCCCTGGACAAGCAGTAGTAAAGTTTCGTAGGTTTCATCATCCATCGTATGTATAAAAGCTTCTCGCGCCCTTTTTTGCTTTTCTCCAGCTTGAACTAACTGGAAACTAGAGCAAAGCCTGAGGAGATAAACGGCATATGAAACCATTTTGAGCAGTCTGCTATGAGATATGCCAGGAGTTACGCTTGATCGATTCTGCCATTTCATGCAGTGACAGGGTTTCTGCAGCAGGGGTGCCAGTAGGGCACTCTCCACGTAGCTTTTTTTTAAATAAAAGAAGATGGTGAACTTCTTGAACGGTATCAAATCGTGCAACAAAAACCTTGTTAGAATTGATTGATTTTTTAGATAAGTTCTTTTTTCTCATTTTTGTCCGAGTCTTGGAATCAAGTTAGGTTCACGAAAAAGAAAGTAATAAAACGTCAACGTTTGCGTGACAATGGGTGGAGCTATTTCACCTGGTGGTATTCCATTCTCCATTATAAAGATTTAGGAAATTTTTAAGGAATTGAGAACTTTATTTTGCAAAATTTATACACCTCTCAGGCTAAAATTATGCCAAATGCTTATTGAAAATATAGATTTACATAGAAGTATGTGGGTCGTTTAGCTCCCGATATCTGCTAAAAAAGAGCATTTGACAAACTATTTTAAGCCAGTGTTGAAGAGAATCCGGCCAATCTGTATGCTTCATGAAATTATCGTGTGAAGAGACTTATTACAATTTGCGTCACCACGTTATTACAAATTGCGCAGACTGACGTTTATTACAAAATGCTGCAACACTTATTACTAATTGCGTCGTTTGCATTTAATACAAAATACTGCAGGTAATTAAAAAATGCTGCAACTTTTATTACAAAATGCGTAGGGTATTACAAAATGCGTAGGGTATTACAAAATGCGTAGGGTATTACAAAATGCGTAGTTATTACAAAATGCCGCAGAACATCGCGACCTTGTAACCTGGCAAGCAGGCTGCCGGGCACAGCTATTGTGCCTGAATTCTAGTGTGAAAACTTGGAAAAAAAAGTTTTGTTAAGCTCTCGATTCGGAGGGAGTCATAGGTCTTAGTTATTAAGATTCAGAAGAGGTCTTAGTTCTTAGTTTTTGAGATTCGGAAAGAGTCTTAGGTCTTAGTTCTTGAGATTCAGAGGGGGCAAGCAGGCTGCCGGGCACAGCTATTGTGCCTGAATTCTAGTGTGAAAACTTGGAAAAAAAAGTTTTGTTAAGCTCTCGATTCGGAGGGAGTCATAGGTCTTAGTTATTAAGATTCAGAAGAGGTCTTAGTTCTTAGTTTTTGAGATTCGGAAAGAGTCTTAGGTCTTAGTTCTTGAGATTCAGAGGGGGCAAGCAGGCTGCCGGGCACAGCTATTGTGCCTGAATTCTAGTGTGAAAACTTGGAAAAAAAAAAGTTTTGTTAAGCTCTCGATTCGGAGGGAGTCATAGGTCTTAGTTATTAAGATTCAGAGGAGGTCTTAGTTCTAAGTTTTTGAGATTCGGAAAGAGTCTTAGGTCTTAGTTACTGAGATTCAGAGGAGGTCTTAGGTCTTAGTTACTGAGATTCAGAGGAGGTCTTAGGTCTTAGTTATTGAGATTCAGAGGAGATCTTAGGTCTTAGTTATTGAGATTCAGAGGAGGTCTTAGGTCTTAGTTACTGAGATTCAGAGGAGATCTTAGGTCTTAGTTACTGAGATTCAGAGGAGGTCTTAGGTCTTAGTTATTGAGATTCAGAGGAGGTCTTAAGTCTTAGTTATTGAGATTCAGAGGAGGTCTTAGGACTTACTTATTAAGATTCAGAGGGGGCCCCAGGGTCCGAAATTGCGCTTTCCTGGTCGCCAATGCGACTAAAAATTTTGCACCGGCGACCAGAATTTCACAACTGGTCGCCAGCGGGCAATTAACTATTTCATGCCACGATAATTATACAAACAATAACTGTGATTTTCAGCCAAATCGATTAAAACAAAATTCAAAGCCACCCGTCAATTGGTCACTTACTTTTTACCTTTCCACTGCTTTTGTATAAAAGTATAAAACTAATTTTCCTGTTATTATAAATCTACCACAACGTTTCACAGCTACCATCAGTGCGAAGCTACGCCGCCATGTTTTTCAGCAGTTTCCCATAACATACGTATCGCGGGCGCAACAGGCCCCATGCGTTCTTTCGACATGAATATTTATCCAGGCGATGTGGTGTCCAAAGATGTTCTGAAATCTTTCTGTAATTTATCACAAAGGGGAGACGGTACATCCGCGAAGAAATTAGTTGAAGATTTAGATATTCTCTGGGCGTCAAAAGGTGGAAATGTAGATCTGTCAAAGTAGTCAAAAGATGACGTGAGCACTGGTTTGATTCCTGATGACATCGATTCAAATCTGATTTTGCCGGCAAGCCTGTGTGACCAAAAATTTTGGTTTGTGTTTTGCTGCGAAGGAAAAATTTTATTGACACTTTTTGGCAACCACATTATTCCATATGGCGACTAAAAAAAAAAAAATTTCAGTCGCCAGTTGGCGCCCGCCTGCAAAAGTTAATTTCGGCCCTGGGGGGTCTTCGGTCTTAGTTACTGAGATTCAGAGGAGGTCTTAGGTCTTAGTTATTAAGATTCAGAGGAGGTCTTAGGTCTTAGTTATTGAGATTCAGAGGAGGTCTTAGGTCTTAGTTACTGAGATTCAGAGGAGGTCTTAGGTCTTAGTTATTGAGATTCAGAGGAAGTCTTAGGTCTTAGTTACTGAGATTCAGAGGAGGTCTTAAGTCTTAGTTATTGAGATTCAGAGGTGGTCTTAGGTCTTAGTTATTAAGATTCAGAGGAGGTCTTAGGTCTTAGTTATTGAGATTCAGAGGAGGTCTTAGGTCTTAGTTATTGAGATTCAGAGGAAGTCTTAGGTCTTAGTTACTGAGATTCAGAGGAGGTCTTAGGTCTTAGTTATTGAGATTCAGAGGAAGTCTTAGGTCTTAGTTACTGAGATTCAGAGGAGGTCTTAGGTCTTAGTTATTGAGATTCAGAGGAGGTCTTAGGTCTTAGTTATTGAGATTCAGAGGAGGTCTTAGGTCTTAGTTACTGAGATTCAGAGGAGGTCTTAGGTCTTAGTTATTGAGATTCAGAGGAAGTCTTAGGTCTTAGTTACTGAGATTCAGAGGAAGTCTTAGGTCTTAGTTACTGAGATTCAGAGGAAGTCTTAGGTCTTAGTTATTGAGATTCAGAGGAGGTCTTAGGTCTTAGTTACTGAGATTCATAGGAGGTCTTAGGTCTTAGTTACTGAGATTCAGAGGAGGTCTTAGGTCTTAGTTACTGAGATTCAGAAGGGGTCTTAGGTCTTAGTTATTGAGATTCAGAGGGGTCTTAGGTCCCAGTTGACCCAGTTTGGCCCCAGTTGAAGTCGATGCACCATAAAATAGTCACTCAATTTTTCTTTGGCACTTTGAAAAAAATAAGCACTTGAATAAAGACCACAAGCCCATAAGATTACTTACATTAATAAATGTATCAAAATTTAATATACAAACCTTGCTGCATTTTTTCCACAATCACAGCATGGAATTCGCTGCATGTTTTATTGTCTGGCTCCAGCAACAAAACTAAAGTTTGAGTCAAAAGCAAAACAAAATTATTAGTGAAAATGATGAATTTAATCATGTAACAGGAGATATAGTGCCATTTACTACTTTAGTTGTAAATGATTACTGCAGCAAGTCATAAATTGTTTTACGTGTAATAGAACTATCCTAAGATCAGCTACTAGATAAATGGTAGATGTTTTTTGCCTAAAATTTCACAGGAGATTCAAAGGAGGCATAAGTCCCGCACTTGTTGCTTGTTTATTACACTTCTACAGTGTTCATTTGCACTCCTTTTTTACATTGACAGTATTTTACTCACGCAAATAACTTCCTTAGAAGGATAAAATTGTGAGGTGCAGTGGCCTCATGGTTAGTGCGCTCATCTCTGGATTGAGCAATCCGGGTTGGAGCCCTGGCTGGGGACATTTTGTTGTTCCTCTCTCTGCCAAGGTGTAGAAATGGGTACTGGTGAATTAAATGATGGTGGGTAATGCTGTGATGGACTGGCATCCCATCCAGGGAGGAGTAAAAATACTCCTAGCAGCTTCATACTACAGAAACCGGGATAAAACTCCAGTGTGATAGGCCATTTGGCTCGTATGCAGACTTTACCTTTACCTAATTTTGAGAATAACCTTCAGGCATAATGATGGTATGATCCTAATATTTTTCAGCATAATTCTGCTCTATTGTAGTCCTGAAATTTAAACTGTATGCCTTATTTTCCCACCACCTGGAGGGTACAAAGTTGGCAATAGCGCAGACATTTTGGAAGCTGGATACAACAGACTCACAACCAGTGTGTTGTGGAATGGTTAACAGCCTACTTCATTAAGCCTGGTTTTTACAAGACTAGATGATTAGTAATTGTGCCTGACATTCCTTTTCTTTCTGGAAGTAATGATTTCTTAGATTTTTCAATAACAGGTCTGCAGTGTGTATTTGTGTGGGGTACTTTTATTCCATTCAGTTGGAGTGTGACTTGTAAATTTGACTATTTGAGAGTTAAAGTGCTACAAGTGAGTAGGCAATTTCTTGAAGGACAATGGTATAAGAATTGATTAATTATAATTTTTAGATTGCTGATATTAAACAAGTCCTTACAAGTTTTTAAGCAGAAATTATATTGACAGCAGAATACTTTGTTTTCAAATGTCAAATTAACTTGTGTAGGTAGTGCTAAGAAGGTTTCTTGGAATGACAAGGCCTGTTACATAATAAAGTCAGCAACTGGGAATTCAACAGTTTGTCCCAGATAGACACCTTGTCAATAGTGTTGAATTCCATGGAAGTTCTGATATAAGTTTTTGCAATGACTGTAAAGAAATAATGAAGTGTTGAATAACAGCAATCAATTTGCATGTACGATGTATGTTCTTTTGTTAAAATATTGCTGTTGGTGCAGTGAAAAGAAAACAATTGTGTTGATACATTCTGTATGCTTCTTATGCTAGATTGTTTTAAGGTTACATCTATGTGTTGATCAGTGGGTAGTAGTTTGTGGATAGAAGAGTGAATCCACGCTTGTTTCAGGATTCAATCTGAATCTTCAAGTGGCTGTCAGGTAAACAGTTCCACAAAGAGCTGTGTGATAGCTGAACTTCTCAAATAAAACATATTGATCAGGTGTTGATACAAAGTCAAAATGCTTGTATGACAAAAATTAAATTTCTAGTGCAGTGTTCCACCTCCCATTGCCCAGACTGCAGAGTACGAGTACAATGACTTGATAACACATGATAGTAGTTGAGTACAATCACTGACACTTGTTTGAACACTTTTTTTAATTCACATATCATCAATATCCCTAAATTATAAAATTACAGTGGATGATACTTCTGATAGCAAAAAGTGAAAAAAAATGTCAAAAAATGTTTAAACCAGCCAGGACAAACAAGGAGACATTCAGCTGAACGTATACAGGCTATGTCTTACCTCATATTTTCGATCTTTTAATACCATTTGGACCGTTGATAAAACTCTAAGATAATGGCTCCCACATGGCCATTATGGCAAGCGAACTAGCCAAGTAACGCAGCAAAATAGACCGGATATTGACCAGGACAAAGAAACAGACAATGTTATTAAGACAGAACAATAATAATATATGTTGAACTATTACATAAATATTTTGGCTCAGTTGTTTATAAATTAATTTCACGAACAGTATGTCTTTGCTGCCTGTGCATACATAAGCATCTTATGACTTGGAAGGAGTTCAATGTTACAAATAACGCTAATACATTCAGACCTTTCGGATTTTGTAATGTTGGTAACTTTGACATTATTCCTTGTATATATAGACACTCCTCCCTTCTGTAACTTGTCATTATCAAACCAATATCTGTCCTGTCTATAGATACCATCGATCCCGGACATCTTAGCAAATGAACATTTTTTCAGGCCGTTGCAGGAACCGTTGGTTTCATTCCTGGATTAAAAAAAGTGATCATGCAAGGCCGTCAGGGAAGGTGCTTTACAGTTTGTTTGCAATTTTGTTGAGTTTTGAACTTTCTAGCAAGATGCTATTCAAGATATGCCACAGAAAAGAGTTTGAACGATGCAAAATCCACTGCAAGGACAAGATTTGCCTCAAAGTTGATGCTTTTGAGGGATTTGCAAACTGTAGCCAAGAGATGTTTGTCATCACATAATCCATTTTTTTTAATCCGTGGCTAAAACCAATGGTGCGTGCAATGGCCTGAAAAAAAAAGCAATTTCAAAAGACGTCTGGGATCAATAGTATTGCACTTTGAAATGGTAACAACCGAATCTTGAACTTCATGCTCAAGATGAGTTTCAGACATGATACATGTGTCTATATCAGCTGCATATAAATCTGCCCCAAGTGCGACTGATGCTGTAACTACACTCTTGGTAACATGTTGACACAAAATATGTTAACACTGCATATGTTGAGACAAAATGTAACTTCTGACAATTGAGGGATGAATTAGTCAGAAATTAATGTCCTTGGAGACTCAGGGGCAGTTAGTGGGGGCTAGAGAAAGTCAGAGGCAAGGTAAGGTGGTAAAGTCTGCATCAGACCAGTGGAGTTTATCCTCCTTTCTGGTGTTTGAAGTGACTGGGAGTATTTCTACTCCACCACTGGATGGGATGCTAGTCCACTGCAGGGTTACACTCATAGCATTTAAATTTGCTGTTACCCATTTAGAGGCACTACGAAAATTATTAGTGCCTTGCCCAAAAACAAGACACAATGACCCTGGCCAGGGCTCAAACACAGACTGCTTGATCCAGAAAATAGTGTGCTTTCATGTATCACCTAGTGGGGCTTATCACCAGAATTTTAAAGTATTGCCTTCTCAAAAGACTTTTTTGCTTGAGACTTTACTTGTGGGGTTGGTTCTTTTACTTGTTGGTATCAACAAGTACAGCTGTATGATGTAATTAACCTCCTTAGGGAGAAAAGCGGAGAATATTAACATGGCTTCTGGGTAAAATCCTTCACTATTCACCTTCAGTGCTAGGAAACCTCACCATGAACTAGACATGCAGTACCATGAAACAGGTCTATTCATCAGCATCCAGTTACACACAGGTGGGTAATCACCATGAAGAGTGTTACTGATTGAGACACTTATCACAAAACATACAAGTCAACCTCCTTGTTAAAAGGCCACTAGCTGCACAGCTAGATATCTTGTACGAATAGCATTGATATGTAAGCTAAGCTAACATGTAAATGTCTTTTGCTTAGCAAAACAACACTTGAAGAGTGGCTGTTTGTGGTGCAAGAGGAAAGAAACATAACTCATTGCCTACTTTGGTGGCAGATTTCCTTGGCCTTTCCATAGTTTTCATCCATGACAGCCATAAGAAACTATAGTGAAAAATGAAAGAAAGAGTTGTTTAGTTGAGAACTTTGATCTCATTGCTTTAATTTCCCTTTGATTTGACAATCATTTCCCATCATAACTTATAAATATTCAGCTAACAGTTTTTTTGAGAAAAACTTGAGGCTTACACCAACAACAATGCCCTTGATATTTCTCAATAACTGACAGACTATCGATGTCATTTTTCCTATCATATAAAAAAACTGCACATCTACATGCGAGACAAGGGGCCCATCAGGCTGGAGCTTATCCCGGTTTCTGTAGCATGAAGGACTAGAAATATTTCTACTCCCCCCTGGATGGGATGCTAGTTCATCGCAGGGTTACCCCCAGCATTACATTTGTCAGTACCCATTTGTAAACCTGGGTGGAGAAAGGCATTGTGATAGTAAAGTGTCTTGTCTAAAAACACAACACAATGTCCCCAGCCAGGGCTCAAACCCAAACCACTTGATCTGGAGTCGAGTGCACTAACCATGAGGCTACTGCACCCTCCATAATGATCTAAGACAAGTGTAAAAAGTTGAAAAAGAGCTAGGATGTCTCCCGAGTCATATAAGCAAGCGACATAATGAAAATGACACATGACATAACGACATAATTGCTTATGTCGGTAATGTGAACATCAACATAAAGATATAACAAGAATATCAGTCTTTTTCCTTTTGCTTTAAGGTCGCTATTGTGAACTACAATGTACTGAGGCTTTACAGTTGACACACTTTTAGATGGTCTCTTGTATAAACAAATTTTTCATCTAGTCTTCACTCCCTGACAGTTGACCACTCTAACATTACTTGATTGTTTTAGTGCATCTCATAAATGACTTAACTTTTTTCCAAGTCTCTCATTCACTCACAGTTGTGGTTTTTCATGCCTCTTTTTTGTAAACAAATTGTCTATCAAGTCTCTTGCTTGCTCTTAAATGATAAGTTTCTGGCTTTCTATCTCACATGCAAACATTAATTTTCCATGTTTTGTTGAATTGCTTTTTAAGTGTCATTGTCAGAGAAAACCAGGAAGGACCAAAAGATCGAGGACGGTCATTTACCTTCATCTTTTCACAGTATAAAAGCTACCCGAAAGGATTAACAACCATGACATTTGCCAAGGTAGGCATTCGTTTTTCATCAAGATATCACCACATCATGATTTTGGCTTCTCAAGCGCTCTAAAATGGCCGAAATTTTGGGCAACTTTAGGTGAGCCTACAAGATACTTTGTACATATTCCAGAAACTCTTATTTTTGCGCAATAGCACTTGTCCCCTTATCAGTTGACTGAGATGTATTTGAGATCTTATGCTTTAATTCTACGGTTTTTATGAGGTGCCAAATATTGCTGCTGAATCGTTAATGATCGTGACCCAAATTGTAGCCATTTTCAGCTGGTTGTTTTTCAACAGTGCGGCAGTTTATTTCTACAGAAAAACATTTCTGTGATAGTCTTTTACAGTTATCAATACCCAGTTTAGTTGAAAATGGTATCTACAGATAAATTGGAGTAATTGGTCTCATAAAGTAAAAAAAATTCATTGGTCAGAAACATTTCTCGCCAAATGCTTAGCAAAGAATATCACCTTATTGTGACTTCCTGTGATTGTTATCCATGATTTACTAAAAGATCTGCAAAAAATACATTAGCTGGAGCACAGAATAGAAAATTTAAGTTGTGATATCATTATTAACCTTTAAGAAAGAGCCCTAAGAAAATAGGCGCAGTCTGATTGGTTAAAAACTGTGTTTTTTGTACTAACCTGCCACGATACAAATGGCAACATTAACTACAAGAAAGATTTCCACTGGCAATCATGGCCTAGCAACTATTACAAGTATTGAGATGTTTATTCCAGTCATCTGTCCATTATGATCCTTTTGTGAATTGGATAGTAGGGAAGTTTTGTTGTAACCTGCATTTCCTCACTGTTTACATGTACATTCGGCTGTGCCAAATAGACACCAACTCTGACATCTTTCCTCAACCATCTCGTTTGCACACTGATAATTGACTCACAACCCTCACTGCTAGGTGATTTTTCTGATCCAAAAGAACAGTTAATGTTTTCAAAACCAAGGAGAAACCATTAAGTAAGATCAACATTGTGAAGTCCTGTTGTCTGACCTTTGAATCTGTAACGTATCACACCTTCCAAAAATGAGAAATAGATGTAAACAAGGGGCTTGCAGAAGTCCTAAAATTAAATTTGGGGTAAAGCTACGCTCACTATTAACTTGCAGTTTGTTCTACTCAACAACAAAAAAGACCAGCAAACTGAAGATCCACTTTGTTTTTTGTAGCGTGATGTTGAAAATAGAATTTTCACGGGAAACTTTAGCCTAGATAATGGTAAGGATTTGGTGAGTTTGAAATGTTTACAAAGGTTAATAACCATGTCACAGCTTAAATAGTCTATTCTGCACTCCAGCCAACTATTTTTTGCAGATCTTTCAGTAAATCATGGATAACAAGAAGATCTTTTAGATCTTATAACCGCACTTTTAAAATTTAACTGTTTGCTTAGCACTACCGTCGGAATGTAGTGCACATTTCAAAGTAGTCATTGATGATTCTTTTCTTACTGTAGACATCACATCACTTGATCAACACACACTGTATTATTGCACCATCAGTGGTAGCCGTTGACAAATCTCCAATGATGTAATGGTCCTAATCTAGAACTTTCTTCGGGATATGTATGGTCATGAACAATATGAACCACACGATAATAACACTATTAACAACAGCTTTCTTTCTTTAAAGACATGATTAAATTTGATTGGTGTTTTCCACGAGTAAAGGGCTAGCAAAGTAGTCACACAAGTCATGTAATTTAATAATGAAACTCTATCCCGACCGATGTATCGATTTTGGTCACTCCAGTGGCTACAGATTGAAAACGTGACAGAAAATTGGCGTTACTTTCGATTGTCACCAAATTTGGACAGTGGGATGATCTCATCATTAGCCAATTACAGGCCATTTTTCAGCTCTTTTCGTCACATCCTCCCCCCTTGGGAGAATTTTGTCAAGTTAGCTAATTTAGCATGCAAGCCACCGTAATGGTGGTTGCTGTCAGCAAAATGTTTATTTGCTCAAAATTGGGGCCAAATCTTTCGGAGATGGAAGTCAGGACATTTGTAAGGATACACAAAGTAATATGGGACCAGTTGGTGGCTTCTAAGGCTGAATTTATCCAGAAGTAAGCTGTATTTTCGTTTTCGTGCCGAAAGCCACGCGGTGAAATATTATCGGTTTGTTCTACTGTCTTGTTCTGTTTTTTCTCTTTGTCATTTTTGTAGCCCGCCGAGGCCATTCTTTCGTCTAAATGAGTTGAAAAAAGTTCGAAAGAGATGTTCCCATTCAAGTTTAAGCTTTCAGGCGATAATTCTGGAGTTTTTTGGCCGAAACGTCGGCTTTGTTATGTTCGTGTTTTTCGGTTGCTATGGGCGACCGTTGCTCCCTTTGTTAGGTCAAGTCTGGGGAGTGAGGTCACAAAAAAAATTGTAATTAATTCTGGTTTTGTTCGATTTCGCTGAAATTTTAGCACAATAAAGCTGGATTGTTAAGGAATAGATTTACCTTGTGCCGATGTGTGGTAGCTATTAATGCTAAAGTGATATATCGCTTCAATGTCAGGGTTTTGAAGAGATTTTTTTACAACGTGTAGGTTCGGCGTGATTTTGTAATCTGAGATTTCTGTTGACCCTGAAGAAACAAGGTTTGGCGAGTAAACATTACAGATTGCGTAATTCAAAGTTGGCCGAGTGGAGATCTGCGTCTGGTCTCCGACAAAAAAAAATAAAAAAAAATAAACCAAGGGTAGAACATGAACCACGCTTGGCCCATGGCCACGCGGTTAACAATCGCAGGAAGTCACAATAAGGTGATATTTTTCGCTAACCATTTGACAGGAAATATTTCTGACTAATGATTCTTTTTGGACTTTGCGAGACCAATTACTCCAATTTTCCTGTAGATACCAATTTTAACTAAACTGGATATTGAAAACAGTGTAAGAGACTATCACAAAAATGTTTTTCTGTAGAAATATACTGCCACACTTTCGAAAGATGACTCGTTGAAAATGGCTAAGATTTGGGTCACGCTCATTAATGATTCAGCGGCAATATTTGGCACCTCATTAAAACCGTAGAATTAAAGTGAAATACCTCAAATACATTTCAGTCAACTAATAAGGAGAAAGTATTATTGTGCAAAATTAAGAGTTTCTGGAATATGTACGAAGTATCTTGTAGGCTCACCTAAAGTTACCTGAAATTTTGGCCATTTTAGCTAGACTGCTTGAGAGGCCAAAATCATGATGTGGCAATATCTCGATAAAAAATGAACACCTACCTGGGCAAATGTCATGGCTGTTAATCTTTTCAGATAGCTTTTATACTGTGAAAAGATGAAGGTAAATGGCCGACCTTGATATTTTGGTCCTGCCCAGTTTTCTCTGACATTGACAATTAATGAATCTAGTAGAAACTTGAAGTAAGAGAAGAGTTCATTGTTGGTAAATTTATTTTCTTAGATGTCATGGCTCCTAAAAGAGCACTTTTTTGAAACATGCAATGTAATGTAGAATCAGCGTGACACAAATTTACGCAGGGTGTAGGGTCTCTCAAAAGAGCCATTTTCTGAATACTGTAAAAATAATAACTTATTAATTTATTTTGCGCAGCTTTTTAACATACAATGATCAAAAAAGTGCATTACAATATTAAACTAGACGCTTTAAGAGCGTTTACTCAGGCTTTGTACCACGGTATCAAATTGTACTTTACTAAAACGCGTATTGGACACAATAAAAGCAAACTAAAGAATCAGGACATTTTAGCACAAGAGTTCTGCTTAGATATTTACTATTCAAGTTGCTTCTTTTAGTATCCTCATCCTATCACAAGTTGTGAGGTTAAACCATTTTGGTTCAAGAATGAAGCACAGCTGTCTACGCATTGATGGAGAAGTTGTTTGCAAAGAATTTTCGAGGTCTTTTTACAACTTATGGTGATTACTTTGTAAATGCTAGCAGAAATTGTATGAAGTTTGTTTACTGGTCGAGGCAATCTGAATAAATTGTGTAGCTGAACATCTTTGCCGTGTTGCGATCTTAAACCCTTTTCAAGAGTCATATCTTCTTTGAAGAGCGAATAATCCCTTTCGAGAGAGCCAAAACGAATCATGATAAACTCCTTCACGAAAACAACAGTCCTGTGACTAGGCACAAATTGCATTGCACATAAGTTGCACGAACTTTCAAGTTATTAATAATAATAATAATAATAATAATAATAATCACTTTATTTAAGTGTCGATGTATTTAGCACTAATGTGCTAATTGGGGACACTGTAAAGAAATAAACAAATATTTCAAATATAACATAAACTATTAAGAATCCCAACTGGTGGGAGGCTGACCAGTTGGCTATTTACACAACGTGGCCGAGGAGTTGAACTCGGGGCTACCGAGAACAAATCCAGATAGCGGTAGGGTGGAGGATTTGAACCAGGGACCTCCAGATTTCAAATCCAGTGCCCTAAACCACTCGGCCACGCCGCCTCCGCTAAGTTGTGTATTTTGTGGATAACTTCCAAGAATTTGCTACCCTTAACGCAGTTTATGAAGAAATATTCAAGCTACACATTTTTATTGAATCAAGGCAAGAGTATTTTTTAAAAAGGACTCTCATTTATAAGGGAAGATGCGGCATTCTGTTTTGCCATTTATTTTGGTTTCATGCTCGTCTAGTTCATGTCATGCAATATGATTTTCTTTTGTAGTCAGACACAGTTTTCTAAAAGAATTGGCGATTGCTAATTAAGACTGCTAAATATATTTGAACTACTAGTGAAATAACCGGCTAAACTATCGTCAATGCAGATTTTCCTTGGGACTTGGCAAGAACATTGGTTTGCCAATAATCCCGCACAATCGAAGGTTTAATTCTCCCGCACAATGTGCCTCCAAATTCACACGTTATTTTTTTTCCTACACCCTATTTGAAAGCCAACTAACTTGGAGGTAAGATATTTAGCTCAAGTTACTGAAAGTCTTATCTTTATGTTGTAAAGATAACATTGGAGATCGACATATTTTGTGCGGTGCAAGAAACAAGTCACATGTTTTTAATGAGCTACGAGTCCAAAAAGCGTTTTCGTGTTTAGCTTGTTTTATTGCAATATGATTTGTTTTACTGCAATGTTCTAAATAATAATAAATAATAATAGTAGCCACATACCATCATTGACTGCCTATTGTTTGTCAGTGTTTTCGTAGATTGAACTCATACCGCAATCAGCTCAGTTAATTGTTATCTCACGAGAATGTTTCGAGCGTGAACTTTGCTTACCTGGCTGGCTTTCAAGCAATATAATTCATGGTCCGACCCTTTCTGAAAACGATCGACATCTTTGTATGTGAGATGAATGTACAACGCGCAATTCTTGCAGAAACTTTCTGTCTTTTAGTCCTCGCGAATTCTCTTAAGTGTGAAGTTTTACTAAGAACAGAAGTAATTGGAATCGCCATTTGAAGGATATTTCAGTTAGAATTCTACTAAAGCAATGAGATTATTAACTCTTGATTTCTATGAGGTGATGGCCTCATCAACTATCACCTCATAGAAATCTTGAGCTTATAATCTAATTGTTAATTATCAAGTTCCATCATTGCTTGCAGTGGAGTGCATCAGTTCCATCATTGCTTGCAGTGCATGTCTCTTGTGTAAATCAATTAACTTATTATAAGTATTTTACAGAGCCACCGCTTGAACTGGGCCACTCAGAACAAAGTTAACCAATCAGAGCTTTAATTGAGAACAAAGGATGGCTACTTTTTCTGTAAATGGGCCAATGAAACTCAAGAATGCAAACAATGGTTTAACAACAAAAATCTGAAACCCAACAAAGTTGCATAGGGTTGTGGACATCTCAGGAAACTTGCTCACTTTTTGATTGGTTCATTTCAATCCTTTTTTTAAGCAGCATGAAACAGTCTCGATATGGCTGTCACAAAAAAAAGTTTGAAAAGACCAATTCCCCAATTATAGGCAAAGAAAAGGTGGTCCCATAAAGTCAGAGTGAAACAGAACCTTTATTTGCTTTCATTTCTATAATTCAATGTCTGTCACACTGTATAAATGGAACTAAACAGTAATGATAAACAAAGTATAAGTATTGCTAAGACCATTACTTATGTGAAATTCCAAACTAAACACAATGGAAATCACCTTCTAAAAGTGACATGTCAGTGAACACAACATTTTTCTCTTATGACTGAACTTCATACAAAAAGATAAACTTAACCACAAGTAAATGCACACAAAATTATTTTAAGAAATTTGTGTGTTTGAAAGGCTTAATTACGTGAGGAAGCTCCCAGTCCCTCAATTCATTCAGTGGGATTTTGTTTCCCAGTGCTTTCTTTAGAACTAACAGACCCTTATCGAGGGCTGATCTGTCAATACATTTTATTTGATTTTGTTTACAAAGCTGCAGCCTTGTGACTGCAAAAAAAATAGACATCGCTCTCTGCCTTGCACTTCTGAAAAGTCCTAAATCGTTTTGGCCTTCACCTCTTTCTTTTCCAATTCCTTGATTAGGGTGTTTAGTTCTTGTAGTCTTTACTGACTTCTGGGTGCTTAGGGTCAGAAATGGATGTTGAAATGGACCCATTCTTCGATCTCCTTTTTGTGAAGGGCCAGCTGATGTTTTGTACCATCAAACTGTACCTGTATCATTTGAAGACCCTGGGTGGGCTGAAACTGCTGTTATAGATAATTCGAGCTTGTTGGCCGACTTAGTTCAGGTTTCGAGCTGTCATTTAGGGGTGTTTGAAAGTGTTGTGTTGCAGGAAGTAAATTTGCACCTGAAGTTGAAACCAGCTCTGGTAGCAAGCTTTTACATATATCGTTGAACAGCTGTGTTGCCACTGCAGGAAATACCTGTCTTGAAACTTGAACTGGTGGTAAAAGTTCACATGGCAGTAAATTTGGTTCTTTCAATTTGGTTATCTCCACCTGAAGAATGCGGTTCTCAACCAACAGAAATTTTAGTTGTGACGAGAAAAAAGCATCAAGATCTTCTTTCTGAAGGTACTTCAAGGACTGGTGGGTCGAGAAGCCCCTAAGCTCAAATTCTTTGGCTAACCTTTCTAAGTTCAAACCACTGGAAACACTCCTTAGTCACTGAAAGACTTCGGAAGACATTTGAGGTAACTAGTCAAGTGACAGACTAAGAACAGACTGACATATAAAAGGTTGAGATATGTTAACATGAGTAAACAAGCCAATCAAAATTTACTGTAGGCTGTCTCGTTTGGACGCACTGAACAGGCTTCTAAGGGATGTAAGTACATTGCCCAGCCCTCCCCTTCCACCTCAAAAAATATTATAATGGTCTGTCTCTGAATGGGAAATAAACGGATCATGGACAGTCACTAGTGTTGTAGGGGCAAAAGCAGAGAAATAATTACCATCTTACAAAATATAGGATTTTCCTTGTCTAAGAATGTTTGATAAAATGTTCGCAACTGTGAATTTGATAATATTCACGACCCTACAAAAGTCGCCATGATTTATTACAGTAATTGACCTCTTGTTGGACACGTTCCAGCTGGGTTTTGGTGGTAGGCATTATTCCAGTAAACAATCTGATTTATGGGCAAACTTCAAGTCTTCTGGTGAGTTCGCTAACCTAACAACATTCTATAAGTATCAAAGAATAATACAGCTTAGGTTTGACCGCAAGAATTTACTGATATACTTTCTATCAACTTCAATTGTTTCCTAGTGAAATAACATCATCAGTGGCCATCCAACTGGTCTGAAGGAGGTGGAATCATTATTCCTTGCAAGTACCATATTTACTGAGCTCCAGAAGATGAACACAAAGTTTGCCAGATTTTCCAAGATGTAATATGTTTTATCCCTAATGGATACTAGCAGGTGTCCAGCCAGAGGCTGGAAACATGATTGAACTAACTTTGTTTTACAGCGCTCTTATATTTGATTGATAAATAAAGTTGTAAAAATACAAATGGACAACAAAACTTCTGTAATTTAAATCACAAAATGTATCCAGAATGTCTGAAAATGTTGATGGAATTCTGCTGTGTGATTTATTCACATTCTAAAAAAATAGAATATTGCTTGATTTTTGGCTAGTTCTTGATAGCAATTCAAGAAAGCTTTGATTTGCTGAAAGCAAAACACACCAGCAGGTCTTTTCTGTGGGTGGCGGGTGGCGGGTAAGGGCAGCAGGTGGCAGGTGGCGCGTAACAGGTGGCGGGTGACAATTCTGCCCAATTCAATTTGATTTTGAACTCCATAGCAAAGGAAATTTTTAGTTTTTCTCTTGCTTAGATGGCAAAATAACCCGGTGAAAATTTCAAAAGGCTGCTGGATGCCTGAATTTCCTGCTAATAAAACATTTTTGCTCAATCCAGACACTTTCACTTCCTTTTCATTATTTTAAAATTATTAGTTCTTAACGTTCTGTTGTTGTTGTTGCTGTTTGTTCTTTGAAAAAATTGACCAGACTTAGTGCTTTAGATAACCATAACCTAAATGTACCTTTCCCGGCGTGACCTTTACGTGACTTCTGGTCAGCTCATAAGGAATTTATTGTGAGGATAGGTTTTCCCATGGGACTGTAAATTTCTGAATGAATGGACGAAGCTGAAGATGAAGGCCATAACATGCTACGGGTGCAAGGGACACTTACAAGACAAAGCATCAGATCCACCTCTGCCTGCCCCACATGATATTTTCTTACGGCATAGGGAGTGTCCTGTATATCAGAGAAGCGGGGAAAGTAAGATCCGCATCACAAAAACTCCAGAGGCAGTGTATTACCATCTGTTGCGTTCATGTGCCCCACTAGTAACTCACGACAACATCGAAATCAAAGAGGCCACTTAGCGAAGATTGGTAGAGTCCAATAAACAGCTTCTATGGCATGAATTTGGTATGAAGTTTTAAGCTCCAGCTGTATCAGATCAACTGTAACTGCCTGCAAAGCGTTTTGGCTGCAGCTGATGGTCTAAATCATCCATATGGGTGTGGAACTTGGAGAAAACATATGTTCTTTTCAGTGCACATAATTTTTGGCTCCTTTCGAGTTAAACATCTTGTGTTATTTGCCTTTAGAGACACTTGAATTCCCAGCAAATTGTATGTTATTATAATAGCTCGTATCAAACAATCACCGTACTTACAATCACCCCACGTTTACTGTTTATGACTAAATTTGTCTGCCATTTTGAATATTCCTCAGTACAGCTGTCCTTCAGGACTCTTTTAAGAGTAAGAGTTAGAGCCTGAAAAAAGAAGTATCTGGGAGTTTTAGTGCTGAATGGCATATCGAAATACTTCTCAGTCTGATTTACACAGTTTCAAACCGCTTGAAAAAGCTTCTCATTGTACGTAAGATAGTAGAGTTTCTACAGAGTTTTTTGGGAAATTATGTTGCCAGATAATGTATAATTTTTGGGCTGAAAGTTTGCTTGCCCATTAAGGTGATGGCCTAAATATTGTTTCAAGATAGCTGTGAATGTTACGCCTCTTCTGTTACCGTATGATTAGAATTTCTGGTTATGTGAGTAATGCTGTTTCAGATTTGTTTATTATACTACTTTATTATATGGCTTTGGCTTGTGGTCGATATAACGTGCGTTCTGATCGGCTAAGAATGAGATCTGAGTGGTCATTATGCAGCCGTAATGCCCATCGGCCGATTACAGATTATGCAAATTAGGAAGAGCCCAGCTCTGAAAATTCAAGCACATTGAAACGATGAAAGCTAATTAAAAACAGTAAGAGAAAGTAAATTTAATCCGAGTACCTAAAAGTTTAAAGATTTTTCCTTAAAAAAATTAAAATCGAAGTCATTTTTGACTTACCAGCTGGACCTTGGCAGGCACTGGTGAAAAACAATCAAAGTTTACCGAGTCTGGTAAAGCTAAAATCGCTAAGTGAAAAACACCATAGGCAGATCTGTCATGCATCCTGAGCAGAACACCACGAAGAAACTTATAAGTTATCATCTTAGTCACAACAATTACTGAATATTGAACTCCGCAACAGTTCTCATCAAATAGATTCCCTCGCTTTAGCACAAGCAAGTGTAAATCAGCTTCCAGGATCATCAAATATAAACAATCGGACAGTTTCTGTCGGTAGCAGTGTTTCTGATAACTGCAGGTAGTTTTAGATGTTCACAAGGCTTGAAAGTTCATCCATAAATCCCAGAATGAAGAAGGCGAACATATGTTGTCCAAAGCGAATGCGGGGATCGAGTTATTCTGAGCAGTACATTCTGAAGCATTAGTATTTTCTTTCACCGAAAGACCGTTGGTTTGGACTATTTTGAAACACTTTCTGTCTTTTCTATATGCGTTGACATTTTGCCACAAAAGTCGGAAAAACTCCCCCATCAAGTTGTGGCACCATGATACTAAAATACCTTTTTGAGGCTGTGACAATCATTTTTCCCGTAAGGAAATGTGTGTTTTTCACGGAATACGTAAACTTCACTGACTGTGTAGCTTTGCCCTGGGTTTGAGACGATGAATGAATCGGTAAACGCACACATCGCCGGATGTAAATTGACGACTTCTGCTCGAATAATTTTTTTCTTTTCTTTAATTCATGAGCCATATAATAAACAACTTAATAACCTCGGCCTACTGTATTGACCTTGCTATCCCTCGATCAATACGGCAAGGCCTCAGTTTGAGATTTTCCTGTACCGACCTCACTCTCGGTTATTTTAATTAACTACTTTTAACTACAATTAACTACTTAAAAGTAGTTAATTGTAGACATTTTCAGGTGGTGTGTAACTTAAAATCTGTCATTGCATGCATCAAATTCATCCATGACGACGCATTGGTGGCGAGGTCTGACCAGGGATCGAGACAAAAAAGCATGTAGTGATCTGAACTATGTTTGGACATAAAACGATACACATCAACCTCCCCTTTGCCAGAGCATGAAAATCAAAAGATGTGGAAATTGTAGGACCAGAAATCTGACGTCAAATTGTGGACAAAATGTTCATCGCGCCATCTCGTCACTTCAGCTTGTCATCTCATCATGTCAACTTGTTATCTCGTTGTGTCAACTCACCATATCTTCGTCTCAACTCGTCTTCTCGTCACGTTAAGTGTAATAACTTTTGGTCCTAAATGTAATAAAGTTACCAACTGCTGCCATACTGGTATTTAGGCAGTCTAAAAGTTGTACGTGACCAGGAGCATGTCACTCCTGATGTGACGCATTATTTGCCATAATTACATACAGTGACTAGCAGAGCAGAGGCACAAGCTTAATGCCTGCGGAACAAAATGAAAAATAAGGAGCAGGAGGGAAATAAAGAACACAGGATTTGAAAACATATGCTTGAGACGGCACAGCCAAACCAGATCGTCAAGTGTCCGAAAATGCTCGAGGGGTTAGGGGCTGCCTATTTAGTCCATGGGCCAAGACCCCCAAAAGTGGTTTTTTTGTACCATGTGGAGGGACCAGTGCTATCACGTATTTTCTCAATCTGCAATAACTGAAGTCTATTTTAAGGTATGATAGCAAGCTTCTATCAGTAGCTTTCTTGCTCTAAACATGTGATAAAATGACATCATCTAAACTGCCTAATGACCATGGATCCGGTTAACAGCTTCAGATTCTGAGCGATGTCCATTGTACAATTCTCTTCAAACAACATTTTATACATTTTAGGCCTAGCAGAATAAGACATTGATTCAATTGCAAAAGAGGGAAATTTTTTTAAGGTTGTCTCGTTGCCATGGAGACAGAAATGGTCAATGAGTCCACAACTGAAATAAAAGTCACTGAAAATAAGGCTTTTCACTTCCTAATTTTAAAAAATAACAACTGCAATATACGTTGTCAAAAAGTTCAATCGTGTAGATCACTCTAGCACTGGCTTGGATTAACTATTCAGCTAATGAGTTTTAAAGAGCTCCCTTAACGAGTCTTCTTTGTCCTGATATCATCCATTCTGAAGCCATAGCAGTACCAAACACATTGTCCACACACTTGTCCTTTTCGCGTCAGTCAAGCATCATTTTCACTTAAATGTAAACAAAGACTCGTGTTTAATTTCAGACAAAAATAACAGCTAAGTTATTTTAAAGCATTTAGCGGTTGCCATGACAACCACAAACAGTTACTCGATACATTAAAAAGAGTACATCGTTCGAAACTAAACCTTACGAATGTAAGAGTATGTATAAGGAAAGTTATTTCATATTTTTCCTATGGTTATGAGGTTCTTACCTTTCGCTTTCTTCATCGTCATTGTCGTCAACGGATAAAACATCGTCGTCATCATCTGGCCTGTTTGTGCAATCTTGAAGCCGGCACATATCAGTACATTTCAGCCCATTGACAATACAGGAGCACGATGGAAGTTTGCAGGACCTACTGCACTGGCAAGATAGTAGTTCTAGAACAGCTTGCTGAGCTGGCTGACCACCCATCCAGTCTACGACTAGCTTTTCGTCCTCACTACACCAGCCAAATCCCACTGGTGATGGGATGGCTGGGCATCTTTGTAAACTTCGTCTCCAGACAGCAGCCTGGTAGTTTGCTCGTAGTGAGTGTTTGTGCAGTGTAGCATTGCAGGGTGGCAGTTGGTTGGAATCAACGTCTCCTCTCTTCAAACAGAACAGTCGATATTGCAACTCATTGATGTCACTTTACCCAGGGTTGCTGCAGTACATGGCACATGTAAATTTCTGAAGACTATGGTACAGGTGATCAGACATATTCCAGAACATACCCAAATGCTGGAACATCTCTTGAAATTCAGCAGTTTGCTTTACAATTCGATAATCTTCAACCTTTCCCCGTCCGGCAAAAGCACTAACAGTGTCGCACCCTGTGAATGCATGAAAGCCCGGCAGTGATCTGCATACACTTGCTCCAACCCTCTCAACTACTCTTGAGATATCGATGTACTTGACTCTGGTCTGTGAACCACTTTTAATGAATACTGAAGAAGGAATAAAGCTCTTGAAGACCAAAAGAAGTACCAACACATCAGTGTCTTCTGATACTATGACAACCGAAGCAAACCTCGATTTAGCTGCATGGGCTTCATGTGAGAGGATTTGGGTGTCAGGCTCCTCTTGGGTTGATTCGAGCTCACTGATAGGTTGCATTATTCCAGACGATAATTGATAACAGGTTTCACCACATGTGACAACCAGAGTCTTTCCTGATAGCTTCTCTGTGTACTTTTCTTTCTTCCACTCGCTGGTTACAAACACTATGAAAGCTTGTTTGTTCTTTGAGCTACACAGGAATCTTCTCCACTGTTTAACCTTGTGTTCACCTTGAATATTGCGGTATTCGCTTCCTAAACCGTCACCCCTGTTCTCTCTTTCAGCGTTCTCTATGGATTCCTCTCTGTAATCATCGAAGATGACATGAATCCTGTCACTTGTTCCACCTTCGTTTAGAACTCTGCAAAGAAGAGTTTCAGCAACTGCCGCAAATGTCTCATCACCTTTCAAACACTGGACAAAAGCCATCCCATCTATTACACATGCTGAGGGTTGGGAATGGCATCTGCTGCTTTGACATTTTTATGCAGTTCTTTAGCCAAGGACGCTTTGTTCGTCTTACGCATCAAGCCATCTGCGGTAGCTAATGACCAAGGGAGTGGTCCGAGAGGATGGGATAACACTTCTCTCATCTGTAAGTCTCTGCTCTCTGCGATGACAATCATTTGAGCAAACAGTCTTCTGTCGGCCTTGATGATCACTTCTTGGTTCTTACCAGCTTTAACTGATACCTTCTTGTTCAAGTGAGTAAGTCTTCAGCTTAGCTTTCGTGATTGAATCATGGAACTTGACTTTGGGTGGATTAGACTGAAGTCATTGCTCTCGGAATGCTTTGTAGGCTTCCTCTCCTTTATCTTTAGCTTGTAGCAAGTCGTGCTCTGCATCAGGAGTGGCAACTTTTCCTGTGGAAAGACAGACGAGGTCTTGAAGGTCAGGGATGAATGGGTTGAGCCAAGTGTTTTGAAGAATTGACACTATGAATTGAACATCAGCTTCATCTCTTTGTATTCTTGTTGGTTGTAGATCTTTGTGTTGGGAACAAGAACTACTGATGTGCAATATATCTTTGAGTTGCCTCAGCAAGGTGCTCCGGTATTCAGCAACCAGGAAGAATTTGCTCACTGCATTAGGCCTTAGACTGAAACCTTTAGTTCCTCCTGAAGTTTGAGTGTCTTTGTTGACAGTCTCCTCACACGTCTGATCAACAGGTATTCTCCCAAAAGGGTTGTCTTCGCCAATCTGAACAGAAAATCCTCCAGATCGCAAGTATTCCAGGGTGTCTGGATGCTCTACTGGTAGATGTGACATTTCATGCAGATATGCTGAAAGGTACATGGCGTAGTTAAGGTTATCATATGCGAAACACCACGGGACAATTTCACTGATATATGAAAGGTGAAGATCCCAATCTCCCTCCCAAGATCCTCTTAACAGACTAAGTAATATTTCCACCATGTCAACATAAGACATCCAGAACTTTGATAGCTTCCCATTATCATGTCGGAGATAGCTCGTATACAAGCAGAACAGTTGCGATACTTCTTCAAATGAGGGACTCTCCACTGTCTTTGAATTCTTGTTCACATGTGTTATCACAGAGCGCTTTCAGTCCTTTTTAAAAACGCATCAACAAAAGGCTTCTTCTCTTTATGATGTTCCTCAATCCAAGAGTTAAATCCCATCCATGCTAGCCTGTTAAGAGCTTCATACATGAGCTTGTGAAATCGTACGGCGCAATTATATGTACGGCCTTCTAGAACACCAACCACAGATCCTTCAGCAATTACTCCAGACTCGACTATTACGTCTCGTAAACCAGCTTCTTGGAAACGCTTTCCGATCACTGACAAGAAAGTGCAAATGGTATGGAACACACCCATTCTCAACACAAGGTCATTAAACTGTGTCCTGTGTTTCCACTTTATCTCAGTAGCTTTAGCATACAGTGCCTGATCAAACACAACAACTGTGCTTTGGAGGCTTAAAGTTTCCTTAATCTGTAGGGAATTGATGAGGACTTGGTACACAGCTGACATGTTCGTCGCTGGGGCATTGATTGTTGGAAGATAGCCCACGTTATCCTTGGCAACTTCTTGGTTATTACGTACCAAAATATTGAAACCAGTCCAACCAGGAACAGATTGCTTCTGACTTGCATGAATGCGTACTAAAACCCATAACAAGTTCTTTCTCCATGCACATTCCACGATTTGATTTAACCTGACCTCCACATATCCTCTCGTATGGGGCCCACAGCGCTCGCCGGCATTATAGATAGGTACAGTTTCATCTTCCACAGACTCGATACTTCTCCTCTTTGATTTCACAATGATTGGTTTTGAAGCTGATGGAGGTTGGGGACCAGAATGATTAGTTTGAATTGCAATTCCATTGATTCGGTGGGAAGTGCCTTCACCAGACAAGGTCTCCTCGAGACGATCAATATTATCCCAGGCTAGGGTGGTACTGATGAATGGACGGATGTTGTGGGGGAGGGGAACTTCGTTGCATGAAGTTGCTGCCAACTTTTGAAGGCAAAGTGAAGTATTCTCTTCAAGTTGGGAGTATGCAATTCCGTGGCTACAGCAATTTTAAATTTGAATTAGTTCAACGTTGTTAGTAAGAGATTTTAGAGCGTAAGGAAGCAGGATGTGCTTCGGGGGCTTCTGTCGTCCACCACTCACACCAAATACCAAGTCCTGTCCAAACGAGGTTATGAGGCGTTGAACTTTTTGAGAACAAGATTGCAAACCTGGAAATCCAGTGCTTCCAGTTAGCACAGTGAACAAAAACTCTTTGAGGTCATCTGGAATAGTTCACAAGGTTGGGGTGGCCTAATGCCTTTATTTCTTGTCACGGTTTGTCGGACTGAAGATCTGCGGCTACTTGTGCCACCTTGTTCTTCAACTTTGATACCAGAGTGAGACAACTTTTGTAAATCCCTTTTCATCGTAAAGATACTGCGACATTTTCGATGATAGGAGATCTGGGGCACCTCTCCTTCCTTTAACGTTTTCGCGATATTGAGAACCTCTTCATGGTTATGAATAACCGCAGCATTCAGTAGTGATTTCCATGACTCAAGGTCTTTTAAAGAAGACAACTCTCCATTTTCGTCACTTCAGTGAATTAAGCACTCGTTTCGTTTTCGTTGTCGCTTGTTATCTTCTGCATTGCTAATTTCTAGAGTTCTTTGTTTTGCTCCTTAAATGTTCAAAAAGAGGTAAAGTAAGGACAGTCAATTTAATATTGTTATTTTTTCTAGAAAAAATAGTTACACGCTTTAAAATGTTTGAAAGGCAGTTGGATTCAGAATTCATTAACACAGTGCATCAAAGTGTGGCGATATATACAAAGACTGAGCGACAGTAATATTTTACGTAATTTGTGGTTCAAATTATCACAAGACAACCATCAAAATGCTGATTGTTTAGTTATGTAGCTACTTGTTATAGCTTTTATTGAGTTTTAAACACATGCCGGCTTACAAACGATGAAAATTAATGATTAAGGCAACACAGTGCTGGGCTGTTGAGCCCATGTAGATCTCGAAGGACTGTAAGTTTTTATATAATTTGAGGTTCAAAATATGACTATATCGTCATAAAAATGCTTATTGTTTAGTTATACAGCTAATATTTTGTATATATTGTTGATTCTAATCAGATCTCTACTTAAAGATTATCGAAATCAGTGAATAAGTCAAACGTACTTACCTGCCATGAAGGTTGCCATCTTGAATTTCCCCATAATGCATTGCAACATTTGAAGTAATCCATAACTTACTATATCATCGCTTTTAAAGAGGTAAATTGAAATTTGGTTCTTAAAAAATGATTTGTGTTCTTTCTTGTCACACTCTCAGCTAGTCCCTCTGAGTGGTACATCTGAGAGGGTCTGGCCCATGGACTAATTTTCGTATTTCTTTACAAAACCTGTTGACGTGTTTACTTTGAAGACAAAGTGCTAATTGAACCACCCTGTGTGCTTTCCCTGGAGCACCCTTCTAGGCGGGCTATCTTTTTTTGCATGTATGTAAACAGTTATCACATGAGGGTCTCTATGGGGTTAACCATTGGCTGCAAAATGGCCAAAAATTAAGCTGTTAGGTGTAGAAACTGGAAAGAAAGTAACAGTTAATTGTAAAAATGTTAACGATAAAGTATACATGCCATGAAATCTAGATGGTTTTCCCACGCTACATCACACTTCGATGACGCTTTCTAAACTCGAATTTTCCATCCAAAGGTGGGCTTTGTTGTAGCCAGGCAACTTGGTTAGCCGGACAGCCTCTTTACATGTTAATAAGCTCTTATAAAGAGTAGCTTCAAAAAAGAACAGGAGACAGGGATGATGGACATTCACCAGAACTTACTCAATTATTCATGTGTCCAAACTTTTTAAAAGATATCTGTTGAAATTTATACCTTCTATTGTTAATAATTAACTCAAGGTCTGTCGATGTTGACTCCTGTAAAATAAGACATGCAATAAAGATAATTAAAAGTGAAATTGTGACTCACTTCTGTGGCATCTGAATATAAAAGAACATTAATTGTGATTGCCATTAACTTAAAACATTTTTGCTTTTATTCCTTTGTATAATAAAGGCAAAAGGCCAAACAGTTAAATATTGTCTTCTAACCACAGTCTGTGATTTCAGGTTTACATGAGGTTTTATCATGCTCAAGACGTTTAAATTTTGGGCCAAAATGTATTACATTTAGGACCAAATGTTATCACACTTGGAACAAGTTTTTATTACATTTAGGACCTTTATTACATTTAGGGCCAAATTTTATTACATTTAGGACCTTTTTTATGTACATTTAGGAATATTTATTACATTTGAGACCCCAACATTCAAAATGGCGGCTAGTACAGTGACAAGACGACAAGGTGACGAGTTGACAGGACGAGACGACAAGTTGAAGTGACGCAATGACGAGTTGACACGACAAGACAATGAGTTGAAAAGACGACACAATGAGACGACTAAGTTGACGTGACGAGAAGATGAGTTAAGACGACGATACAGCAAGTTGACATGACAAGATAACAAGTTGACATGACGAGACGACAAGTTGAGGTGACAAGACGACGAGATGAACACTTTGTCCCCGATTTGACATCATAGAAATCTAACTTATAAATTCTGTACTGGTAGGCATTAAATGTCTCTAGAATGTTGACAGACTACGCGTCCATCACGATGCTTGAAAATGCTAAAGCCTTACCTTGAATTCATGTTTGGATGAAAAGGAATAGATCACAGCATATATGAAATTAGCGTGTTCTACAGGCTTTAGTAACAATTTCTCTTCATTTAAGAATTCGACCAAGGGGGTGAGACTACTAAGAAATGACATTATAAGTTTAAAATTAAGATGTGACAATTAATTGTCCAGATTTACAAACTTTTATATACTGCATTAAGATTATTTCCATGATGTGGCAAAGTATATTACAAACATTTTACTGAAAGGGAGTATAAATATTAAGGAGTTTAGGCCAAAATGAGGAATATATCTGCCTGTCATTAGATGAGGTGTTGCCATAGTAACGGCCTTAATCCAAAAATTGACAACCAAAAACTAAGCCTTATTTTAACGGTACCCATACTGGTAAATCTCTACAGGGAGAACTTTAACCCTTTGAATACCAAACTTTCGCCAAAAAATACCGTTTTAACCGTTAAGTCAGGTTTTTTAGCTGCCATGACGCTAAATAAGCCTAAGTTTTGCTAAAAGAGTTTTTTTTACTAAAAGAAGAGATTTTTTGAGGATTAGGTACAAAACTGAGCAAAACGTGAATTCCGGGCATGCGCATAAGCCAAAATTTGGACTTTTTTTTTTGCCATTAACCGTTCTCAATTTTGTTTGTTGGCCCTTTCCTTTCTGTTTTTCTCTGCCCTTTTACACTGGCTACCTTTTGCATTGTATGTTCTTTCTGGCTGCAGTGAAAAGTTGGATGTTAATTACGGGCGAAGCCTAGAAATGGACCTTGATCAATCATAGGCATTGTGGACCATTTTACCACCGTTTTTGCACCAAAACTGATAACGTTTTTCGATTTGTGATGTTGGAATGTCATCGATATCTAAACCTGACCATTGTGCGGAAAGGGCTAGCCTAGCACTACTATCTGCTTATCAAGAATATCCGATGACATTTAAATTGATGACGTCAAAAGTGGTACAAAGTGGTATTATTATTACAAAGAGCATGACCATTAATTATGCATATATGCGTAGTTGGTATTCAAAGGGTTAAGAGAAATTAACTAAGTTTCCTTTTCTAACTCGCGCTCCATAGGAAGGGTGTTCGTAAATACTCTAGGGAGCCACCTTAAGGATGTTTGCACTAATTGTTTCTGCGCATCCTTACTGGGCACACAAATTCACAAGTCACGTCATGCATGAGAGCACGTGCTAAGCAATGATAGGACAGATGGCTATTGCTATAGCTTTGCCTGGATTTAATGATCTTGGAGGTTCAGTGACCCTTACTTTTCCTTCCAGAAACAGATTTTACTTACCATTATCTCCACATCATTCAAAAATGAACAAAAAATCAATGTGGGAAGTTAAAAAGATTTCTGTCCATGGGACGTTGGATCATGCCATCTTGCAGCTGCAAGGCGTGTGAAACTATGGTCACTAAATGCGAACTTGTTCTTTAAGGAACCTCACCAGTTAACTAAATTCACTTAATAGGTCCACTGAAACAATATTTGGCAGAGAACATTTCATTTCCAAGATCTACTTGCAATATTTTTGGGCTTACAGACACTGTGGCCTTATTCTCTAATGCAGCCCGATTTTTTCAGATTTAGGGTGTTCTTTCGGGCACGTTCTCTCCAAAACGAAGTCGGGTAACCCCCATTTTTTTTACATTTCTGACTAACTCATCATGTTACAGTGGTAAAAGTCTCAGAAAAAAGTCAATGTTGGAAAATTTCCGCACGAAAGTATGGCTTAACGGGATATAACTAATTTCAGTGCGGAACTCATGGGAAAACTCTTGATTGGTTTAAATCATATTTGACTAATCACACACAACGGTGCTCCGTTAATGGCTTTCTTTCTGACTTAGCCACTCTTAAATGTGGTGTGCCACAGGGAACCATCCTTGGCCCTCTTTTATTTCTAATTTATTTTAAAGATTTGCGTAACTGTTTCTATCATTTAACATACCTAGAATGCATGATGATGACACCAACAGCACTTGTGCTGGTTCTGATTTGCGTCTGATTCAGTCTAGTCTATCTCACGACCTTGAAAAGCTAAGCAAATGGCTTGTGTCTAACAGACTTCCCTTGAACGCTACAAAAACGGAATTTATGTTGATCGGCTCCAGGCAAAGATTAAGTACTCTATCTGATACACTCAAACTCTCCATTGATAATGTTCCGATTGAACAAGTTTCCTCTGTGAAATCACTTGGAGTATGTATCAATGAAAATCTAACCTGGCATTCCCACACTGATAAACTGTGCAAAAAGATCACTTAGAACTGCAATTGCACCCCTAAAGCGAGTTAAGCCATGTGTGCCTCAATCTACCCTACTCTGCATATACAACTCACTAGCTCAACATCACTTTGATTACTGCAACCTAGTTTGGGGTAATTGTGGCAAAACATTATCTAACAAGGTACAAAAACAACAAAACTGTGCTGCACTAGTAATAACTTCATCAGGCTATGACACTGATGTCGATTCCTTGTTTCACAAACTCAGCTGGAAAGACTTGCAATTTCAACATCAAATTCAGAAAGCCCTAACTAATGGTTTTCAAGTCTTGAAACGGTCTGGTTCCCGAATATCTCACTTAAAATTTGTAACACCAAATGAATCAAATTATGCTCAGAAGGACTTGGTTAACAAACTTGTTGTTCCCTTTCCGAGAACTAACTATATGAAAAATAGTTTTACAGCGGCGCAACCCTTTGCAACAGCTTACCCTGTAACATTAGAGAGTTTGGTTCATCAAGTCAATTTGAACGCTTTCTCTATCGTAATTTTTAAACACACGGCATTCATGGAAATCAGGTTTATAAGTAGAATATTGTTGTAAGTTATTAACATATGCTTGAAGACTAATCTTGACTGTACCGGTTTGTGCAATCGTGGTGGAAATTCCAACTAGAAGAACCTTTATTCAGCTAGTGTTTTTAAAGACAGGCATAGGAACATTATAGCCAATGAAAGCTGTTTTTCAAAACGTTTCCTTCAGAGCAAAAAGTTCAGCAAGTGTTTATTGTAACATACCTGATCTATTCCAGCATATTTGAAAGTCTCAAATGCGAAATAGAAGGTGTCTCAATCACACTAAGCAAGTAACTCAAGAAAATCATGTCAATGAAACCTATATAAATTGACTCTGTATCTCGGCCTCGATTTGATGCATAGTTCTGATATTACGTTTTTGGTACATCCCAAACATACATTTAAGGTTTGAATTTCCTACTCTAGACAATAGAATTTACATTGCAAATGATAAAATTGGCATGTAAAAAATGGTAATGATTTCATCAGTGCCTATTGCTGGTAATTGAAGATAATGCTCAAGTGACTATCACGTGACATAATTTAAAAGCACTCAAAAGCACTGGTTAATTTGTTGTTGTATTAAAAAAAGCAAGATACTAGGCATAGTAGTCCCAGAAGGCCAAACTAATCAGTATTTTGCATCAGCCTCGTTTCCATGTAAGGGCCTTGTATGCTGTATTTTTGACATGCGCATTCCATGGTTCTGGAAGCAAATTTGGCATGGCTCCATATCAGGAAATGTTTGTCTTATGGAGCTTAGCAGCCCTGCCAAGTTTGATGCTTTTATAAAAAAAACGAATTTTGTCCCTTAACAGCTGGACTATCACTGGAATCCAGGTGAAAAAAGACAGCGGCTCAATGGTGTGACATCCTCGTGTTGTTCGTGGCGCAGTGCACTCTGGTAAAAAGTTGCGAAGTGCACTCTGGTTAAATGTAATGCACTCTTGTAAAAAGTGATGAATTCAAGAACTCGTAGCCCCTTCTATATATTCTTCTTAAATCCTGATTATGTTGCTGCTTGCTCCGCAGCAAAAAATTGCTGACTTTGATGGTAGGTCAATCGGATGAGCAATCCTGTCCAACAAAAGTCTTTGCTGCAGCTCTGAACTTGTAATGCTGGCTTTGCAGAGTTTTTCATTTTTTAAATAATTATTCCACTACATCTCCCCCAAGTTTTGATCAAGATTGCGTTTCTCTCATTTTGGGCATAGACGAGTTGTTGAGATCATAGTCCCTCAAAACATTTCGCACAAAGTGTCAACAACTTTTTACTTCACTTGTGATCAACAGTGGACTTGTGCCATCCTGGTGAAGGTCTAAAATATGCTTTCGTAACAGTTTGGAAAGTCGACGACCATTATCATATATGCCCCCACTTGATTCAATCTCAATTTAATGCTTTGGGCAAAAGCCATTGTGGAAAAACTGTGAAGATCTTATAATTTACCGAAACCACTTGAAATGTTGAAAAGTCGAAAAAAGTTTCAAAAATAGGATCGAAACAAACCAATCAAAAAGTGAGCAAGTTTCCGAGGAGGTCTGCAACCAGGGCTCGAGACTAAATTTTCAGCTTGCTAGCCCAGTGGCTAGTGACTGGTTTGATTCACTAGCCAAAACAAATTTTTCACTAGCCAGACATAGACATTTGCAAGCATAGGCATCAATGTTATAATTATAGGCGTTGCTCAACAATTACAGTGTAGGCTCGATTTAAGCCGCTCTCTCAACAACGAAAACCAAAGTTTTCGCTTCTGTGAGACGGTGGGTCTAAAACACAGGTCACGGGTCATTGTTTTACCAATACTGGAACAACCCTAACCCCTTCCTAATGCTAACCTTAGGCCTATATACTACACTAAGACAATGTTTAGGCTTAAGGTTAGTGTTAGTAAAGGTTTAAGGTTGTTTCAGTGTTGGTAAAAACAATAATAACCTGTGACCCGTGACTTGTGTTTTAGACCCGCCATCCATGAGAAATTCTCACAGAACTTCGCAACTCACCGCCAAAGAACATTCCTTTCTTTCAAAATGCCGATTCACGATTTCTCATGAACACAACAATCCGTTCCATCTTAACTTTATGTACAAGTTGCAAACATAGGCATCGATATTATATAGGCATCATTCAAATTTTCGAAAAACTGAATTTTTTAATTTTTTGAAAGCATATGTGACCTCCAGATGCTACATGCATGAAACATGATCCCTAGAGTTCCGTATGATTTCACGCATGACTAATCATTAGCCGCAAGCAGTTCGTTTGTCGTTCATCGCTTTTTACAAACAAACAAACAAACAAACAAAAAAATCATTCTTTCGCATTATACTAATTTAAAGTCGTTGTTTGGGCCAATACATGATATTTGTTACAGCCGATGTTTTAAATTCTGCATGCTTCGACTCAATTTCCTTTTGTGAAAAATCTGAAATTAACTTTTAATTAGTTTCCTCTGGGCCTCCAGTGCTCACAAATTTTCAGTTTCACTAGCCAAAATGGCTAGTGAAGCACAAAAACCACCAGCCAAAATGGAATTTTTACTAGTCTGTGGCTATTTGGCTACCATTAGTGTTGAACCCTGTCCTATGCAACTTTGTTGGGTTTCAGATTTTTGTTGTTAAACCATTGTTTGCATTCTTGAGTTTCATTGGCCCATTTACAGAAATATTAGCCATCCTTTGTTCTCAATTAATTCTCTGATTGGTTAACTTTGTTCCGAGTGGCCCGGTTCAAGTGGTTGCACTGTAACAAACTTTCTCGTTGCACTCTTTCCCTTACAGTCTGCATTACAGTCACTGAAAACATGTTCGAATACTAGTGAAATTTCATGAGGAATGAAAGGTTGGTCAAACTTTTGAATGAATTTTGGAAAATTGAAGTGACTCGCCAAGACCTAAAGCTAAATGTTGAATGAAATTTTGCAAGGTACATGTACCATTAGCCTGAGAAGCAGGTGTTCAAGGTTGGAGGAGGGGGACTGGGAGAAAGGAAGAACATGTCCCTTTCCCTTCTCCCTCACATTTTCTTATCCCCCTACCCTTTCCCTGTAATACTCCTCCAAAGCAGGCTAATTTACCATGTACTTTTGTTGTACAGTTTTATGAAGCCAAGGGAAATTTTCGTGAATTTTAACAGTAACAGAAACACTCGGCTTCTGAAATTTCATTATTTGGATTGAAAAGTCTGAAATTCTGGAATTTTGTTTGCAAAATTTTAGATTTAAACGGTGCTGTATAGCAATGGAGCATTTGAACTTTCCTTCAACATGGCCACATGAACAATAAAATAGGAAAGGCCAAGTTGAAGAAACTATCAGAAAGGAAACGTGCAGGTTTTAGAGAAGAAAAAGATTATATAATTTCTGCTAAACCATTGTTTGATTCTTGCAAGATACCAAATCTATTACTGAAACTTAGAACATCTATATTCTATCAGAGAATATTATGCAACAACTGAAGTGTAATTTAGAAATTTTAAAGTTCCTATTGCACTGAAAAGGACACATCTAAAAGCTCCATGCACTTTAATTACCAGCTTCGATCTGTAATTTTCTCCAGGATAAAATAATGATCAAATTTGATAACTGCTGTTATTTGGTTTTGTGCAGAAACTGTTCACACTGCCTGTCTTACGATCAGGCAGATTCAAAATGAAATGTTAAGGCATGCCAAGTTTTAGGAACAGGGAAAATTTTAGTGGGGTAAAACAAACATTATTATAGCTATTTTAGCTGCCCAAACATTATTCCTCTTTGCATTCCTGACCAAGGCCTTAAACTGCTTGACTATTGAAGGTAAACAGCACTACTCATCTAGGAGTAAATAGCCTACATCGGTGAAAGAGCTCCCGTAATTAACTATGCCAAAAGTGTATTCTGCAGTAATGTAATCATGCATTCTAATGGCAGTTTATCAACAGCTTCATGTCTGCACTAGTGGTGCAGTATTAGCATGCATTGTGTACCTCTCCTTTCAGTTCAACAGGAGCCTCTTGAACTTTATCACTTGGATCACTTGGCCCACACTTGTCCTTATCACTGTCTGATGACAACTCAATGTCGGTCTTTGTAGGGCTTTCAATTTCTTGACCTTGGTTAGTAAGTTTTAATCTCCCGAGATTTGAAATGATAGAATCATCTGTAAAACCAAACGTCAAAAAATTATAGTCACACGTAATCAACAGTTCCACGCTAACTAATAAAAATAATTTAAAAAATTGAAACATGTAAGGTACATGACTAAGTTAAAACCATTACTACCAGAGAAGTGCTATAATGAAACATAAACAAATACATATTTGTACAATTTACAAATAATTTTTTAACTAATAATTATTTCATTTCTATTCTTGTAATGAACACCTGCTGTGACAAAGAGCTTCTTGACTTCTGGCATGTGTGTTCAGGCAGGTTCAAAGGGGGTCATCACCAAGAAATAAGACATTAGGGGGTGTACAGGATCTTCTCTTCTTACTTTCTTTTTAGGGTTATTTTGTCATAAATTAGTAAAAAAATTCCCAGCCTACCTCCTCCAATTATAAGTAACCAAAGTATGTCAGTGATATGAGCTACTTTTGCAAAATATAGAATTACTCTAATGTTTTAGGTCTGTTTTTTTACTACGACATAAGCACAAGAACAGGCATAATGGCAATGATGTTGCCCATAACACAAGCAAAAGCATGTACGCATGAGCACAATGGATAATTGCCTTATTTTCGGTTCCATACCTCCTCGGTAACATGAAACAAGATGGCAGACTTAAACTTGTGCTTAGCTTATGCTAACAGCAGTGCATTTCCAATTGACATTAACATAAGCACAAGCAAGAAAAGAACAAAAACACTTGTTCTGCTTGCACTTGTATGTCACACTACCACAGCTGAGACTCATGACTCCTCTGGCTTCCAAGGTTGACTGTTGGGTCAATCAATTTGGCTTACTCCACTCCAAGGAAAGAGACACCAATAGGGGACTTTCATTCACGAAATGCTGATTTACAGTCACCTTCTGGACAACCTTCAGGTAAGTTGAAATCTGGCCCAGAAGCTAAACGTCTAAGCTCAGTTCTGTGCCCACAGCTTTCAACACAAAATATTAATTTTTTTCCGTCTTACCTGCCCTCGACGTGAGATTGATTACAAGGATCTTAAAATAGCCAAGTTTGTGCCTGGCTATACTCAAATTTTATACTGGGGAGAGAAAATCAGCAACAGGGAACTTTGGGCAAGAACAGAACAAGAATGTATTCCAGCAGAGATCACCAGGTGCAAATCAAATTGGATTGGCCACACATTACGGAAACCAACATCTGATACAACCAGACAGGCCCTTGAATGGAATCTGCAGGGTAAAAGGAAGGTAGGAAGACGAGTGAAAACCTGGAAGAGGTCAGTGGAAGAGGAGCTCAAAGAACCCAACATCACCTGGACTACAGCAAAAAGAACAGCCGCGAACAGAGTCCACTTGCACAGCATTGTAACCGCCCTTTGTTCCACCAGGATGTGTAATGGCCTAACTAACTAATACTCAAATTTTGCAGTCACCGATGAACAAGAACTAATCTAATTATAGAATTGTCACAGAGCAGCACGTTCTGTTACCACCTTGTTACCACAAGTGAGAAACATTTCAATGAGAAGTACTGAAAGCAGACAGCGCTACTTGATTGAGATTAAATCCTTTATCAGTGAAAGAGTCCCCTCAAAGACTAATTAAATTAATTTACATAATGTACACTTTCAGTAAGTGCCTCAGTGTCTGCAGCAATATTTGAGCAGTTTCCTGTTTTTTTTTTGTACAAATTTTGACAAGTTTTAATGCCACTTACTTGTGAAAATTTCGCCTGCGGATATGAACTTTTTGGTCTCTTTGATAGAGAAGATTAAAGGATGAAATAAATGCACTAGTGTATTTTGAAAACAATAGATAATATTTCTCTTACCACAAGGAAAAGCATTCAACATTAGTGTGTGATCTTGCTTGAAATGTATCTTCCACCTAATATGTAGTTGACACTTATGCTTATTTTAATCTGCACATGCATTTAGAGCAAATATTGGTTTTGTTCTAAAAAGAAAAGTACCACAAGGAGAGCAAGGGGCTTTCTGAAACAAATGTAGAGCTTTGTGGAATAATCAAAGAAGTAATGTAGGTGCAACACGTTTTGCACAGTGCTCACAAGTATCTACCCCATCCCACCCCCTTGCTGCAAGGCTAATTAATTAATATATTTTACAAACATTTACGTTAACTTTACACCTTGTTGCCTTAGGTTTTATTACCTTGGTGGCTTATTGCCTTATTGGCTTATTGGCATATTGGCATAACGCTCTAGTGGACATCAACCCCAAACCATCCCAATAGTGCACTTTGCACTAATAATGTGGCACAGAATTGTTGACTAGTGAGACAATCTCAGATAGTGCAGAGTACAATGTATAGCACCTACACAGTACTATATAACACAGTTCCTATATAACTCCCACTGTCAACTCCTAGTTTGTATTGACCTTGCTAGTTAAATAATACATTGAGGCAGCGAACATGACAATATTACATTTCATGCCAATGTTTGTAACATGAAACTCTTGCTTTCTCAAAAACACATGGAAGATGTGCTTGTATAGTACTTGTACAGTACTTGTACAGTACTTGTACAGTACTTCTAAAGTTCAATTCAACGGGAGTCTTGATGAAAAACATTGTGGAATAGCAATGGGGCCACTCATGGTGAACTCATTTGTGTTCTACTGAGGAGAAACTAGACAGCAAGGATACGTTACCTTATCATATGACCCGTACAGCCCTGTGCACAATTTCCTTGGAAAGTCATAAGTGAAAAGGTCCCGTATGTGGGCAGTATGCGTTGAAGTGATAGGGCCGGAAAAACATGTATGGCCCTACTACAAATGCATACGACCCTACTAGAAATGCATGAGACAAAATCGTGGCGAGTTAATGACAAAAACAATTTTGTTGCTGCAAAAATTTGTTCTCTGCAAAGTGAGTGGTGAAAGAGCACATTCTGGGAGTGAATTTTACTATCCAGGTGAACCGTCCGATGCAGAACTATGTATACTCCAGTCGCCAACTCACTCCGAAAGCAAAGAAAGAAAGTCAACACTCCTCACAAATAAAAAGGTTCACAACTTTCTCAGAAGCCAACAACAAGCAAACAGGCGGTCAAGAAAACAACTTGTCCACATGGACTGTCCGATTATTAACCTTGGAAATAAGCAAACAGACTCTTGAGGCAAAACTTCTTTCATCAAATAATTAATCATGGGTCAAAAGCAAGAAAACCGGCAACGCGAAGAAAACAAAGTACTATCTAAATGTTTTCTTCGAATTTCCAGAGTTCCTCGGAGAAGTTGGTTAAACTGGAGAAATCACAAACATACCTTGTGTACAGTAGGATAAACTGCTCTGCAGTTTCTACATCAGTGTTGTTTGAAGAGACAAAACTGAGTTCATTACTGTACATTTCATTGTTCATTACACGAGTTCATTACCGTACAGTTCATCCAGATAATAAAACTTGTTTGTGTTTTAATGGTGTAAGTTCCACTCCACAGCAAAGCCAGCAAAGTCAGCAGCCCAGACACTGTTTGCGGGAGCCAACATCAGTGTCATTAATATTCAGCTGCTGGTTCTCCCTTGTTCAAGAGAATCCAAGAGGTCAACAAATAGCTTGAAACGACGCCCACACTTTCTTGAGTTTTCAGATGAAGAAGATTTTCTGAACAATTTCAGTTAAGCTTGAAGCGAACTTTTGTCACTCGCTAAGTTTTTGATGGCTTTGACATATTTTTAACAGCTTAATGGCAACTTTCTGTTGGCCTTTAATCATGAATTGTAATTGTGGACTTACATTGAAAAACAAAAATGAGAAAATGAGTCATGTTTTTCTATGAATTGTGAGTTTCTTATTCGACATGAAAAAATAAATGGCAAGTTTTTATTGTAGAATTTTTTCTGCAGTTGTTCTGCACGTGGTTGTCTGATGTTATGTAATCGCGTTCTATTTAGGTTCAAACAGAATTTTCAAAATTTTCAACACTAAGTGGTCATATGATAAAATGCATATTGACTGAGTAAGATCGACCCGGAGGGGAAAATATTTGGCTCTCGGTCAGGACATGTGGACCGAGCACAGCTCGGTCCGTATGTCCTGACCTCGAGCCAAATATTTTCCCGTCCGGCCCTCCCACTCAGTCAATAAGTACATAATCTTCTTATAAGTGATGCATGGATGACACCATAGCCACAGTAAAAGATATTCCACTGCTATGGCTTTCCTGACAACATTAAACGAAGCATGCCCAGCAGTCACCTTCATGATGGAAGTTGCAAACAACAAACTACTTTCATCATAATGGAGCTCATAAAGATTGGAAAACAAATGAAAACATGTGACTACAGGAAAACAACAAATAAGGGCCTACTTCTCTACTATCAAAGTCATGTTGATGCCCGTTACAAACAATCTCTTCTAATGGCTGTGTTAAACCGTGCCCACTGTCTCTCATCCTAACCAGACCTATTGTTGAGAGGGATCTTCTGAAAACTGAAGTTGTTTTCACAAGCAAGAAAATTGCCGACTACATCAAAGTAGCAGAGGCCAAACCACGGTTAATAAATCAACAACGCATTGTCTACAAATTCAAATGTTATTTGTGTGATGCGGATTATGTTGGCTATACTCTCTGACACCTTTTTCAATGCATTGCTGAACACAAGCACTCAGCTATTGGAAAATACCTGCGTGACACCCACAGTCAGATGAACAAAGACCTACAAGGACAATTTACCATCCTTAAGAAACATAGAGGGAAACTTGAAGGCTTAATTTTTGAAATGCTCTTTATCCAAGAAAAGAAACCTAAACAGAACATTCAATCTGACTCAATAAAAGCAAAACTATTTAGTACTTCATTAACACTCTCTAAAATTCACATTGCAGAGTGTTTAATCACAAGAAACATGACTTTCACATGCATCCTTAGTATATAAAGAACTCATAGGAATCTGACTTAGAATTTGAAAATGATAAATGAGTCATTAAAACGTCATTTGAAATTATTATTGCTGATTTTTATTCTTAATTTATAATAATTATGTCAACTGCCACATTAGCAAAAAGTATTGTACCAAAGACTTATACACAGTCTTTGTTCACAACGTCTTGGGGGATGACAGCATCTTTTTTGTGGATGAATACCACTGTCAGCATTGGATCATCAAGTAACCACAGAATGGTGGCAAATTGTTGCAAGTGACATTTAATAGGATCTGCTTCATCAACTCCCTCTCCTTTTTTCAAATGCCACTCTCAAACTTTGCCCGAAACCTTTGACCTCACTGACCTCAAGAAAATTAATGCTACTTTGCTCACTGATTAAATGTTTCAGAAAACAAAAGTATGTGGGTACCATTCCTGGTACACAGTTCTACATGCCAGAGTCCATGTCCAACTTGGGACTCAAGGAATTTGAGAAATGGAATGACAAACAAGGAGCCAACTAAGGAGATTGTCTTTGACTTCCAGGTTGCTTGGTCATCTAAGAACTCTTCAAAGAACAGACCAAATTCAGTCTGTAGGATGAAGTCACCATTACCTCTGACTGTAACCACGACCTGCACCACAACCATATTGCACCCAACATCATTCCCAGTGAGCTCCTATGCAGATGGTGACAGAAAACCAACCAACTTTGGGCTGCCCTAGAATGACTACATTGTCGGAAACACTGTTTGCTGGGCTCCCAGACAATCAACATCACCAGTCTGTAGGGATTTGCATGTAGGGCCAACCATGGTAAATACTGCATCCTGTACAGCCTTTACACTGTGGATGGTTATTAACTCACAAATATGGTCTTCGAGATCCAGGGCTGCTTTTGGCACAGTTGCCCCACATGTTACCCAAACCATTTTAAGCCCAATGCTCATTTGGAGGGAAGACTGGTGGCCAATGTTTACCCGTGTGCAGGAAAGTTGAAGTGAGTGAGAGAACAAGGCTACAAAGTTGTAGAAATCTTGGAATGCCACAGGAAGCATGTGGAAAAAGAGAGAGAAGGGGTGGGATCCTTTGTTGACACTTGAGTTTGTGGCAATATTGGACTCACAAGACACTTTCTGCAGTGGTTGCACAAGCACTATCACATTGCACCATTTCGTTGAATGATGTAGAATAAGAAGAAAACTGGGATGCTAGCATTAAACATCTTTGCATCCTTGGGTGTACAAGAATGGTTGGCATTAAACTGGTTGCCAGATCAACCCCTCCACAACTATCTTGGGGATTTCAAGGATGATGTTATCAAGTGCTAACTAGATTGGACCAGAATGTCAAATATGAAATTCAATCACCTCTTCACAATAGAGTTCACCAAACTGATATGAACAAAACATGCCCCATCATGAGGGATGATAAACGCTATGCTCTTGACACTAAAACACAAAACAAAAAGTACTAATGGTTTTCAGCAAACGTATAGTGGACCCTCAGACCTTCAAGACTTCTCCGTATGGGTACGTTCATGAACTGCTAATTGACTTGAAAATACTTCCATTTTGTGGCACATGACTACCTTGGTCTGCTCATGTCCTGCCCTGTAAAATAAGTTGGTGCTGTCCCCTGGTTGGCTGGGGAACATTAAACATAGTTTTGCCTGACTTTTCTTGCATGATTCCATTTACTTGACTTTCTGGCATGACACCCTTGTTGCTATGACGACTATAATCATCTTTAAATCAATCATGTGACATGACGAGGACAGTTGATGACAACTTAAAGTGCAACTGAAATGAATTTTCGTATCTGAGATTTTTGCTTAATAATGAAGTTTGAACCTTACTTGAAAACACAGACAACTATGTTTTTGCGTATGGTGAACGAAAACTGCTTTTTCAGCCATCAGAAGTTGGCTGGTTGAGCCCATAATTGGCATAATCTTGGCATGGCCAAAACAGCCTTGTGATGTCACTGGTTGTATTACTCTCAAACCCCACTCAAAATTTAGAGTGATTATGGGAGAAGAGACTAGTGTTCTAAGCCCCCCACCTCCCCCACAAAAAAACAGCCATCTTTAGAACATTTCAGAGCTGTAAAGCAATTAATATTAGCTTTTACACCTGAGGTGGAGGAGAATCGATCCTGTGGCCTTTTTCTATTTAATTAGATATTTCCAGGATATTTTATGTAAGCAACCAAACAAGTGCGATGTGTTTATAAAAACAGTTCATTTTGACCATTCAACAGTCACTTCAAGATGTGGCTAAATATCATTTAGGCAAGGTTAAACTCAAGCTAACGCAGCCAGCTAGGGTGCCCATCCAGCTAATATCATTTAGGCAAGTTAAATATGAGCTTATGCAGCCAGAGGTTTCCCCGTTTGGGAGTACATGACCTGTGGGGCGGCCTTCAGGGGGTTTGCAGGGGTTTATGGGTCATTGCATAATTGTTGTAGTGTATTCAGCTGATTGTTGCGGATCAGTTGCACTGCTTTGCTCGCGAATCATTGCGGATTCTTGCCTCTTTGTTGCCTTTTGTTTTCTTTCGAGAGCTATTGTTTATCCTTGTTAATACGATAATGATGGCCAGGTCAACCCGTAACAGCCAAGCAGTGGCCTTTGATGCCATTGTTTCTGTTGCTGAGACGACTTGACCACGTTCAAATGATGCAAATGTCCCTCGATCAACTACACAGACACCGGTCGTTCCTTCAACGTCTCAAGCTCAATCTACTGATCAGCCTTCTCCCGCTTTCTTGGCATCGGTTGTCAATGCGGTCAAGCAAGCCCTCGTGGCTGAGCAAGCATCAAATCTACCATTGACGCCCCCGTTTCTTCATCCACGAGTGTGCCGGAGGCGGCCATGCCTGGTGGCGTTCATCCATCGTTTCTATCTTCTAGCCAGCTAGATGCTCAAGTCTCAGCCCTGGCAGCCTCTGGCATTGGTTTTCCTCCTGTTTCGGCGGTTGCTGCGAGTGCTACGGTGCAAGGTAGGCCCAATTTTGTTGTGCCTTCGTTTGTTTCTATGTTTGCCTCACCAATACCCGCACTCGCAACATCTTTGTCCAACACTGGCCCGGAAACTCTGTCCATATACTGGCCCGGAAAGATGGAAATGAGATATTTCAATAGACACAGAGAATTGGACAGATGTCTTTAAAATGGCTTCAAAAACATGCAAAGAAAATAAGTTGAAAGAATTTCAATTCAAACTTATCCATAGGATTGTCATTACAAAGAAAGAACTCTTCAGATATGGGATAAATACAGAGAGTGACTGCATCTACTGTGGTGAGCCAGACTCCATAAATCACACCTTTATCGACTGCGAATTTACAAAAACCTTCACATGTAAAGTCATCAATTGGTTTAACACTCAGAATGGTTCAAACTTTAAACCAGATACAAAAGAAACGCTTTTCACCACCTTTAAACACCCAACATACATGGAGCTAGTGAGAAAATTCAATTACACCCTCCTTTTTATGAATTTCTATGTGTATGTAAGTAAACTAAACAACAGTTCACTTGTACTACCCGAATTTATTGCTAGAATCAACTATAAATACAAAGTTGAAAATTTGTAAATTAACACCGAAAAAGTACTCGTAACGTAACAATGCTCCTCAAACTTTATAGACTAAGTTACTTTCAATTGTATTAAATCAAGATTAGAAATTGTTCCTCCTCCCCCTTCCCCGCACTACTAGTTGTTTGTTTGCTTTTTTGCTTATTTTGTAATTTTAAGTTTTCCTTTCCTTTTATTGTTTTTTTCTTTCTCTTTTTATTTCTAGTTCTTGCTTTTTATCCTGTTTAATTTAATTGTAGCTAATGTGTGCTGTCAGAATTAATTAATTATTTTATGTTATCCGTTTTCCTAATGTAAGTAAGTAACACCGGATGTAAATAAGTAAGGTACATTGTAGTATCCGAGTAGCCATACCAGAGTACTTTGTTATTGTAATTGTTGGAATTTGTGATACGTGTAATTTGTTAAGAAGGGTTACTTTAAATTATATTTTAAAAAAAATCTTTGTCCAACACCGCTATTGGGACCACGTTGCTCGCTCTCGGCAGTGTTTCTTCACCAGCCCAGTCGCCTACACTGCATCAGGCGTTCGTGGTTGGCCCTGGGTTTTCGCCATTCCAGCGAAACTCGTAAGCCAGATTGTGGCTGGGAAGTTTGTAGAGCAGAACGAGCTGCTTTCTGTCAACATAGTCTCAACTGAGTCTGAGCCTCAATTGCTGTACAACGGTCGGTTGGTGCTAACTTCGACACCCAAAAGGCCTAAACGGCACATTGAGGACACATCGAGTTGGCTGGAGGCTTTCTCAGTGCACAGCCTCATTTTGTTGTCCCAATTCCCTCAGTGGAGGAGGGATTTGCTGCAATACCAGCTTTTGATTCTCCGCACACATCACCAGTTCGCCGGTCGGCTCTGGTTGGCGTATGACCAGGCCTTCTGCAAAAATGCTGTCGCAACGAATTTGACGGACTGGTCGGCCATAAATGTTCCGTTGTTTAATTTCCACGCGACTGGGGCCTCTGTCCATCCTGGCCGTGAACTGTCAGATGAATCCACGGAGCCACATGGAGCTTCGTCTTCACACATTATTTGCAAATCGTGGAACAAGGCCGTTGTTTTGCTCCTTCTTCTTCATGCCATTTTGCCCACAAATGCTCCAGCTGCTTTGGTCTGCACTGCGTTGGAGCTTGCCCTGGCGAGCCACCAAGCCAGTCCCAAGCTTCACCCAAACGACAAGCTGACTCTTCTCCTTCTTGCTCAAGCAGCAAGTCCAGGCGCTAAGCGATTGAAATATTAGACTCTAATAAATGTCATTAGGCCATCCCTTACTGTTTTGACTTTGTTGTTAGGGTGGAGGACTTCTAGCGGCATGTTTAGGTGCGAATAGACACTATCAGATTGTTGTTTGTCATTTACCGCATTATGTTTGTTATTTCCCACCACACTATGTTGTTGTTCTTTCATTTTACGATGGCGTAATTACCACTTGTATTTCTTGACCTTTCGTGCTTGACTTAAATCTAGTTGCCTCAGTTTTATTTTCGTGGCATTTATTATTTACCGGGATGTACATCAATTAAGGGGTTTGGTTTGGGGTTAGATATTATGGGGCCAGTTATTGACTCCTGTTCTATTTGTGTTCCTTTCCTAGCTCCTCTCTCCCCAGTTTCAGCAGTCACTCCTCTGCAGGCGGAGCAGTTTGCCTGGGGGTTGCAGCTCCATCCACATCAACAGCAGGTTCAATTTGTATTGGATGGACTCTGTCACGGGTTCAAATTGGGCTTCTGCCCAGCCCAAAAGCTTCAGGTAGCTGAGAATAACAAACCATCTACTCACCAGCATCAATCTGTCATTGACGACTACATGTATTTAGCCAATGAGGTGTCATTGGGACGGGTGGCTGGCCCTTTCGATTCCCCCCCTTCCCCAACCTCCAAGACGGTAGCTTTGGTGTTATTCCAAAGAAGGGCCAACCAGGAAAGTGGCAACTCATTGTGGACTTGTCTTCCCCAGGGGGGGCTAATGTCGATGATGGGATCAACCCAGATGAGTTTACCCTCCACTACATCACTGTGGATCAAATTATTCGCCTAGTGTCTTGACTGGGAAAGGGGGCCCTCATGGCTAAACTTGATGTCAAGTCTGCTTACAGCAATGTTCCTGTTCATCCATCTGACTGTTATTTGCTGGGGATGAAGTGGCGTAATCAGTACTATGTGCATCTGGCTCTCCCCTTTGGCCTTCGATCAGCTCCTTTTATCTTCAATGCGATAGCAGACATGGTTGAGTGGATCCTCGTGCATTCTTACCAGATTCCAGACCTACTGCACTACCTCAATGACTTCATCATTGCCGGCCCTCCTGAGTCATCTCAGTGTGCGCACAACTTGAGCATTGCAGTGTCAGTTTGCAGACGTTTAGGCTTGCCACTTCACGCCGGCAAGTGTGTGGGCCCTTTAACTGTGCTCATGGTCCTAGGTATTGAGCTGGATTCCTTTAATCAAATCGCTAGTCTCCCCGCCAAGAAATTGTCCGCTTTGCGAGATCTCATTACTTCTTGGCTTTCTTGAAAATGGTGCAATAGGCAGGAGTTAGAATCTCTCATTGGCCATCTGCATCATGCAGCAAAAATGGTCTGGCCTGGGAGAACTTTCTTACATCGCATGATTGACCTGTTATGCTGTTTTCGCAAAAAAGATCACCCAGTTCACCTTAACAGGGAATTTCACTTGGACCTCCTGTGGTGGCACCAATTTTTGTCGGATTGGCACGGTGTTAGCAGACGTCGAGGTGGCTTCTGATGCAGCTGGATCAATTGGTTATGGAGCATACCTCAAGGACCTTTGGTTTGCTGGTTCCTGGGCTCCTTCTCAACAACAGCAGTCCATTGCTTATAAGGAGCTCTTTCCAGTTGTCATCGCTGCTCATGTTTGGGGGCACATGTGGTGCAAGAAGCACGCCCTTTTCCGTTCAGACAACAATGCTGTCGTCCATGTTTTGAATTTCAGGACTTCTAAAGTACCTTGTTTGATGCTATTACTGTGCAGGCTGCTTCTTGCAGCCACTCGTCAGTTTTTCCTTTTCTGCACAACATGTACCTGGGGTTAACAATAAGATAGCTGATGCATTGTCTCGCTTTCGTTGGCAGGACTTCAGGCGGTTGGTCCCAGATGCACAGCTTCACCCTACTTGGATCCCTCTGGAACTTCTGGCGGACTTGACTTCTCTGCCCTAGAGCAACAGTGCTTTTCCTTTTTGTCTCAAGGCCTCGCCCCCTTGACACGCCATTCATATGCTTCCGCACAATCGAAGTTCATTTCCTTTTGCCGTCAGCTTGGCAAGTTACATCCTTCAGGTTCCCCATGCCCAGCAGACGAATGGACTCTTTGCCTCTTTGTCACATTTGTTGCGAGAACCATTCAGCATTCCTCTATCAAGGTGTATTTGTCTTGGGTTAGAGCCCTTCATATTGAACAAGGGTTCCCCAACCCACTTATTAATTGCCTTCGTCTTCAATGGGTTGTACGTGGAATCAAGCACTGTCAAGGTTCTCCTTCTTTGCGACTTCCCATTACTGATGATCTGATGTTGGTTATTTGGCGGTCTCTGGACCTTCGCCTCCTGGATCATTGCATGTTCTGGGCAGCTTGTTCATTGGGATATTTTGGCTTCCTACTCACTTCCGAGTTCACCGTTCCCAACCCGTCTAGCTTCTCTTCATCTCTGCACTTGGGTGTTCAGGATATTGCGGTGGATTCACCTTCAGCCCCATCATGCATGCGCATTAAGATTAAAGGTTCCAAGACTGATCCATTTCGGAAGGGCTCTCTCATTCACATTGGCATTGGTCAGCATCCATTGCATGCAGTTCACGCTCTCATGACTTACCTTGTGCTCAGGGGTGATGCTCCAGGCCCCCTGTTTTTGTTCCAGAGTGGTCAGCCCCTTTCACATTCTGTGTTGATGGATTGGCTTTGGCAGATCATGGTCTCCGCCAGGATTCCCCAGCCATTTGAGCCATTGTCGAGCCATAGCTTTCACATAGGGGTTGCTACTGTCGCTGCTCGCAATGGAGTACCAGATCATCTGATTCAGTCCATGGGCCGCTGGTCAAGCAATGCCTATCAGCTCTACATGAGGACCCCGTCAGATGCCTTAGCTGCCCTCTCAAAAAAATTGGCTTGAGGAAAGTATTTGCGCTGCCTGGAATGCCTTTTGGAGCTTATCTCTGGTTGCTGTAACATTATGTTCCTGGGCCTTTCCTTTGGATTTGCAGTCCACTGTGGCTAGCTTCCTAGGTATGTGTTTATTTTGCATTTGCCTATTATATCAGCTGATTGGTGCTTGGGGGTAGGTTTGGGGGATCGGAGGTAACATGTCACCCTGTCCTCGGGTCCCTCCTTTTTCCACGCACCTGGAGAAGGATTTCATCTGGGTGGTTCCTGCTTTCCAGGGTTGCCATGGATACCTCCTAGCGGCTTATGGCTTTGGCACCCCGCTAATCTTTAAGGCACCAGTTCCAAAGCTCATCTATTTGTGATGAGTTTAAATGTGGCTAAATATCATTTAGGCAAGGTTAAACTCAAGCTAATGCAGCCAGCTAGCGTGCCCATCCAGTTAATATCATTTAGACAAGTTAAATACGAGCTTATGCAGCCAGCGGCTTCCCTGTTTGGGAGTACGTGACCTGTAGGGCGGCCTTCAGGGGTTTTGCAGGGGTTTATGGGTCATTGCATAATTGTTGTAGTGTATTCAGCTGATTGTTGCGGACCAGTTGCACTGCTTTGCTCGTGAATCATTGCGGATTCTTGCACCCTCTCCTCCCTCCCGTTTTGTTCTTGGTCAGGGTAGGTATTCTTCAGGTACGTAGCTTTCACTGAATTTCTTTCAGTGTGACGGTGCTGGTTAGCGGACGCTCATTGGGTGGTTCCTGCTTTCCAGGGTTGCCATGGATACCTCCTAGCGGCTTATGGCTTTGGCACCCTGCTAACCTTTAAGGTACCAGTTCCCAAGCTCATCTATTTGTGATGAGTTTAATTGAAAGTAAAATTTTTGTATGCACTCAAATATATACAATCGATTATAAGAATGCTAATGAGACACTGACTAAAACTAAAATATTTACATAGAAACAATACAAGAAAATTACAGCGTGAATAATAAAAATGCTAAGTAACTAGCTTCATGCAGCTAGAGTCACTCTGTTTGTTCAATTTTGGTTTAAGTTAATGAATAAAACATTTCAAAAATCAAACAGTTGAGTTTACTCTGACATTTTTTCAAAATCTCAAAATTGCTTCCAACGGTCTCTGGATCCTCTGCTTGTCCTTTATGTGGTTGCTGATTACTGATCACTTATGTTCCTCCAAACATTGATGTAGGTGTTGGCTCGTGAAGCCAACATAGTCTGCATCACATAGACCACACTTGTAATAATAAACAACATTTTGTTGATTCACAATTGGAAGTTCCTTTGGTTTGAATTGTCCTTTGAATCTTCTGACTTAGGTAAACAGGCTGGACAACGGAATCAACCTTTCGACTGAGATCTCCAAGTTGGTGTCTTACCGCATTTGCCGAAAATTTAAGGTGGCTCTGAACCCTATGTACAGAATGTTTTAAAACTTTGCCAAAAGTTGCATCTTATCATGCTTATCAAAAGTTGATAATATAAAAATATTTCACCATGCTGTTTTTTACAGCCCCTAAAGCTGTAATTAAAGGTGTTTTCAGGAGGTCATACTGTTGCTATGGTAACTTATTGTGTCACGAAAATGATAACAACCTGTTCACCAATGATTGGGCAGTCCTTGATATCATGATTGTAGCATCAAGTGATAAAGAGTAGTCATAACGACCCATCAAAATCTAAGTGCTGGAAACTGTTTTGAGCCACCTTAAGAAGAGCATTCACAGTGAGGTCCAAACATTCATCAATGAGCAAAAACCGGAAACATTGGAGGACGTGGCATGGTTAGCAGGTGGGTTCTCATTAAGTCACAAAGTGACATTTGCGGAAAAGCCCAAAAGTCCCTATGCTCCACCTGGTCAAGATCCACCCCCTACAGCACCACGATGGCCTGGAAACCAAAGAGGTTGCCAGAATGGAGAGTCACAGCCGAAAGAGAATCCTTGTAATGACTCTGCAAATTGTTATAACACCGCCTGGCCAAGACAAAATAAGATGGCCTATAAAGCCACTTACTTGGTTTTTTTATATAGAAAAAACAGACATCTGATTTCTAATTGCCTGGAAAAGTTGAGAATAGCAAGACAACATTATAATACTTAGTCTAAGCCAACTTGTCTTATCACTAAGTCAATATCTCCACCTCCTGCGGATGAAGATACACCTACTAAATTTCCTGGTTTGGAGACTCAGTCCTAGCACTGAGGTTAGTGCGAGCCTGTTATGGAAGTTTCTGTGTCATTTATTCAGGATGGTTCAGTGTCATTGTCAAGCGATATGTCTCATGCTACACCAATCAAGATTTTAAGAGATACCAGAGCCTCGTAGCCCCTGCTGTTGAGCAACACTTCGTTGTTTTCTGAGGAGTCATCTGCTGGTGTGAGTGTACTTGTCACAGGTATCAACTGTTCTGAGTACAGTCCAGAACCACTTCATACCGTTTACCTGAAGTCAAATCTTGTGTCTGTGCCAGTGAAAGTTGGAATACAGCCATTGTTACCTTTTGAGGGAGTGCCTCTCATCCTGGGAAATCACCTCGCGGGAGACAAAGTTGTTGTAAATGCTATTGTCACAGAGAAGCCTTGTTTATAGCAGTCTTCAGATCCAGTAGAGAAGACAATTGCTAGCCTGTATCCAGCATGTGTCACATAGGGGCCAAACCACCCCCCAAATGTTTCATGAAGGCTATATTTGCTTGGTTTATATATTTCTGAACCAAGTTTGGCAGACGAACTTTCTTTGTTCTCCAGTTTAGTTTAATTTGGAAGTTGTGACAAAATGTCAGATTATGACGTCATAATTGATGACGTCACCAAAACGTGCTATAATTTTTTGTAAAATCTGATGTAAAGATTATGTCATTGGAAAGGTCTTGACTTGAGGAGTAAAATGCCAGAAACTGTTTTTTGCTGTGATGATTATTTTTTGAGATATGGTAAATTAATTATTTTTTTGTTGTCCCCGCCGGAATTTGCTTAACCATACTGTCCTTCTTAAGTCAGTCTCTCTGGTTTATTTTTTTCAGTTTTATTCTACGAAGGCTAATAATCTAGAAAAATAGAAAGCTTGATGTTGTCAAGAATCATACGGTTTTAGAAACTTGATTTTCGGCTTTGTTGGGATGGTATTAACAGTAAAAAAACGGGCGACATCACAGGTTACGACGTAACAAAACTAACTTTAATGCAATAACACTAGAGGGATAATTTTTTATTCCAACTTTCTTCTTTATTTTTGCTTTAGTCATCTGGCACATCACATGGGCAACATAGCTGCATTTGCTGGACCAAAATTACGGCTCCAATTTGGGGATTTTTCTCAAGGGGGGACCCCATACTTTGCAGAGTTATTTTTCATATTTAAAAATGCCATATTTCATTTAATTTTTGTGATATGGACAAAATTTTTTCAGGTTTCAACTCCCTTTGATGTGCTCTTATGAACACATTGTAAAAATATGTGTCAAAAGTGGCGAAAAACATGACGTCATCACTGTGACATCACAACTTTGACATTTACTGACATTTCTCACGTAAATATAATTGGCAATAGGTCTCCTGCTCATCTGCCAAGTTTGGTGTAGAAAGAGTCAATACTTTTTAAGTAATGCGAAATAATGTGAAATACCCAAGAACTGACGAAACATTTGGGGGGTGGTTTAGCTCCTAAGTGTGTTGTAACTCGAGCAATGAGTAAGAAAGAAAACAGTGAGGATCAGATCACATTAGCAGACACTGTCATTAGTCAAGTCCTGGAGGGTGAGTCACCACAAACCTCTGTTTTTGAGCCATTTGAGGTCACTGCCAAGGGCAGTTTATCAGGTCAGGCTGATAAGATGTCAGCATCTCAGTTTATTGCAGAAAAGCATAAGGACTCAGAAGTCCTGTATGCTTTTTTACAAAGAACGGAGTACTAATGAGAAAGTGGACACCATCTGACGTTCCAGTTGAAGATGAATGGGCTGTCAAGCACCAGATTGTAGTCCCAAAGTCACACAGACAGGAGATTTTAAGCATGGCACCTTAGATCCCCCTAGCTGGCCACATGGGCATCAACAAAACCTGTCAGAAGATTCTTAACCATTTCTACTGGCCCAGTCTGAGAAAAGATGTGGTGGAATTTTGCAAATCATTTTATGCCTGAGAGATGGTTGGGTATCCCAAAAGCCCCACTACAGCCAATACCAGCAGTCCAAGAGCCTTTTAGCAGAATTATAGTTGATTGTGTTGGTCTGTTACTGAAGACATGATCTGGAAATCAGTACTTGTTAACCATCACCTGATCAGATCAGATTTATCATGATGTGGCTGTGCTGTCTCAGGAAGAAGATGAAGGTGTGAAACATCAAGTGTGTTACTTTTCAGACCTTTAATGAAAGTCAAAGGAGCTACTCCACCATAGAGAGAGTGTTTAGCATTAGTGTTAGCATTGCAACATTTTAAAGTTTATGTCAGTTCTTCTAGTCTACCTTTAACAAATTGACATCAGTTTTTCATGCGTCTGTCCTGTTATCGATCATGAATTTCGTCATAACATTGTCAAAGTAGCTGTGGATCCACAAAAGACAGCCGAGTGGATCCGCAGACTAACAGTGCCAATCAGTGTGCATATGTAAAAGGAAGGAACATCTTCAATGCAGTACGGACTACAGGTGTTATTATGGACTATACAAAGTTATAGTTCAATTTTGGAGAATCCTTCACTAAGTGGATATGTCTTTTTTATACTAATATATTGTGAGCTGCATTATGAATAATGGAGTAGCAACTCCTCTTTTTTCAATCAGAAGAGGGGTTAGACAGGGAGACCCTCTCTAGCCCTATTTATTTATTTTAGCTTTGGAAATCCTCCTTACCACTACCAAACAGAATCAAGATATAAAAGGCATAGTAGTAGAAGACAAAGAAATCAAATGCATCACCTTCACCAATGACTTAACAAACCTTTCACGTGATAAGGAGTCTTATGACTCTCTCAGTTCCTTATTGAACACATAATTATGGTGAATGTTCAGGGCTTAAACTCAATAAGGACGAAAAAGAAGCCTACTTGTTAGGAAGTTGTTATCGAAATCATGAAGTTCTTGATATAAACAAGGTGAACCAGCCAATTAAAACACTGGGTATCTTTTTTACTTATGATCAGCATAAAAGTAAAGAACTAAACTTCGATTTAAATTTAAAGTCAATAAGAAAGTCTTTAAGTTGCTGACAATGGAGAAACTTAACACTAATTGGTAAAATTCGATTAGTCAAAGCATTCGCTACGCCTAAGTTTATGTATCAAGCCTCCCTTATTTCCTTTGATAAGGATATAATTAAAAGCATAAATTCTGTGATATTCAATTTTGTGTGAAGAGGCAAAGACAAAATCAAGAGATTGGCCTTAACTAGTGAATATGAAGATGGTGGCCTCAAAATGCCTCACCCTGAATCTTTAATTAAAACTCAAAGAATCACGAGTCTTAAAAGGTATTTAGATGATAATGTTAGCCCTTGTAAAGTTTTCTTGTCTCACTATCTTAAGAATACAGGAACTAGTTTTCTGCTTCAGTGCAATTTCAATCCATGGCACCTACCCTGCAAATTACCAATTTTTTTATAAAGAATGTCTTGAAGATCAGTCTGACTTCAATGGCCACCATGATATAATAGCTACAAAACAGGACATTTTAAATGAGATCATCTGGAACAACCAGAACCTCTTGATTAACAAGCAATCAATATATAGTAAGAGAATAAAAGAAGCAGGTTTTGTGAAACTTGGACATATCCTCCCAAACGACTCTAAGTTAAAAAGTCATAATTAAGGTTATAACATAGTCCCAAAGCAGGGCAATTAAACAATACTGTGATAAATTCCCTGCTGAGGGACCATGAACAGCCCACCAAAAACAAAAATAACAGAATCCTCCAACGGGGCCCATGAACGCAAAAGGCAGTCACATAACAATTGAAACTATTTACAAAGGACTAATGAATAGAATAGGAGCTGGACAAGTCACGATCATTCTCAAAGCAAGAACAAGTGAAAAGGTCTAATTAGTTGCTATTATTAATACAACTTTTGGAGCGAAATTCCCGCCTTTGTTAAGGCCATGTGGATTAAGTGTGAATAATTGTGTTAACAGGCTTCTCTGGTAAGCAGTAACTGGTCTAAGTGTAATGGATTTTGGAAGGATACAATTTGCTCAATGACGATGAACCTCATTTGAGAAATGTCATGTTGGTAACTATCAAAATTTACCACCAATTCATATGTTTTTCTATTGCTGAGCATATTCGATTTATGATTGCGGAATCCAATTTTAAACTCAGTTGATGTGGAACCCACATATTGTAAGTTACATTTACAGCACATTGCGAGATAAATTACATTTTTGGATGAGCAGGACAATTTTTGTCAGATAGGATAATGCCTACCCGTGGCCGAGCTTTGGAATTTAGAAGATTGAAGTAGAAAATTCTTGCACAAGTCACACCTATTTTTATCACATTTAAAACAACTGCCCTCATTGACCGTCTGATTAGCAGCAGAGCTCGGTCAAAATTTAGATGGTGCTAGAACTTCTTTGAGATTTTTGGTTTGGCAGTAAGCAGGGAAAACAGAGTTAGCTGGAAAAAATTTCTGTGATTTGAGGTGAAGATCTTAATAAGTGAAAGTGCTTCCTCATCATGTTTTGAATGTCTGGCAAAATGGGGTTATAATCGAGTACCAGAGGAAAAACTTTTTTGTTATTTTTCACCTTTTTTGCTTAAAAGTTTGGATCTCGGAATCTTAAGAGCCTTATCAAACTGATTGTCAACTAAATCTGCTGGGTAATTTTGCGACTTAAGATACCCTTTGTATTCTTCACATCTAGTTTGCAAAAAATCATCAGTGGAACAATTGCACTTTTTTATGATGCTGGTAATGAGCCACTTTATTCCAGGAGTTGTACAAAGAAGTACGAATGTCAGACAACAGAGCCATGGATCGATTTAACGATGCATGGTAAACCACATACAAAATATTTAGGCAGAATATGAAGGTTTACATAAACAATGAACTCCCAGCAGAAGAATATATATACAGTTGTATATAGAGATATATAAGTATCTGTACAAATTATTGCATGGGTTTATATTATTAACCACATCCTTAATTAGATCTAGCTGACTGTGAATGTAATGTAATGTAAATTTGTAATTAGTGTTAGTGTAATAGTTTGTATCGCTCTTGTAATTGAGCTTTAAATAACAATAAAATATTTTAAACAAATATGTTATTTCTTAAAAACAAAGCGCAATTCAACAAAAACAATTATGCAACAATACTTTTCATGTCAAAACAAGTCAGTCTGCCAAAAATTAGCTCGATCTTGCAAAAAATAAAAATCGGCCCAAAATGTCACGTACGCCCGTTTTGCACGAAAGCCTTCCATTGAAATACTAAGTTTCTGGTAGTTTCTAGAATTTTTAGTCACGCAATGTTTGTTGCTCCTTTGTAACTAGGATTTCACTACTTAATTGCTAAAATAAATAAGTTGGGTTTGTAGTGTATCTTTTTTGTCGGCTGAATGATACTGTAACAACTGGTATCATAAAATGATGTCTTCTGTATGCAATCAAGGACTCAACTCAAAGTTGTTGATCATAAACAACTTCATGATTGTGCGGGTTACCACTTGTAATCAAAATTTCGTTTCAGTGGCACTTTAACAAATCAGCCCTAAATGAGGCTATACAACTACTTTTAACCTGGTAAATATTAATAAGCTTAAATGCAAGATTTTTCTGTCAGTGATGTAGGTGTACTCAGAAAAAAATCAAAGCACTCTTATCATACATGTTATTTATCATTGGTGACTGCAAAAAACCCAATCATCAGTCACTACTGAACTTGACAGTTGCAAGTTATAAAAAGGTGCAGTAAATAGGCTATCATGGTCAGGACTCAAGTATCTCCCTCATTGAGGGCTTCAGTTACGGAATGATGATATGGTACACACTATATGCTATCTGTTAGATTATTATATGGTTAGCTCCATGAGCGGGCATGATTGACTGAATGTCCACTCAGGATTACCTGCTGTTTTCCACAAGTAAATAGTGTCATTTTTCATATAATAAATCCTTTGTTGATCAAGCTTGCTCAGTCAAGATGGCTGGATATTGGCTGCATTCCTTTTTTGTGTGTTTATCCATGGACCTTGACTCTGTCTTGGTCCATAAACACACAAAAAACAACTTGGCCAATATCCAACCATCTTGACTTTACAGTTAGTCCATAAACCATATCTTTTCCCTTGAAAGATTGAAACACGTAACACTGCTTCAAATACAGCAGACAGCAAATAATTGCATCTTTTTTCTACCTTTTGTTTTTCATTATTTAAGCACTAACTAGTTTACAGTGATTTTAAGTTACCCAGGAACAAAGATCAGATAGGAATCACAAGCAAGAACTTAGTTTGAGTTTAACTTTAGAACTACAGTACGTGTATGGGGAAGTTTTGATAGATGCAATACTTACTATTAACAACAATCTCTGCACCAGTACTGTTTCGCCTGGAAATTTCACCTTCCAGCTCTTTTTTTCTGGCCAGTTTAAGACTCCTCTCAACACGTCCAGCACTCCTACTTCTGACAACACTCGTGTAATCAATACCAGAACAGGACCTTGAACTGCTTGCACTCTCAAATGTAACAAGCCCTGGCTCTAAAAAACAAATTATCAGTGAACAAAACAATTTTGAATTTTATGACAAACAAGTCAATATGGGAAGGGAATTCATATAGCTGGTCAGATTGCCAATTAAATAAATATTTTTTCTCCTCAGTGCACAGTGCACTTAAACTAAATTACAATTTCAATTGTAAAATGAGCAGTCCAGATTATTCTTCATCTAGAGATCTCATATTTTCAGACAAATGACACATGCACACTTTCTACTTTAAGTATCCTATTTTACATAACAAGAAAAGACAAAAATCTTCACCCAGCTTTTTCTTTCTAGATGTAAAAATATTATGCTCACTCAGTTTTAACCTAGAAATTGCACAAGCAATCTATAGGGTTTTAGTGGTGGTACAGATTATGCAAATGATATACAAATGATGTCCTCCCATCATCTGTAAACTTTTTGTAGTAATTCCGCTGACCAGTAGGTAAAGCTCCTGAAATCACTGTATTAGTCAATATTGCAAGCATACATGTATGTATCAGTTTACATTTCTAGGTCAAGGTCTATGTGACTACGATTGTTGCACTAAAAATGGAAACTTGTTTTGTTTGCTTTCTGGGTATAGTTCATTTAACATTTCTATTACAATTCTAATCTTGAATTAACAGTCAACTGTAAATAAACCAACTGCTGGCTTCTGTAATATGCATTGGGAATGTTTTTGATGACCGAGGTGAAGTTGCTGGAAGCTGCTATTGTGAATTTCTGCTCCAAAGTTTAGTAAAGATTAACAAGAGGCAATCCACTCTACATATCGATGGTACTACTAATGGAGGGTTGAGCTCCTAAAATTACATTTCGGAAATCAAAGCAAACAATTTCATTGAGGCCACCGTAGCATTTGTCGAAAAAGTCTCTAAAACAGAAAGCCGCAGTCTTGCTAGCCTCTAAAAAGCTCATGATTCTGCCAGATTATAAGTTTCAACCGCAGGTGTGGAATCCACCACAAGAAAATCCTGCTCTTGAGGACAAATTCTCCATGTTACATAAATAACAGTGAAGAAACATAAGTCACATTGGAAGACAAATCCCACATAGTGGGAGCGAGGAGAACTAGCTAGAACTTCATGAACTGAAATCCAATCTGAGCATTAAAAATTAACTTTGCCCACAGAAATACATTTTTGGGCTTGGTCAAGCTGATACACTTTGACACTTGAATAGGCTGATGAGCTATCACATAGCAAAGTCACACAAAATTATGTCTATCTATAGTAGATTTAATCATCAACACGATCGCATGTGTAGTTTGATTCTGAAGTCATTTGATTCAACAAAAAATCGATTTGCGCTACAATTATATGGCAAATTTAACCGGAAAAAAGGTCAAATAGGACTCCTCTGTTCCCCGTGTGCTAGCCACAGTAAATGTCAGAATCCGAGAAGTTAGCAGGTTAAGAGACTATGTGTCACTTATTTGCTATCTAATTCACATATTTGCTAGCCAATTTGAGAAAAGGCTGAAGTACTTTCAATTGTATCTTCCCCCTTGAAGTAAGGTTTCAATACTATTATTATACATTGAACTCTCCGTCTCTTTTCTGATTGGCCAAAAGCGTACAGTGAATTTTTGAAATCAGCACCTGTGACGTCATGTAGCTACAAACTATACAATAATCATGTCAAGGACACCTATGGCCACGGGTAATCATGTCATGTATGACCGCACTGCATGATTTCTAAGGGTAGTCATGTAAAGTTTGCATACTTTGCGTTGCTAATGTCATCAGTGAAGAAGCAAAAACATGACTTCCATTTTTTTTCATTCAATGTATAATAAAACAATCATCAGATTCGTTTTTGGTGATATCCAGAATAATCAAGGTCTTGGTAATTAAGGGTTATCAGCCAAAGACGATAACCCCTACCTCGACCTTGATTATTCTGGATATCACAAAAACCAAATCTAACAATTGTTTATGGTTAGAACCCGTGTTCCTTTCTAGTGTACCCTTGTTAGATTCCAGGATTCTTCAGCTTTTCTTTTCCATTTGTTTTTTAACCCACTAGTCTTTTTCTTTTCTTGTTTAACCTTTTTTTTGGTGAAGAACATCCACGAGTAGCTACATGAACTTATTTCAAGCTTGGAACCGACAAGAACACAGTTTTCGACATTTCGCATAATCTTCCAGAATTAGTTTACAAGTCAATGAATTCAGACAGAGATCTTAAAAACAGAATTTGCAAATGCAATAATTATTGTACATGGAGTACACCAAGCCTCAGTAACTAGTACAAATTTCACTTGCAATTTAAACCTCTTGCAGTGACGTCTTGCAATTAAGTGATCACAACCCATAAAACACTCTTTCAGGTGCTGTTATAGACTTTCAGAAAAGTCTTTCGTCTTGTTGATTCAGTACCTGCCAGACAAAGATTAATCAATAGAATCTTATGAAAATCATAGTGCCTTTGTTGTAGTTATCTTTGGGTTTAAGGTCTTTTAGTAAAATTTTTCATTGATTGAAAGAAAAAACATTGGTCTTCCACAAGCCCACAAGGATAAAACAATAAAATCAGTCTGCAATCCTAGGGAGGCGTCTCATAAACAGACCAGAACAAGAAAGTTCAACATGAAATGGAGCTGGGCTTCCATGATTACAAGATATTGAAAAAACATATGGTTTGTGAAACACTACATGGAAACTTTTTTGGGGGAGGGAAGGCATCTTTCTGAATGAGTGAAAATTACACCAGGCAAGTGCATTTTGAGAGTGACTTGCCTGAATGGTGAGTGCTGTCAAAATTTAGTTTCCAGCACAGTTGACACAAGTTGCAAGAAAATTGGTTAACAAGCTAAGTCTAGAGCACAATTTCCGTTGTAGCAACACTGTACAAAGTAAAATGTAGTGTTATTTTCCCAATGTTTGTGACAATGCTGCAAATAATTGTGTTGCCTAGGGGTGTTAAATGGGTGTCAGACTGCACAAAGTTTCTTATGTGCTGTGTTGCAACAACACAACAACACAACAAAATTGTGAGAAAACTAGCATAAAACATTACTTTGTTTAACAGATCCTTTAAGGTTTGATATTTTGGATGAGCATCATGAAAACTAACACTCTTAAAAATTCAGATCTAAGATCAAAGATCCCATTGTTAGTGCGAGTGCAATAACGGGATGGCAAGTATCAATTAATTAATTAGTAACGCTAGTGAGGAATGGTTGGGCTCAACAGGGAAAAGTACCTGTACGTGCTATGTAAAACATGTTTTACCTACATTACTTCTTTATTAACATCACAAAATGGTATATTTGTTTCAAAAACCCTGTGTTATCCTTGAGGTTCTATAATACTTTACAGAGATTAGTCTAAGTTAGCGTTGGCTATAAACTAGGTGAAAGATACATTACTTATGGGATCACACACAAACATTGTGTACTTTTCCTTATAGTAGAACACAGTTTGCAGGAAACATTCATTCAAACATCCTTAGTGTGAACCACTCAGTTCTCTCCTCACGAGCTGTGCATTTTTTGTGGGATTATCCCATATAGGTGGCAAAATCTTGTGGGTTTGAGGACCTTTGGGAGCATGAATAGTCTGACAGGCAGATTGGGTACTAGTAATTTTGAGTGATTGTTTTCGAGAGAAGGTGGCCATTGCCATATATGGAACCGACACACTAGTTTGTGAGCTGCATATGCTCATGTTATGTAATCTAAAAACAGAAATAAAAGAGTAGGATAAAGTTGTCTGATTTCTACTTGTTAGTTTTCATTCTGTGCCATGATTGTGTGATGCAATGTGCTTTCCGTTGATCTCCATTTAGAATATGGATGTTGTGACATAATAATAACAAGATCTGTTAGATTTCATAACCGTGCTTTTAAAATTTAACTGTTTTCTCAGTACTACTAGTCGCAACACAGTGCACATTCCAAAGCAGTCCTTGATGATTCATTGATTACTGTAGACACCACATCACTTGATCAACACAAACTGTGTTATTGCACCATCGCTCTTAGCCGTTGTGAAATCTATGATGACGTAATGGTCTTTATCTGGAAGTTCGCTTGGGACATGCCCATGAATGATACAAAAAGGAAACGAGTGTCACACTATTAATAACGTTATTAATAAACAGTTTTCTTCCTTGAAAGTCAAAATTTAATTTGTTTGTGCTATGTGTAAAGGACAAGCAAAGTAGTCACACAATTCAAGGTTTACGCTATCCACGGCTATTAAATTTTAGAACAGTTGTATTTTTTCTCCAAGCATTGACATAAATGCTGCAAGTTCTGGCAAGCTCCTGTTTACCTCAGCAACTATTTAATTTAATTTTCCTTCAGATCTCTTAACTCACTACAATGAAACAGCCAAAGCCACTTCATTTGCCTAAACCCACAAGAAATACTCGCAAAGTCGCAAATAAATTAATGACCGCCGCTTCTGGCAAAATAAGCTTGCAAAGTAAACAAAATCTTATTTGTCACATAGCGAAAATGAAAGCTGTAACATCAGCACATTCCATGGCTGACGTTATACCTTTTTTGGCATATTCATTATTCTCTTCGAATCCAACGCTTCGATAAAACCAAAAGAAAATAATTATATTTTACACCACAATAAAGAAAACAATATCAGTAACATTGTGCATGTATTAATGTTTCAACAGCTTTTGGCAAATAGACATCACAGGTTGCAAGATTCAAAATTTGGCTGAGAGGAAGTTTGGGTCTGGTCACCTACAAAACTAAAAAATAACCACCACGCAGAGCAAGAACAGTGCTCGGCCCATGGCTGTGCAGTCAAAAACAATAATAAACCCCCGTGCAGAGTAAGAACCATGCTCGCCCATGGTCGTGCAGTTAATTATGCCTGCTTTTATGGCTATCGTGTTTCATCATTGTCTGGGTGTTGTCACGTGGTTCACGTCTCACATTTCACCGTTGGTTATTCATTTATTAACTGTTTGAATGTAACAGAACCAGGTAACAGCACCCAGACAATGACGAAATGCAATAGCCACATAAAGACAGGCATATCGTAGTAATAATCCCCTGGAGTGATGTCGCAACAACCAGTACATTGCATCACACAATCATGGCACAGAATGAATACTAACAAGAAGACAACAGGCAAGTTTATTCTACTCTTCTGTTTATACATGATAATATGAGCATATGCAGCTCACAAATAAGCGTGTGGGCTCCCTATGCCTTTGCTACATTTGTAGGACATTATTGTTGCCAGCTCTTGTTATATTGCATCATTACTTTACTTCTTTGATCAGCTTTTTGGCAGGATTTGGGTGCAGTTTTCAGTTTTTTACTTTTCATTTTTTAACGTGCTGTTTTGTTGCAAGTTTTCTTTTTTTCATCAGATATTAACTTCAATGCACTTGTGAAAAGCTTACAAGATGCCTCGTTTATTCTTTGTTAATTCATTCAGGTGTTGCTGAGCACATTTCCTCAGCGATACAGGAGTTGTTTTGCTCATGCAAGCTCGGCTTTCAAAATACCGACCTCGCTTCACATGGAAATATATCTGTCACGCCATAGAGTGCCAGATATGTGATGATGACATATGCCCCCAATGTCTTGCTGAAAAGCATTCCTTAGATCATAAGTTTTTGCGCTGTCAATTAACTTTATTCTTCTGGGACATATTCCAAACATGGTGGACTAGCAAAACTAAAGACAATGTCACATTAACAGAGAGCATGATTCTGTACAGAATTTTCGTCAATAGAGAACACCTATACTCCTCAAATTACTCACTTCTTATAGCAAAGTACTCCATATGTAGTAGCTGCTTACAAGAAAAAAAGCTTTGTTTTGACAGTTTTCTCACGTTTCTAAGCGAAAAAATTAATATACATGTGCAACGGGAAATTGCTGTTCAAAATAACAACATTACAAAGCTCAAGACTATATACAGATCTCTTTTGTAACTTTTTTATTTTTTGTCTTTTTTGCTTTACTTTTCTTATCTTCTCTTTTTTTTTATGTTTACTAACCCATAGATTTATGTGAAGTTGTGAAGTAATTAGGTTAACAAAAAAATATATTGTTAAGTAAGTAGATATTTATTTATGTTGTAAACTGTTTGTAAAAAAAAAATAGAGTGCCAGAAATGGGGTTGTGCATTTCTGTGTATTTCAAAGTTCTAGTTACTCTTTTGATACTCTTGGTAAGTGATATTTTCCTTACTATTTTTTCAAGTAAGTCATAATGTTTTTTAAGTGTCAGGGTGGTGTGTGTCTATTAATGTACATATCAAAATATTAATGGAAAATTAAATAATTATTGCTGCTTTGTTATCAATAATCTACTTGCCTTCAATTCTGTTTTAATTTGGTGAATTACAAGGAAACAAGAACTGAGCAGTTGGTGTTGTGAGCAGACACTGAGCAACACATTGTTTAATAAGTCTTCAAATTACAACTTAATAATACTTTACTACTTCAATTTTTATTAATTAGTATTTAGCATGGACTGTTTATTAGTAGTTTATCAGTATTAATTTTTTTTATATATAACTTTAAATATTAGTATTACCTGATGATTTTTAACCGTGTATAAAGAAATGTTAAATAAATAAATAAATAAATAAATAAACATGACCATGACTTGTTTTGACAAAATAAATGTACCAAGTTGTTTTGCGAATTAATTAGGTCAGCAGCCATATTGTGTCACACCATGAATTTGCCATGTTATTTTATAGTTCAGCGGCCAATGTGTCACAAAATAAACATTATTAATTTTACATCATCTGGTACCATCTTAATGCTGGGCAATCAACAAAAGAAACCATATTTTGTATGCAAATTGATTACGGATATTCAGGATGTCGACAATTTTGTTACATAGTCCATGGGCCAGCACAACAAAATCTCGAATTTCTTACCACTCTTAAGGACAAAGGCTATCATACCTTTTTAGAAACTTTGTTCACTCTGCTTTATCTTTATGTATGAGAGCCACGCTAACGATGTAGCTTTCATTTGAAAATCACATGGTCAAATGACGTCACTGATACTGTTTAATGATCACTTTTGTTGACTGGCTTTTGCAATAATAATATAAAATGTTCTACTTTGAAAAAGTGAACTAACTCTGGATTAAATACAATAAATGAGTGCTACAGCATGTTTTGAGGTTGAGATATCTTTGTAAAGGGGTTTCTGTTTGGTTGCTATGGCAACCAGGCCTCATTTCTTAAAAATTTCTCCATATTCTTTTTCTTGATATTTTTTGTTTTCTCTTTGCGACCCTCTAACAAGAATTCCTCACAGTTTAGTTGTATTCCTGCCAAGAACAAACTGACCAGGCTTCTTTAGCATTAAATTTTTAATGTTAAACTTAAAGCACATTTGAGTGAAAAGACACTTCTGTGGAAGTCATATTTCTTTGATTACATTGATACAGATACAAAATAAATATATATAAATCTTTTGTCTTCTAAAATGACGTGGCCCAGGAAGATATCAGCACACCTCTGAACCATGGTGCTGGACAACACACATGATGTCAATATACCTTGTTTTGGCCTGTAATCCACACTTAATAAATTATACACTGAGGAAGGAATGGAACTCTTGAAAGTAAGGGCTAGCACAAACACATCGATATTGTCAGATGAAATCACCACTGTAGTAAATCCATTTCTTCCTGCATGATACACATGAAGCAACAGCCTTGTGTCTACTTCCTCTTGTGTAGATCCTAGCTCTTTGAACAGTTCTGATCTGTCTGATGTTATTTTATAGCGCTCTTCCGCTACTGTGGCATACAGCTCCTTCACTGCAAGCTTGACACTATAACGTTCTTTCTGCCATTCGGTAACAATAGAGTGAATAACTCGCTGTTTGTTCTCTGTGTTGGACAAAAACAGCCTCCACTTCTGTACACGATACTCAGGGTGAATACTCCTGTATGTATTACCCATCTTGGGTCCTCTCTTCTCTCTTTCCAAGTTCTTTATCGATATTTCTCGATAACAATAAAGTGACATAGACTGTATTTTGGACATTAATCTTAATGTATATTTTAGACTTTTATTTTTAAGAGGACCCTCCTGAAAACCACCTCTAGGTGATTGGAGGCCTCCTCTTAAAATATCAATTTATAATATTATTTTTATTATAATAAATAATTATTATTATCGTCGTCGTCGTTGTCATCGTCCTCATCATCATCATCATCATCATCAAATACAACATCAATCCTGGTGCTGCTACTTCCTTCATGAAGGGCCATGGCTAACAGCATCTCTGTAATTTCTTTAAACATTTTTTGATCCCCTTTGAGCCTTTGAACCATTACCATCAATAATGCAAGCCGACCGAAGTACAAGACTTTCAACTGCTGGAGAATTCTTTTGTAACTCTTTGGCTAATGAGGATTTTGCTGTTTTCTTTAGAGAACCATAAGTAGCTGCCAGAGACTAAGGTAGTGGACCAAGAGGATGGGAGAGCACTTCTTTTATGCTGAGTTGTCTTTCCTCTGCAATAACAATCATCTGTGTGAACAGTGCATGGTAGCCCTTAAGAACAATCTCTTTAGCAGTTCCTTTTGGAGCTCCACTTTCTTGTTCATGTGTTTGAAGGTCTTCAGCATTGCTTTGGACATTGAATCATGAAATCTTACTTTTCGGGGATTGGCCTCCAGCCTCTCCTTGCTAAAACTTTGGAATGCTCTTTCACCCAACTGTTTAACTTATAAGAGATCACCAGCACATCCTCAGAAGCCATCTTACCTGTGGACAAACAGATAAGGTCTTGCATGTCACCCTGAAAAGGGTTCATCCAGCCCTCCAGTGTTGTCAGTAAGGACTGTACATCAGCTTCATCTCCTGCAATTCTACTCTTTTGAAGGCCATTGTGATGACAGCTTGATTTGCTCAAGTGAAGCGTGTCTTCAAATTCCTCATAAAAATACTTCTATAGCTTGATTTGCTCAAGAGAAGCATGTCCTTCAAATACCTCATAAAAATACTTCTATATTCAGCAACCAAATAATATTTATTGACTGCTTTGGGCATCAGGCTAAAGCCCTTGGTGCCTACAGGGGTTTGTGTGTCCTTGTTCACACTCTCTTCACACGCTTGGTTCACAGGAATCTTACCAAAGAGATTGTCCTCTCCTAACTGAACAGCAAACCTACTAGACTTCAAATATGTCAAAATGTCTGGATGTTCATCTTCCAGGTGAGACATTTCCAACAGATACGATGGGAGGTTACTCGCATAATTTAGGTTGTCGTATGCAAAGCACCATTGTATGAGGTTTCTGATGGATGAAAGGTGAAGATCCCAGTCACCCTCTCTTGAGACTCTCATCATTGCCAGCAGAATATCGATCAAGTCAAGATAGGAGACCCAGAACTCTGACAGCTTACCATTCTTGCAGCAAATGAATGACATGTATCTTTCAAACAGCACGGCAACCTCAGCGAAAGAGTTTTCACAAAGTTTCTTTTTGAATTCAGCTTTGCAAACATTGTCACACAAGCTCTGAAGACCAGAAAACATTTCATCTAAAGACGTCTTCTTGTCGTGCTTCTCTGCTACCCAGTTTTGGAATCCAGACCACACCTGTCTCATCAGGGCCTTGTACACAAGCTTGTGCAGCCACACAGCACAGTTGTATTTCTGTTGTACTTCCAGCACAGTACTCCTGACACTGAACCCTCTGCAATCACTTGGGACTCTACACATAGGTTTCTCAAACCAGCATCCTGGAACCTCTTTCCAATTATTCCAAGCAAAGTGCAGATGGTATGACATGCTCCCATTCTGACAATGATATCTCTAAATTGCTCCTTGTGCTTCCATTTGATTTCCATGGCCTTGGCATACATTGCTTTATCAAAAATGACGACTACGGCATTAAGCCTGAGAACGTCCTTGATCTTTAGGGACTGAGATAGCCCTTCAAACACAGTAGATGTGGGTGCATCTATCGTTGGAGGTAACCTATGTTGTCCTGGGAGACTTTCTCTTCATTCTGCACTTTGATGTTTAACAGCAGTCCATCCAGTAACGGTCTGATTCTCTGTGGCATGAAGGCGTACCAGAATTCATAAAAGATTCTTCTTCCGAGCATTTGCCTCAATGTCTGAACAGGTCACCTCCATATATGCTCTCCATGGAGGTCCACAACGTTGTCCTGCATTGTAGATGGGAAGGTCTTTGTCTAACACAACATCATTACTTCTTTCTTCGACTTCAACAGGATGGGAGTCACATCTACTGGAGGGAAATCAGGGCCAAAATGTCGAGCCTGTATAGTGATTCCATTAACTCGGAACAAAGTTTGGGAGGCTTCATGTTTCCAGTCAGCAACTTAGAAAGAAATGTCCATAGATTATCAGAGATCTGGATAGCATCTTCAGTTAGGTCTGCTGGCTTTGGAGACCACAACATGGAATCCTTGGTTTCCAGTCAGCAACAAAGAAAGAAATGTCCTTATAATATCAGGTATTTGAATAGCGTCTTCAGTTAGGTCTGCTGGCTTTGGACACCACAACATGGAATCCTTGGTTGACATCATCCTTGGCTCACATTTCTGCTAAAATCTTTTCAAAACATCCTTGAAATTATTGTTTACAGAGAGTCTTTTTTAATATGTTATTAGAAAGAAGATATGCAAGAATAAAAGCCAAGAATTCTGCTAAAAAGCAAAAGGATTAATTTTCATACCTGACATGAAGGCCACCATAATTTATTGGTTACCCATAATGTATAGCAAATCAAGCATACATGTATCATTAAACCATTAGAAAAGGTGTTAAGAAGTCCATTTTTGAACTGAACATTGCAAAAATAATTATTAAAAAATAACATACATGTATTCTGTTTGTTTTTCTTCCTGTCCTAAAACTGGTAAGAAAATTTATTGTGGCCCGTGGACTCACAGTCATGGTAATGGACTTTCAGGAAAGTCCTTCGTATTGTTTATTCATTACCCACAGGACAAAGGACTTTTCATACTTGATTGCCACCAATTTTAGCGACCCAGAAACGGGTCACTGCGCTTCGACCAATCAGAGTTGCCATGAATATCCCTTGGGACAGGACTGTCAAAGAAATGTGACTTGCGGTTGACTTCAATATGGGGTCGATTGCAAAAGCGATCAAAGAACCCTAAAAGGCCACAGAAAATTCTATATTGCATGACTTCCAGCACAAGGCAGCAGAAGCGTATCTGTAGGAGATTGTTTAGAACAACAGTGTAAATTGCAGACAAAGTTATCATACCCGCTTGATGTATGACATGGTGTATGAAAGGATACACAGTAACAATGGGTAATGGTGTGAAAAACACTATGAAATGAATAAAACAAGCCTAACTAAACTACAAATTGATTTGTTAACAGAAAGAAACAAACACTCAACTTTCTGAGAATTTAAAGACCTTTATATTAATTTATTACAATGGTTGGTGAGCAACAATGTTATAGTTTAGAGTGCAGTACTGTTCATGTCACAGCTTGGTTGGGCCTGGCCAGCAGATCCAGTCCAGATTGCAAAAACCTGACTGGCAGAGAGCATGCAAATTTTAGTCAATCCATATTTAAGGGTTTTTGATTTCAGACTGTTTAGATACTTGAGAAAAAATAGAACAACTTGTTGTCATTGTTGTTTTAAGTTTTGCAGTTACTACAATTAGTTTCCCACTACCACTAACCTGAAGGGAGTACAATCAAACCTTCCGTGGAAATCTGTAAAACACCATAAACCATTCCATCAGTACTTCCTTCATCAGTAATTATGCAAACCATTCATATTCAGAGAGATGCAAATTAGCCCAATTTTATATTTTTTCCAGTCTATGGAACACAACCACCTTTTGTAGAACAATTGACTACCAAGTCATCGTGAGTAGTGATAAATTAATAAAGATGGTGAATTTTAAGCTCGGTAATGAAATGTGAAGGTGAATTAATCAACATGACACGAGCGTGGGACAAAGAAAAATTCTGAGTCCCCGACAGGAATCAAACCCATGACCTCCCAAACACCGGGCGGGCGCTCTATCCACTGAGCTACGAGAACTCATGGAGAGCGAAGTCATTTAACTGAGTTCATATATGACAGGTGTCCTGCATACTGCTAGGATCAACGCTATCGAAGTCATCGTGAGTAGTGATTTTTTTTTTCTGTGTCCCACGCTCGTATCATGTTGATTAATTCACCTTCACATTTAAAATTCACCATCTTTATCAATTTATCACGCTCGTGTCACGTTGATTAATTCACCTTCACAATTGACTACCAAACCAAAAATAGAAATAGTCGTAAAACAGCAGACTAACAGCAATTTTTAAAAAGGAAACATTTTTCATTTTACAAAACATGTTTCAACATTCCTATGCCATCTTCAGTTGCAAATGTTCAACGGTTGTACATTTGAATTTTCACTGTATCCATGATTACCTTATCTAATTACGCCACAAAATTTACATTAACAATTTGAATATTGGAATACACTGGGGACAAAGTCTGCACGCATGCCAACAGTAGTTGAAACAGAATCAAAAAATTAAATAAAATAAACAAAACATGAAAAAGAATTAAAAAGAAAGAAACAAATCTAAGTGCCTCAGCTGTTGGTTTAGAGTTGGAATTTCCCACTTAATATACAGTGCCTCTTTTATGTAATAGGTCAAAAACGAGTGCGAGTTTTTCATCAGGGGTTCCAAACACAGAGAAACGGATGAACGCACAATGCCGAAGGCGCAGTGCTTTTATTGTTTCGAGGTGTTTGGAACCCCTGATGAAAAACAAAGCACAAGTTTTTGAGCTGGCTTCTCAAACTAGTGTGAAAATTTAGTAGAATTATTCCCAAAGAATAGGTAATTAGAAGGCATGCTCAATAGGCTATTGTTTGTTTCTTATTCGTGGTAAATGAAATGAATATTTAATATGCGGCGATGCAGGCGGGTTTTTTGGTAGATTAACATTACGCCGCATGATGGAGGTCGAGTCCGCATCAGAACGATTTCGCGTTCCTAAAACTTCTTCTCAAGAAAATGTTCTGGTGAATGACACCGTTCCAGCTTCAACTAAGTATAAAAACAAGTGGGCTGTGAGCATTTTTGCCGAATGGCAAAGGTTAAGAGAGGTTAAAGTTCCAGTATTAGATTGTGGTGGTCTCTTCAAGGACTATGCTTTACACAAGGTTACCGCTCTGATCGCAGATATTGCCGGAATGGAAGCTCTGTCACTGAACTTTTGGTTGTCAAAATTCGTGATGGAGGTAGCTAAAAAGTCCGGTGGAAGATACCCTCCCAAGACTGTGTATGGTATCATTTGTGCCCTCAAGCGTTATTTGGAGGAGAAAAATGGATCCGCAGCTTTGAATCCTCTGGACACTGGTGACAAAAGGTAATTGACAACTTTTAGACTGCATTGTTCAGAATTTTAAAATGCACTGTTTTGGGAATTGAATTTGGTGTGTTGTTTTTCGAAGGTTTGTCCTGTTCCGACGTTGCTTAAATGACGAGATGAAGGATGGCGTTCAAGAAGGGCTTCATATAAAGTGCAAGAAGAGGGAGGAAGTGTCTAAGAAAGAATAATATCTTGCTGTATTGTTGTTGTAAGTAATGACTGAAGCGGCAAGTATACTCTATTTAGTATTAACACTCATTAAAATTCAAGTTTCTTGATCAGTGCCTTGATCAGTTCTTGAACTAATCAAATGTGTCTTGATAGGTATGTTCATTGGGTATCAAAATACATGCACCTGACCCAATTGATGCAAGCTGAGTGGGTCATCAGCACATGAATAATTAATGAATTTGAGAACTTAACTTGAAAACTTGAGGCAGCAGAATCTAGAATCGTGAAAGAATCTGCAGAGCATGAGTCATGACAAGTCCCTAATGACTGCCAGTGCTAGTAAACATGTGAAGCCTTGTCTGACACAAGGTACTTGTGGACACCTGTACAAACGTGGCAAGTGGTCTCACCAATGTAGCAGGCATTACAGCCAGCACGTGTGAATTTATAAATGACACGCAAACGGAGACTCTGCGGCACAGAATCTTTCACTTTGAACATGTTTCTAAACTTAAATGTAGAAAAAACTAACGTAATATCTAGATCAGTTTTGCAATAATGTTTAAGCAGCTGTCTTAGTTTAATCTGCGCAGCTTTAGAAAAACGGCCAACATAAGGGAGTTTGCAGAAATGTGTAGAGGTTCCATCAGAGCTGAGCAGGCCAGTCCACACATTTGTAGCATTGGCATTCATTTTCTTAGAAACATAGCTATGAATAATTTTGTCAATAACCCAGATGGGAAAACAGTTTTTCCGTAAAATCATCGTCAGCTTCTTGAGGACTCCATGGAAGCCAAGCCAAGTGTTGTTAATCTTATAGACCCTGTCTACTAATGTCCTAACTAATCCCAATTGGTAAGAAAAAGGGGCAAAGCTGATATCATTAGTAAGAAGACCAGCAAAGGTCTTTTTTTCGAAATACAGTAGTAATAAGGGATGAATGACAATATTCAAATTGTTAATGTAAATTTTATGGCATAATTCTATGATGTTATCATGTCACTATACATTGAAAATTCAAATACAGTACAACCGTCGCACATTTGCGACTGGAGATGACATAGCAATGTCGAAACATGTTTTGTTAATTAAAAATGAAAATGGTTTTTCCTTTTTAATAATAGAAATGTAAGATCTTTCGTTGTATTTTATTACTTTTTATTGATTTCAAAGTTAGATACATAGAGGATGTTACGTGGTGGCGAGAAGATATGAATTTTAAGTTCGAGTGGCAAGAACATAAAATTCATATCTTCAAGCTAACGTGTAATGTTCTTTTTATTATATATTTTTTTTATTTATTTATTCCTCCAATTCCTAGCTAATACATAGATATGTAAATATAACATAAAGAAAGTAAATATTAACCGATAGTGCTTTGTAAGGAGGAAAAAAAATGCATAAAACAGAAATTACATCACTTAAATTGAATTACATTGTATATTGGAAGGAGAGGAGAGGGGCACATCTAGATAAACTAATTTTGTGCCCCTTAAAGTTATGTATAACTTGAGATTATTAAGAAAAAGAAAAAGAAAAAAGAAGAGGAAAAATGACAAAATAGCTCAGAAAGTTATAAAGAGATAATGTTTTCATTAGTATTGAGCAAGGTACCAGCGTAAAAGTGCTTTTCTAAACATTTTTTTTAGATGGTTTGTCTCTAATGGATTGCAGAATATTATTCCAAAAGAAACTTCCAATAATACTGGGGCAAAATCTCCTAAGATTAGTTCGAAATGAAGGTATTACAACTTGGTTGGATGATGCACTACAGGTACCGTAATTATGTAGTTCAGATACTAATGAAACAGGTAAATTAGGAAACTTATCATGGTGGAAATAATCATAAAAAAGCATACACGTGTTCAGTTTAACAATATCAGGAAATTTAAGAAAGCCTAAGGATGAGTAGTGTGGAGTTATTGATTCCATTGACGGAACATCATTTATAACACCAACCGCTTTGTTTTGTAATTTTACAATTTGAGACAATGGAGCGTTATAATTATTTCCCCAAAGTGTACAAGCATAGGTAAGGTAAGGATAAATAACAAAATAATACACACTAGTAAGTGTTGCTTTTGATACATAATGTTTCAACTTAACCATTATATTTATATTTTTGCTAATTTTCCACATATGAAGAAGCTAGTCATAAAAGGGGATAAGTGACGATTTTGGTTGCTTTTCTTTTTTCTTGCTCCAAATTAGCTGAATTTTTGCATGTGGTCTTCAATGTAATAGAAAAACGTGTTCCTGTATTTTTGCCGCTGGTTTTTGCTTCGCTTTATAAAGACGCCGCTAGGAAAACCGAGTGGTTTTTTGCATACGCAATATCCTGAAAACGAAGCAAGGTTTAGCGCAAAAACTACGGGACATTGCTAAACATACCTAAACAAAACTCTATGCGAAATTTGGAGCGTTTTCGACAAAGTTCACTTTTGATTAAAATACCTAACGCCCTTTTCCCGCCGAGGCTGCAAATAAACGAAGCCGGGCCTTTGTTATGATAAACAGAGCCGATCCTTTGTTATAATAACCAAGCCAAGCCTTTGTTATAAGTCGAAGTCTCGCCTCGGTTTATCATAACAAAGGATCGGCCCGCCGCGACCGCAGGGACTTTGATCTCACTTAGAAAGCAGCAAAATGTCAATTTCACGCAACGTATAAGCTCAAAAATGTTGATTTTAGGTCAAAAAAGGTTTAAATGTTGATTTCACGTTAACGCGTGACGGCAAGGATGTTGGTTTCACTTAGAAACCAGCAAAATGTCAATTTAACGCAGCGCATAAGCTCAATGATGTTTATTTCAGGTCTAAGTAGGTTGAAATGTTGATTTCACGTTAACGCATGACGGCAAGGAGGTTGATTTCTCTTAGAAACCAGCAAAATGTCAATTCCACGCAACGTATAAGCTCAAAAATGTTGATTTCAGGTCAAAAAAGGTTGAAATGTTGATTTCACGTTAACGCATGACGGCAAGGAGGTTGGTTTCTCTTAGAAACCAGCAAAATGTCAATTCCACGCAACGTATAAGCTCAAAAATGTTGATTTCAGGTCAAAAAAGGTTTAAATGTTGATTTCACGTTAACGCGTGACGGCAAGGAGGTTGATTTCTCTTAGAAACCAGCAAAATGTCAATTCCACGCAACGTACAAGCTCAAAAATGTTGATTTCAGGTCAAAAAAGGTTTAAATGTTGATTTCACGTTAACGCGTGACGGCAAGGATGTTGGTTTCACTTAGAAACCAGCAAAATGTCAATTTTACGCAGCGCATAAGCTCAATGATGTTGATTTCAGGTCTAAATAGGTTAAAATGTTGATTTCACGTTGACGCGTGACGGCAAGGATGCTGGTTTCACTTAGAAACCAGCAAAATGTCAATTTCACGCAGCGCATAAGCTCAAAAATGTTGATTTCAGGTCTAAATAGGTTAAAATGTTGATTTCACGTTAACGCGTGACGGCAAGGATGTTGGTTTCACTTAGAGACCAGCAAAATGTCAATTTCACGCAGCGCATAAGCTCAATGATGTTGATTTCAGGTCTAAATAGGTTAAAATGTTGATTTCGCGTTAACGCGTGACGGCAAGGATGTTGGTTTCACTTAGAAAACAGCAAAATGGTAGGAGCCCATGATGGGCTCCTGAAAATGGTAATTTCACGCAACGTATAAGCTCAAAAATGTTGATTTCAGGTGAAAAAAAGGTGTAAATAAAAATAAAACAAAACAAATAAACATTTCAATAAACACTTTTTCAAATACGGCAAGGTCTTCAATGGCTAAAAAATCACGAGATAAAACATAGTTTTCGACAAACGCGATCGTAGCTTTATGTCACGCACCGCCATAACTTCCAAGTTCAAAATGCGCTGGTACCTCTTATGCCTGATGAGGACAACAACTTTGGCGGCTGTTTAGTTTTGGATTTAAGAATTTGATGACTCCACGTGAAAACGCTCTATAAATAGGGCTGACAGATTAACAGATTAACCCTTCTGCGCAACGTACGGGTCTCCATACATCTGCATGTCCCCTGATCCCAGAAGCTCAAAACACTACAAATCATGCCGATTTGAAATAAAATCAACGCAAACTGGATCACAGATCTGTTACAATCGATCGCCACTTGCTGGCCATTATTATGTTTAAATCTAGTTACCAGTTCGAGAAACGTCCGCAGAACGTAATCGCAATGCATGCCGGGAAGGGTCTTTACACCTCGTGCGCGGGAAGACATGGCGGTCGATACAAGAGAAATTTTATCACTCTAAAACCAGTTCTCGCTTTCCAAACTTTGACGCTAGCAACGCTTGGCAAATGGGCCACAACTCACCAGAGGGTATTTTTCTTGGGCAAGAACTGCTCTTGGACTTTGCTACCTGGCTCGATCTGACTTCGAACGCCGATAACACGATTACGGTATATCAGCTGCCTTCGAAGTTTCAGAACACATTTTGATTCTTTAAAACGTGCTGATGACTTACGGGTTTATCGAGGCTTTATGATGCCTCTCAACCACCAGGTAGGCACACAAGGTACTTTAAAACAATGCTTAAGATATTAGTTGACAGAGCTCTAATACGGCACATCTCTTTTTTGTTTGATGGCATTTCGTTTGACGCTCGATCGATTCACGTGTTGTGTTCACGTCACAATAACCGGTGTAAACAATCCGTTCCCAGATTTCCGCTCTATATGCTGTGGGATTTGGTTTTGACTTCATACACTATAAACAGTCTGCCTGTTTGCTGTTCAACAAATAAACTCCTAAAGACATGGCTAGGAAAAGCCAAGTTTTTTGCCTACGTTTTAACTCGAAAACAAAGCAAAAACCAGCGACAAAAATACAGAACCACATTTTTCTATTACATTGAAGACCACATGCAAAAATTCAGCTAATTTGGAGCAAGAAAAAAGAAAAGCAACCAAAATCGTCACTTATCCCCTTTTATGACTAGCTTCTTCATATGTAGTCAATATGGTCATGCCAAGTAAGGTGACAATCAATATACACACCAAGATATTTTACACAAAAGGACTTCTCTAAATGAACGTTTGCTACTGTTAGTGGTGGATAAAGATTGTAACTTTCCTTTTGACAGGGCATAAGAATAAGAAACTTAGTTTTTGTCAAATTTAGAGTCAATTTATTACTGCACAACCATTCGTAGAGAGCAGGTAAATGATTGTTGATTTCACACAATAGACTGTCAAGATCATGTCCAGAAGCTGTTAAAGATGTATCATCTACATATAATCTCATAGAAAAGAAGGTGGAAGACTTTGGAAGGTCATTAATGAAAATAATAAACAGCAAAGGTCCTAGTATCAATCCTTGAGGCACTCCAGTGGAGATAAAACATGTGTCAGAAGCAACACCATTTGCATGTACCTGCTGTTTCCTGTTACTTAAGTAAGATTGAAACCAGTTATATTTACTTTGCTGTAATCCATAATACTAAAGTTTATTTAGTGATATTTGATGGTTTACTGTATCAAATGCTTTACTTAAATCTAAGAATAAAGAGACCACATAGATGTCCTTTATCAAGAGAGGAAGTTATTTCTTCAATAAGGTCAATTAGACAATCTGAGGTTGTGAAACCTGGTCTAAATCCATATTGTTTTGAGGAAATCATATTTTTATTCAGAAGATAAGATATCAGCTGATTAAAAATACATCTCTCAAATATTTTACTTAAGGAAGAGAGAACTGAGATAGGTTGATAATTACTACATACAAAACGAGAGCCTTGTTTAAAAATTGGAACACTTTAGCAAGCTTCATACTATCAGGAAAAATACCTTGGCTAATGGAAAGATTAAAAATAAATGTTAAAGGACGGTATATTTGAAATGCTGCAGTTTTTAATAATAGTGGATGAATCTTGTCAATCCCAAATGACTTGTTTGTATCAAGACTTTCTAGTAATAAGAATACCTCTATTTCAGAGACTTGTGCGAAGCGAAATTGTTTTCGTTTCTGAGAGAGATAAGAGGTTGCACTCTTATCAGATTTAGGCAGTTGTGCTGCTAGTGTAGAAGGGACATTACAAAAAAAGTCATTAAGGCAGTTGGCGATAGTTATAGGTTGTACATATCGTTTATTATCCATCTGTATTTCTATATGAGAACTTGGCCGCTTCTTACTTATCAATAAATTGATGTTATCCCACATCTTTTTCGTGTTATCTGATTTGGTTAATATGTCATTATAAAGGCAGTCACGATATATCTTATCAATGATAGCAATTTTATTACGATATAATTTATATTTGTTTAGGAAAACATAATTTCAAGTAATAAGCCATTTCTTATATAATTTATCTCTAACTTTTATAGATTTCTTTAAACCAAGAGTAATCCACGGTTTATATGCTTTATGTTTGATCTTGGCTTTTTTAAGTGGTGCATGAATATTACTTACTTTATTGAAGATATGGAGGAATCTGGAATAACTTTCATTTACTTCATTACATTTGTAGATAGAATCCCAGCTCTCTTTTCGTAGATCTACTTTGAAATTTTCATCTTCAAAACTGAATTCGAAATAATCAGGAAAAGGACTAAATTTTGGGTCATACAAAATAGTAAAGACTGGTAGATGATCTGCAATTTCAACAGCGAGGCTGCTACGTGAGCAGGAAGTCAAAATATTTGTAAAGATATGATCAATGCAGCTTTGTGAATTTTCAGTAATACGTGTTGCTTCAAAGATCAGCTGATTGAATCCTTCTGATTGTATTAAATTAATATATTCCTTAGGGACACTTGTTTTTGTAAGAGTATTTATATTAGTGTTGCCCATTAGAATGCATTTTTTCTTAACGAGAAAAACACTGTGTAGAGTTTTTGCAAGTTTCTCTAAAAATTCTGGGTTTGAAAAATTTGGGGGTTTATAAATGACGCCCACAATCATATCATTAGTTTCTATCCACAGGTTTTCAATTGAGTCTATTTTGAGGTCATTTCTAATTGAGAAAGAATAGCCTGATCTGACATACAAAGCAACACCGCCACCTGTCGAAAAGGTGCGATTTTCATTGAGTAAAATGTTACCTGGGATTTGAAAACAGCTACAATCAGTCTCAGAGGCAAACCAAGTCTCGGAGCAACCGATAAAATCAAATTTACATGAAATCAAATCCAGAAGATTCCACATTTGTTCGAAGTGATTTTTTAAGCTTCTAGTATTTAAGTGAATAGCAGAGTATTGTGTAAATCCCATGATCATTTAGCAATAATAAATTTAAATCAGGGTCAGAGGACTCTTGGTTCATTTGCATAAAATTTTAGCTTGACAAAATCTAGGTACACAATAAAGATAAATGTTAATTATAAAGCTATGTAGACATTTAAAATGGGACTTACACATGAACAAAGAATATACACTGTTCAAACGTCTCAAGCCTGATGTAGCTCACCATTGATATGGAGCTTGCCATGATGAAATCTAGGTCTTTTTCCAGTTTCAAATGCTTCTTTCATAACAGATCTTAATTGTTTCTTCTTTTAACGGTCTTCCCATATCAAATCATCCGAGACGCGCACACCATTACATAGATCCCTCTTCTTTTTGATAACTCTAAACCGTTCCGGATGGTACAAAAACTTAGCCAAAATTGGTCTGGGAATGCCATCATCCTTGAAGGGCCCGATCCTGTGGGCGCTCTCGATGTTTGCTTGTAATTGGAGATCATTTCCTATGACATCACGGAGCTTTGCAATACAATCTTCGCCTGTTGATTCTGGGATGTTGTAAAATCTCAGATTGCAGTCCCTAGAATTTCTCTCCAGGGGCAGCAATCTCTCGTAGGTGTCATTGATCTCTTTTGCATTCTTGGTGATATCGTTCTCGATTTTGGTTGATTCTTGTGTTAGCTTCATGCAGTTGTCCTGTTAATACCTCCAGTTTTGTATCCAAAGATTCTTTCAGTTTTGAAATCAAGCTTTCATTTTCCTTAATTTGACTCTGAAGAGATGCAATGTCTCTTTGAATCTTGACTTGAGTTCCTCTCACTTCTTTCAGGTCGTCACTTATTGAACTTAACTGATGACATACAAAAGCCTCAAAATCTTCTTCCACCGTTTCCTTTTGTTTTCCTCTTTTTGCAGACATTATTTGTTAGTTGTTTAGTAAGTTTGTCAACGAAAAAAAGTAAGATTTACGTAAGAATTATGTAAGAGAAAGCAAGAAATTTCTCAAGTTAGCAGAGCCATCAAAAAACGCGGCCATTATGCTTGCTGACCGCTAGACATAGACATATAGATATATAGACATACTGACGACACCATTTTTGACAATTTTCCAAAGATTTCCGACCACTTTCCAAAGATTTCCAAAGATTCTCCAAAACTTGTCCATAGGCCTAGGTCAGATGAACGTTGCCAAACATTTTCCAAAAATTTGTGAAGATTACCAAAGATTTCCGAAGATTACCGAAGATTGCTGAAGATTGCCAAAGACTTTTGAGGAAGACCCAAAGATGTTTCGATGATACATCAATGCATCAAAGTACAATTTAAGAGACAAACTTGATATCAGTGAAATCATCGATATCTTCACTATTGAGGATATGCAAAATACGCCACTCGAGTCCCGGATGTGGTTTCGTATGAATTTTACGAGTGGTGTATTTTCCAGTAAAAAACTCTTGTCTATATAAGAAAATGTTCTATAAACACACATAATTCAAAAATAAACAGACACCCTACATCATACAAGTACGCACACACGCTTCAGTTCCTATTACCTCTCTTCTACTTCTAAATTTAGAGTTGATTATGCTAATACTAATACAGCACAGCAACAACACAAGATTGTATATCAACCCAATTTTTGTACTTCCCCATTTCATATATATTGTGAGTTGACAATCTATTATTTGATTTTATGATCATTGTCTCAAGTTGGTGTTCAAATCATTTTAATTTTGGAATTAAATGCTTTAATTGAAAGTAGAGAATTGTTCTGGCAACAAGAATATATAATACTGTTTAGCAGCTACATAGTAACAAAATTAATTATGGTTAACAAGCAATTAGAACTCACACCTTAGAATACCAAACATAAAATCAATATCTTTGTCAGAGGGGTATTCTAGTTGACTCCTTGATCATCATGCCATTACCACAGCTCAGAAATTTTTAGAATGATGAAAAGAAAGAAAAAGTGCCCCAAAGATGCTGGAGAATGACGGATGCTTTATAGGCAATTTCTTTAAATCAAAATTGCAACATTAAATAAATTTACCCCCAACAGGTTCAAGATGATGCAGGATAATTTTTTCCCAGTTGCTCGGTTGATTGCTCACTAACTTTTTGCAACAAAGAACTGCAGTGCAAGTTCTTTTTCAACAGAAGTATTTCAAGTTGAAACAATCTTCTAACATTTTCTGGTTACTGTAGTTTACATTATTGTGAGTGTGTTAGTGAGAATTGAAGCAAGCTTTACAAGAAAAGACATGAACTCAGTGACAGTACCTTTTTTACACTTCTCTTGATTGATCCAATAGATCTGGAAAATATTCAAGAAGAAGAAGAGTAAAAATTAATAACGAAAAAGTAATTGTTCATTATTATGCATTAATGCTCAAGAATAATATTATTCATCAAAATTTTGAATGTAGAAACTGTAAATCCTTTTTATGGGATCTCCTAAATTCACAGTTCTTTGCAGAGCACTCTACACATTTCACTATTACATAATTCTTGTAATATTCAGTCCTTCAAATAAAATGGCTCATTTAACGGCCTGCCGAGTATATGGAGGGTACACCACCTGAGAAGGGTTGTCTGAAAGCAATGTAGAACACAAATGAACACCAACCCCACCCATCAATAACCATACACGCACATGTTGCTGATATGTAACTGTCAACCTGCCCCAGTAAGGCAAAGAAATTATTACATGTACAAATAAACTTAAAAATACATGACAGCTGAAACAAACATGTAACTTACATGGGACAAAGACTGTTTCATTCAAACACTAGAGTTCTTGATTTACATACATGTTAATGCCACTATTCCATCATTCAAACTAAGAGTAGACGTAATGCAACCAGGTAAAAGGTAACACAAATACGCAAACAACAATATGGCGTAATTGAGGGGGACACAGCCCTGTGGCAGGTTTGACGCGACTTCATGATAGGTGCACAAACAAAAAGCTTCACTTGTTCCCCCAGTAACGTGGGAATAGACCAAGAGTATTGGCAGAGCCTTTCTTATCTCCCCAGCACAGCACAGGCTGGATTGAACAAGATAAAGGCTAGGATATAAGATGGCAAGACACAAGCAATGCCAAAGCTTGGGGGAAGTCGCTAGGCAGACTTAACCGAACCACAAGGAGTGACCTCAGTTTATTGGCAAATATTAAACAAAAGCCCTTCTCCAAGGGCTGTGTACTCTCGTGCAAGCTGCCAGTGTATTGAGATTTACATAGCAGGACAGTGTTTCAAAGTTCGACCAATAGGTACAGCTGTACTATGAACTAAATAGACGTAACGTGGTGAACTTGTTAGCAATGAATGGAGCTAACAAATATGTGGGCCAATCTAGGAGAAGCTAAGATATTTTGCTAGATTACACCACAAGATAGAAGCTAAAATACACACGTGAATAGTGTTTGTGCAAACTGCTAGAATGAGGGAACATTCACTCATGAATTGAGCATTCAGTATTGTACTATTGTTTATCCTACTGGATTGCATTACGAACGTAAACAGCCTAACCCTCAAGGGGTGTCATGTTCCATTAACTGCGTCTTACCAACCAGCAAAAGCATTATATATGTGTACAGTCAATACAGAACAAGACTTGAGGCTTCAAGATAATTATATCTAGCCCAATGATAAACCAAGAAATTTGCACATCTCACTTCAAAGTAAAGAGAAGAGTTCACACAAAAAAAGTGAAACCACATGCCAGACAATTACATGCTCACAACAATCTTATGTTCAGTTTGAATTATTTGTTTCAGTTGTTTGCTCGTCCCACAAGCACTTGTACTATAACACTGCCAAGGGTAAATAAAGGTTATATCACAATGGATCTGTTGATGAATTTCTGGCCCAAAAAACACACTGGACAGCTTTTGGTTAAAATTATAATAGCAAGCGAGCTTCCGACAGTTCATCATTTCTTTGATCTTCAAAGGTTATCCAGAAAAGAAATCTGAAGAAACCAATGGGTAATCCAAAAAAAGACCAGCATGGTCAAGATAAATTCATGGTCTCTAGAGTAACTGCCCTTAGCTCAGATCATTAAAGGAAAGATGACTAATATACACATAAAGCTCTAACAGTTTAACCCATTGACACCTGGAGATGTTTGGAAAAATGCATTTTTTGGAGATTTTGGACATTTTTAGCCTGGATATAAGCTAAATTAGCTCCAATCTACTCAAAAAGGCATTTGCAACAAGACAGCATGCCATCAAAGATGTGTACATTATTCATCGTGGTGTACAATAGGATAGATGAATTTTTCTCTCTTTTGTCTCACAATGGAGTCACTTTGAGATGCAGACAGATGTTTCGACTGCTATACTGCTAGTCTTCATCAGGCGATGAGGTCGGTTGTTGTGTGTCGCTATTTGTAGCACCTTGGTTCGCTGCTATCAGTGCATTTCGATCCTTATTATTATTCTGACTTTGTGATGCTGTTCCCTCATACGTCCGCATTCTAACTGACTGGCTGTTGTGCTTTCTGATTCTAGGTATCCGTGCTTCAGGAATTTCAATTCCACCATCTCTATTGATGTTATTTGGATGAAGTCTTATATGGATACCTTCCTTGAGCCTTCGTGTGTACCAGTGAGGGTCACCATCAATAAACTTGACTTTGTCCAAAATGGGTAAATGCTGCATCTTGTTGGCGTGTTCTGAAATTGCGGAGGCAAAACAAGACGGTGTTGTTCAGAAGATTCCTTGCGAATGCGGCAAAGTGTATATCTGAGAAACAGGGAGAGCTATGCAAGAGAGGATAAAAGAACATGACAGACATAAGGCTTGCTCGTACACAAACCTCCGCAATTTCGATCAATTGATGGATTAATTGATTGATTGAAGTCCCTTTTCTTGGATTTTGTATGCCTTTTAGGTGTTGGGTTTTCTCAAAGGCCCTTGTTTGGGGAATATATTCTGATTAATACTGTTTAAGGACCCTTCCAGGGATTTTGCTGCTTCTCAACCCTTTTAGGTTCCAAGGGCTTCAATTTGGGATTTTGTTACAATCTTTGCTTCAGGGTGGGTTAATTTTTTTCCAGACTTTTGATTCAAGTTTTTGCTGCACTGCCACTTGTGTCATCCCTTTTGTTTTAGCTATTTTGTTTTTTTTTCTTAACTTTTTCCTTCATCTTTTGTCAGTTGTTTTCATTGTTGCTTTTTTCGGCCTTATTATTTTCACCATTTTTTCATCTTTGTTATACATGTTTTTGCTTCTATGCTTTTGTTTTGGTTTTGTCTACTAATTAGCACTCCACTCTGTAATTTTGTTGTCATTCAGAACATAATTGTTTACCCTACGCAATAGTTCACACTTTATAATTTTATTTAAAGCTTGCTTTTTATACACATGTTCATTGTAACTGAAGAACGTCCTTGATGGAAACATTTTTATTAAATTCTTTAGCACTTTTTAGCCTCAGAAGTTGCCCATCCTTGCTTCTTTTTAACCAGTATCTTTTCATCCATGCAGTGAAGTTTCGACTGTGAATCTTCTAGATCCTCCTTAATATGTGTGTGAGTTAGATATATATAAAAAATTGTAAGTACAAGAGTGAATAAAGTTTGTTGTTGTTGTTGTTGCTGTGGCAACTTTGTTGGCTTGAGGCTTTAACAAACAGCTATTAATATATAATTACATTTAGTGTAATTTCAGAGCTGAACAACAAGTTTCCAGCAATCTGATTGGTTGAGCGATTCCTTATAGGACGCCATATTCACTGCTCCAGGCGAGGAATATATCATTTTCAAGGCCTGGTTACTAAGCTCACCACCTTTGCCATCTCGGCAAGTAAACATGGCGGACAGTTGCTGAATCAAATTTTTATTTATTCAAAAGACATCACTTCAAGTCCACAATATTTGGAAGGATGGAGAATTTTCAAAATGACTGCTGTCACCCTAGGACGAAATATCCTTTCAAGAACTCACATTCAAGGAATTCGTATTCAAGGAATCATAAACGTAGTCATTACATTGATTGCCAGCAGGTCAGATTGATTGACCAAAATTTATTTTTCTTCAGACTAAAGCGACTCATATTTTGACAAGGATGACAGCTGTGAATGAAGTCAACAGCGATAAAACAAAGGTAATGGATTAATTTATTTTTCGTAGTGTTTCGCTTGTTTGTTTTACTGCTGAACTTAATGTGTAAACTTTTTCACAATTAATGTACATGTAAGTTTATTATTAAAATTACGGCTGCATGCACATATGCAAATGAACAGTTGCGTCTGTGTTTCCATGTTTTAGTCGTTACTCTGTGTTTCACCTCTGAAAACTATACTAAAACAAGTACAGTCAAACCTGTATATAACAGCCACACTTGGGAAATGGCCATGTGACCGTTATCTACAGGGTGACCACTGTACACAGGTTTCCTTTAAACTCCCCTGGAAGTCAATAAATAGCATTTTTATGAGCAAATAATCACTCAATTTACGTTTTATTGACAACTTGATAACAAGTAACAGCAACGAAATAAACACGATAAAAAAAAGGCCCACGAAATGTCCGTGGTGTACTTTAAGGGAGGTGCAGTATACTTGGATGTACGTTTCCTTGTATTTATTACAATTTAATGGCAGATTTACAGAACAACAAACAAAAAAAGTAAGCCATAAGGATAATTTGTAAAAGAGTTGCTTGACCCCATATAAAAACAAACCACCTCATTAAATTATAAGGGAAAGCTTTTAACATAACAATATGGATCTCAAGAAGAAAAAAAAAAAATCGGTGATAGTTTTCTGACATTTCGGAGCTCCAAGCTTGATTTCACGTAGTATGTCATTAACTTTACTCAGTGTGAAAGAAAGTTCTCCACATTCACGTTTTAGTAATTGTGTTTAGTACTAATATTTGTATTTTTGTGACACCCCTGCTTTGGTGGCTGCTATTTAACAAGCTGATGAATAAAGCTTGTCATTATTTCTTAGTCATAATCCAGTTTCATGACCATTATATACAGGTAAAAGATAATGAAATTGTGCATTCAGGAAGTCTAAAGGGTGACCGCATCTGTTATATACAGGTGACCACTATATGCAGGTCAACTTAACAGTAAATATAAGGGACCAGTTTTGGGAAGTTGTTCAGTGACCGTTATAGACAGGGTGATCTCTTTATACAGGGCCGTTATGTACATGTTTGACTGTATTCGCCTCAGGCTCAGTGACCATTGGTGAATGTTCACCAATGTTCACCTCACCTTCGACTACAATTGTTAAATATAGATCTGTCTGTATTCACCAAAAAATAACCACTGAATTTGACTTGTGATAATCTTGATACAATTCTGTCCTAGAGCCAGCTTTCAACAAGGCTTATCACAGCTCAAGTAAGGGGAAATTTCTCTCCTCACAGTCTTTACATTGAATCAGTCAATTGTACAATTTAATTAAGAATGTTTTCAACATGAAATTTGAGTCTAAATCAACACAAACGTACACATATCAAAACCCAGGCGGAGAGCTGATCTACAGTTTTCTTTAAGGCCTGCATCATCCTAAATAAACTAAACAAGAGCTTCCTAGATCGAGAATCAATTTAACTTCAAGCAAACTAGGCCATAAATCTGACTAAGCAAAAACTCCACATGTTATTTTCATCAATTATTGACCAAAAACCACGCATAGAATTCCTTCCATGCTAGCGAATCAGAGAAATTTCTCATTGTCAGCTAAGGCAAGAGTGACTAAAATGGATAAAACAAGGAAATGCTACTCACATAAGATCTTGAAGTGATTTTCTTGACTCTGTTCATGGCCATGTTTTGTGCGCAAATAACAATGTCCAGGGTGTGCTTGAATTTCATCAAGCAGGAAAGTAGCATTTCAACACTACAGCAGAATTTTTCTAAGTCTTAAGCCACATCAAAGCAGGGTCAAATAACCCCAACAGCAGTTAGAAATGTCAAGTCCATTGCTCTTCTAAGCCCTAAATTGACACGGCTAAAGCTCTTTGCTGTCAAAAACAAGCACAGCATTATCGCCACAACGCACTTGGCCAAAATTACGGGGCTAAATGGCAACCCATTACCGTCTCAGGGTGGTTTCAAGTATGATAATGAATGATGCTTGCTACCAAATCATTAAACTTGTACTCTCATTGGACTTAATGATGTCCTCGGGCAGACTTCCCTTAAACAGCAGTTTTAGAAAGCTAATGAGATCAGCTCCTTCTACAAGTCACCGCACAAACCAAAATTCAGAAGAGCATAGCCTGGGCTAAACTTAAAACAAAATGAAAAGGGGACGAAGGGGGTGTAGCAATAAATAACAAAAAAAAATTAATAAATAAATGAAACATGCTGCAAGAAGTTCTCTACATTTTGTGCTAGGTGAGCTTTACAAGCTGCTGTCATCAGGAAGCAAAAAAAAACAAAACAAAACAAAAAACAACATAGCAGGTTACCATTGCAGAGGGTCCCCGACAGGCTTCACGGGATGCAGGATTTGGCTTTTTTTTGCTGTGATATTTGGGATTTAAGCTGAAAACAGGGGCAGGAAGCAGGAATTACAACTGCGAGTGGGAGTAGGATTTCATGTTTTTATGGGGTTGGGATGCAGGATTCGTAAGGGGAACAGAGCGGGATATGGGATTTCAATTCTTACATCACCTCATAAATCGTTATTGACCAGCACAAAAACCACAGTCTGTCCAGTTCCGATATTTGCAATGCTTGCATCTGTAATTTTGGTCCCCCGATCCTTTCTAGTTTTTCTAGTCTTTCAACCTTTTCCAGAGCACTTGGTTTGTTTTGGCCAGGATGGCCACACCGCATGGCAGTGATAGTTATTTACTGTACAAAGTATGTGACATTACGAATCGAATTGTGTCACCCTATATTTCGAAAAGGACGTGCGAGCAGGACTGCCTTCATTCGGAAAGAAAAGTTCTGAGCCCAGATTTCAAGGAAAGTGAATAATTTTTTTACAAACTTGCTCATCACATTGTCACCACAAAGAATTACATTTATACAGATTGAAGACTACAAGAGTTGTCATTACTGCAGGGACGATGAATCTTTACTTCACTCCTTCGTAGGTTGTCATATTGTGGTCGACTTTCTCCGAAAAGTGCTATGCTGGTTTATTGAAAGGGAAAACTCTTCCATCACATTAAACTCAAAAGAAATACTCTTCGGGACAGCTACTGATAATGACAATGAAATAAAAAAACTAAATTTCTGTCTCCTCTAAGCCAAATTCTACTTTCATTTCCAGAAAATCAACCAACGTGCATGTAATTGGGATGTTTTTGTCCAGAAACTAAATTTTATCTTGAAAATAGGAGGTTTCGCTTAGTTCAATTTGTCCTCTACTTCTCACATTAAAAAAAAAAACTCACAAAATTTTCATCTTAGCAATTATGTAAATTGAATAGAATATATCCTGTAGAAATCAGTTGTAATTGTATAGTATTATTATTAGTACAGTAGTTACCCATAAGTGTTGTATGCAGTGTTATGTTAATGTTGATAAAAAAACATATTGTAGGTAAGTTTATCGTAAGTATTGTATTTAAGTAGTATATTGTAATCAACATATTATAGGTAAATCTTTGTTAAAAAAAAAGGTGTGCCTATATCATAAGTTGAGACTCAAAAAAAATTTGTAGTCAAGCAAAAAAAACAGGAAAAAATGGGCGGGAAAGCGGGATCTGAGAACCCTATTGTGGACCCTCTTTGCAGTCTTAGTTGAAGCTTATATTGATTACCGATTGTCATGCATTAATCGGACACACCTGAAATTATGTTAATACCTCCAATAAACTGACCCAACATATAATGCTTACCATAAATCCTCGAATTAGCGCCCATTAGGCACTTATTTCAAATTTAGGAGAAGATGGGGTGTGTTTAATCAAGAGGGGGTGTTTATTTAATTTTCCTCAAATTGTGCCGTGACATGATCACTTTTTCAAAACATCATCTGCACGTAAACAACAACATAAGCTGTTTACTGACATAAAAAGCTGATCCTAAACTTTAAATCAAGGCACCGTTAGTACTTGTAATTTTTTTTCCAAACTTAACGTGTTCACAAGCTGAAACAATGCACAAATCTAATACTACACGACGAAAACTATACATCCTTTGTTGTCTCATTACTTGTCCACAAAATGGGGGGACGGGAGGGGGGCCCTTATTCGAGGGGGGGGCGCTTATTTTAAATCTTGGCCGATAGGAGGAGCGCTTATTCGAGGATTTACGGTATTCACTAAAGAGAGAGTCTATTCTCAGGACGTAACATGTCGATTATTTCGATAGTCGATAAAAATCGATCATTGTCGATCGTTGTCGATACTAATTAATCGACAAATTTCGGAAATCGATAAAAGTTGATCACACAATTTATTGTGATTATCGACTTTGTTGGATTATGATTGATTTTGATCGATTTTGATCGATTTTGATCGATTTCAATCGACAAGTATCGGAAATACAAAAGACGATGTATGGCGTAGGCATATGTAGGTTGTGGACTGGTACAACAGTCACAGGTGCAAGGAGAAGCAAGGGGCATACAAACCCAGCGAATACAGCACACCTAGCGGAGAGGGAGGAGAGTCGTAGCAACTTGTATTTGTCAAATGTTGAACTGAACAAAAACACTGATGAAATAAAATGTCAATTTACTTTACCTTACTTCTTAATTACTTTGCTGGCCTCGATTTTTTCCCGCATCTAGTCTAAACTTTGGCCCGTTCTGTCCCCCTGAAGAAACACGACTTTGAATTCCCAGGATCTCTCATCTCCCCCGCCTAGAGAGACTCTGGGAACTAGGTTGATTCGAGTTATGTTATAGGTCGCGATTTAGTTCAGCTGAAACTGTTAATCGATCATTTCTCAAGGAAATTTAAACATTTTGTTCTGTAATGAATAACAGACCACTTGGTTGTTCAGGTTTTTATTTAAGTTCATTGTCACACAGATTTACTTTAGAGCTGTTTAACCTCGGCATAAAAAAAGTCATTGGAGCTATTATTGGTTTGGTTACTTGAATTTTGTAGCTGATTGAAACATTTGTCTGCATTTTTGTCGATAAAATCGATAATCAGTTGAAAACCTTGTGATTATCGACTTTTATCGACAAATGTAACTTGTCGATTGACAATTATCGACAAATATCGAGTACTATCGACTTATCGACTACGTTTTCGATGATCGACTTTGATTTGTATGTATGTACGTCCTGTATTCTTCGTACTTGTACTGAGCTATTCCTACAGAGGAAAGCGGTTTTTAAAGCTGAAAACCAATCTTACCTTACCACATGACTTCCTTCGCCTTGTGCCAAATTTCCTGATTCTGATACAGTCATCTCGGCTGAATGAGATGACGAGCTTTCCTGAAGTTGAGCCATAAGTTGCCTTAAATTCTACATATCTGAAAGGATCTGAAAGTTATTTTCTCGAATGTGGCGCCCCAATCTCGTTCCCAGAGCCCACGTTACCCCTATCCAGGCTAAGCAGAATCTGGGAACTAGATTGCGATCGCCCGCAAAACTTACTATAAATGTCAGCGGTTGAGTATGAAGTATGCGCATCCAGTATGCGCATTCAATGATCCTTATTAAGCTCCTCCCATACCTTTCACTGCAAGATGGCGAGTTCTCATATATGTTCCTGCGTTGGTAACTTACGCCCTCGTTACAGACGCCTAGTAGATAATATCTATCCTGCTGATTCGCGCCAAGGTTTGGTTAAGGCAAATATGGACAAACTGATATTTTACGCTCTTTCATCGCCGGAGAAGCTGGACAGAATCGGCGCTTATCTGGCCAAGAAGTTAAACAGAGATGTGGAACGCAGAAGGTTTGGGTTCGTTTTTATTACCGTGGAAGCTCTTGATCAGCTTTTGTTAGCATGTCATGCTCCTAACTTAAACTTGTTTGTCGAGAGCTTTCTTAAAATGGTACAGAAACTGCTTGAAAGCTCAGAGGCTGACTTGCAGGTTCTCGGTAGTACATCCTTTGTGAAGTTTGCCAATATTGAAGAAGACACCCCCTCTTACCATCGACGGTACGATTTTTTCGTCTCTAAATTCAGTGCAATGTGTTGGTGTAGCACTGGGAATGAGAAAGATTGCTTCAGGATTCGTTTAGCTGGTCTAAAAGGACTACAGGGTGTTGTGAGAAAAACTGTATCTGATGACCTTCAAGCCAACATCATGGACGACACACATATGAGTAAGATTATACCGTCCTTGTTGTTTGTCATGGAAGAGAGCTGTATGGCTAAACTTCCCAGTGATCAAGATCTGCAGAGTTCCAACACTGAGGAAGATCCAGCTTCTCTGGCAGAATCATGCCTCCGAGAATTAATCAACCGAGCTAGTTACGGAAACATAAAATCAATAATTAACCCAGCACTCACTCACTTTGATAAGAGTGAGCTTTGGGTACCCAATGAGTTTGCACTGAAGATATTCAATATTGTTTTGTACTCAGTGCAGAGTCAATTTAATTACATGGTCATTGAGAAGCTCCTGTCCCATTTGGATGATCACATCAAAGACAAAGCCAATGTCAAAGCCAGTATTGTACAAGTTTTGGCTGCTTGTGTCAAAATTGCAAGTAACAGTTCCATTGGTCCAGCAGTGTTAGAAGTTTTCAACACCCTTCTTCGTCATCTTCGAACATCTGTAGATGCCAGATTTCAGAGTGGAAGAGTGAGTGATTCTGATGATGATGGTAATGATGAGAAAGAATTTGAGGAGTCTCTGGTCAGTACAGTTGGAGCCTTTGCTGCAGTGCTTCCCGACTTTCAGAAAACTGACATCATGATGTTCATAATGGGAAAATTTCCATTGCCAAATGACCAAATTCAAAACCATCACCACTGTAGTCAAGAAAATCAAGATCACACCAGGGTGTCAGAAGGAGACAGAGTTCTCCAAAAGATGTTCCTTCGCTGTCTTTTGAGTGTTGCTCAAAGCTTTGACTCCATCTCCTTTTCCACTACCTTTTCTCCAACATTTCTTGAATCCTTGCTTCAAGCCACCATTGTTGAAGATTCAGTTGTAAGAAGACTTGCCCAAGAGGTTCTTTACACTCTGCTTGATCGTCATGGTAACATTAATAAGCTTGGTGAAAATGGAGTCTTAAAGAGAGGTCAAGAGATTAAGTTGACAACTGAAGACCGTTCTAAACAGGACCTTGTTTTTTTAAAAAAGAACAAGGATGAAATCCTCTGGTATTTGTATGAAAGTGCTTGTATGCCTTCAAATACTGTGGAAAACATTCTTGCCATTTATTTAACTTTGGCTGTAATCACTGTAGAGGTTGCCTCTGATTTTGAACTTATTTCAAACATAGTGCATTTGGCATTTGGACTGCAAAGTGTTGCTCTGGATGATAACTTGATGTTACCAAGCATGAATCGTTGTGCTCTTCATGCTCTTGTTGCAGGATATCTCAACGTTGTCGCTCACCTTACAGGAACTGAGGACCTCAAAGAGTATGTTTTGCTAATAATCCAACTGAGAGAAAAAGAAGCTGACTTTTTGACACCACAAAGAGCTTTACTATCTACTGCTTATAGCTTTGTTCTGTCAGCTCACAGCATTCCTAAACATCTTGTTTTTGAAATTTCAAATGTTAGAGAAGCTCTTCCTGATGTGGGATGTGATAGCAGATCACTTAAAACACCATACAAACATCAGCCACTGAAAGAAGTTTTGAATCAGCGACTAGAAAGTGAATCTGTGGTGTCTAACATGAACAATGAAATTGATGCAAATCCCCCAAATTCACCTGGAATACATCCATCGGCACCAAAGGAGAGGATAACATTCCAAATACTGAAGGATATCATTTCAGAAAAGCCTTTGAAAACCATTCACCAAAGTGGAAAAGATGCCAGACAATTTGCAGCTAGTTTTACTGAAATTGCAGATGATGCAAGTGCCAGGACACACGAATTCACTTCAAAGGTGCTAACTGTACTAGATGCACTTAACACTCCACTACAATCCAGAGCCCTGAGTATTTCAACTCAGAGTTTGTCTTCAAATCCTGGGGAGGAAAGCTATGTTATGAAATTTCCAAGACAGTATGTTTACTAGCTCAATCCAAAATCAATTGAAAGTTGAACCCATGATTTCAAACTCTCAGGAGAAAGACAAATGTTCAAATTAATAGTAAGGGGGTGGTCAAAATAACCAAGTCATATAAAAATAGGTCCACAATGCGCACGCGTCTCTCATACATTTACTCCCAACTGAAGCCATTGTCAGAGATGGAGACTAAAATGAATAGAGAAGTGGGAAAAAAAAATGCGCCCTCCTGATGATTTGCTCTTCTATAAAAATAGGTCCACTCTGTGAACTTGTTTGGGCTTACATGTACATTTACTTTTATTCCATTTGGTTAGAGAGTTAGGCCCGTCCCAAACGCCGCTCAATTATGCGCCGAACCTAACCGATGAGTTAAGTATGGCAGAAGAGCGGCGTTTGAATCAGTTTGGTTCAGCAGGTTAGGTTTGGTGCGGCAAACAACATTAAATTCGGCAGGGTCTGTCGCACTAGGCGACGTTGGAGCGGCAGCTGATTCATACGGCGTTCTCCTCGTGTGTTGAACCTGATGCATAAATTACTGTAATTTATTTTTCATATAACAGGACTCGTGATTGGCTCAAAATTGAGTGGCATGACCAGTCATGCATGAAGCTCAAAGTCGTCACTAAAAATAAAGACAAAATACCAGTATGCCTTCGATTTATAAGAAGTGTGACTGTACAAGCGAGTTTCTTTAGCGCAAATTCATTTTTTGCTTTTCCTTCATGATAATAGCCCAGCTTATTAGATTTCCCTTTAAAAAGTCAATTTAACTGGGAGAAAACCTCTCTAAATACAAACACTGAACCTCGAGTTTGAATTTGCTTCCCTAAATTTTGCCATAACAGTAGATAACAGCAAAATGTTCGTCACAGTTTTTCTATTTGGACAGAGTTCGTGAATTCAGAACACATATTTTCTCGTCGAAAATTGTTACCACTGGCTTCCCGAATTAGGCTCAACGCAAGTACACTGTCTGAACCAGCCGTGGCTCCAAAGTCACTCTAAAGTCGAACTTAATCAAGTTTGGTTTGGCACATGAGTGGAGTGGTGTTTGGACCGGGCCTTACTCTGAAGAAGAAGGTCACTCCAAAAAAATAGTTTTTGTCAGTGCTAATAAAAACGGTACACTAAGTTAAGGACAGTGCCTACTTTTGTTAATGCACACACGTTCTGTGCATCATGCAAGCTATGGTTAAAGCACCATGCGTGCGCTGTGGTTGACATTGAGGCAATCAACTACGCTATCACGTACACGACTAAAATGAAAGCAAAATTTTCCTACTGTGACCAAACCAAGTTTAATGAACCTGTACTTAAGCCAGGAACACCAGAATAGCAGCATATTGCTAACCTCTAACTGTTTGTCTTCGAGCTGAAAACCTAGCTGTTATCTGTTGAAAATTATACTGAAATCCAACTGTAAACATGTACCTGCAGATGGCGTAGTGTGCGCAAAACAAGTGCAAGATACGCAAATGTCTTCCTTACTGGGGAGGTGACAGGAAAAATTGTAACAGGCACCGTAAAAATTTTCAAAAAAGATGAATAACTTTAAAAAACATGCGGTTACCCCTACTTTTTATGTTATGAAATGGAAGTGGCAAGCCTATTCAACACATGTTTAGTTTCTGGTTGTGAGCAAAAGGTATTTAGACTGAACCAGAGGAAGGCTGTCAGATGCTAAAAGCGCTGTTGCAACGATTTTGTTATTAAAAAGATACCAAAAATGGTTTTTATGTTACCATTTGCCATGTAGTTTAAAGATCATTTTAAATGCGTTTACTTTTCTGTATGCAAATGCAAATTCTAAGGAAATTTGTTAAAAAATATCCTTCCTTCTTTTTCAGAAAAATGCTGATGTCAGCATTTTTGATGAGATTCAAGGCTAATTATCTCGAAAAAATGCATGGCTACCCCAATTTTTCTTTGTGGACTGCAATAGCCCTTGCAAAGAACTACTTCTTGCGCGTGGTCCTAACCTAGTGCAAAAACCTTTGTATTTAGTAGGCATTGTCCTTAAGCCACTCACTGAAGTTTCAGCTTCTAAAGTGCAGGTTTTTCTTGTGAAATTTGTCTCCAAAGAAGCCCAAACTCAGCATGATTGCCACCATTTACTCAGCAGCTTGGCCATGTTTTTGTGATTCATTCCCTCCAAGGGATTTTGTCCATGGCTTCCAGTAAGCCTTTTAGCTACCACTCTAGGTTATGGTTATTCTTGAGCTGTATTTCGAGCTGAACGTGCTCCAAACCCAGAAAATGATAGCAGTGAAGATAGGGAAGTGGATAATTGGTTGGGAAAAAATACATTTTGCTGACCTTGTGAGGGATGCCAAGTCAGTTGCAGGTTTTTCTCCTTCCTGTTAATTTCAAGTTGGATGGATTGACATCACATAAACACAGCCTGGCTGCCAAGTACAGTTTCAAAAACCCAATGTTTTCTTGCTATAGGTGGAGACAAAAAAAGTAAGCTTTTTGGAGTGACCTTTAAATGCTACTATTTTGGAGTAAAAGTTCTACAAATGAGTAGGCATTAACTGGAAAGATTAGTTTTTAAAAATTAATGAATTAGGTAATTGGCAACAAGGCAGCCAATCCCTGAGGTGAGGTTGCCTCGTCGGCACCATCATAGAGCTGCTTATTCATGTGCCGCTTCATGGATTTCATTCTTGTTTAACAAAACGAAGATTTAATTGGTTTCAATTCTTTCTGTTTTGAATGAAGCAAAACACAGGGCTCACAAAATGCTTGAATTCCAGCTTGCCATTGGAACAAGTAGCTCTCAAATTTTGCTTATCTTAGTTTGCTCTTTCAATGATTTAGTTGGTAGACGACTTGCCTGATACCTTGCCCATTGGGCAAGTGAGAATGAAAAGCTGCTTGTCTAGCAGAAAAATCTACTTGTCCTAGACAACTGGTTGGCACTTGTTTCAAGCCCTGAAAACATAGTATGCAGCATTTTTACCTGTATTTTTTTTTAAAACGAAACAAAAACTACTGAAATAAATGCCAGGGCAATGTTTTTTAATTGATTAAAGGCCGCATACAAAAATTCAGCTAATTTGGCCCAAAATATTACCAAAGTCATCACTTAGCCCCATTTATCACTAGCTTCTTCGATTGGGTGTAAGTAGTACCCCATGTTAATTTTGGTCAGTGATGTTGCCTTTCTCACATTCACTCCTCATGGTTTGAGCCACATCATCCAGTGTTGTTTCTGATATTACAGTTGAGGTATTGTTATAATTACTTCATTCAAAGGGCTTTTTAGGTACCAATTTTTTTTTTTTGAAATTGTATTGTAAGCAGCAGCTGATCATATAATGGGGTTATACCCATAAAGTTTGCTTCTTGAATTATAACTTGGGTGTTTGCTTCTCAATTTTGAACCACTGACCTTAAGGTGGCCGAACACAGTTTTCGCGCGTGCTTTTGCTGATGTAATTCAGCGCGCGCACAAGGATTGCAAAAAAGAAACATGCCGTCAATAGAGCAATCGCTTTATTTACTCAACACCCACAGTGTCTGTGCTATTTTTCTCTATAACTGAACGCAGTGTATTGATGGCGTCAGTCTTTTATCACAAAGATATGTAAGAAAAGGTAACAATGCAAAGAACCCAGCAATTCCCAGCTTTTTCTTTGTTACCGAAAGAACCCAGTTAAATGCAGCGCATGCGTAGTAAGTCAAAAAACTGCGATTGAGTGAAAATTCCACTCTCGGAAATACGCCTATTTCTCGAGAACCACTCATTAGAATTTCACGAAATTTGACACGAAAATACTTTAGGAAATAAGTAACTGGAGTATTGAAAATAATTGAACTTTAACAAAGGAAATTCTAGATATTCCAGTGAACCTTCAACAAGGGATAATTAAAGATGTCTCTGTTGAATTATTAGCAAAATGGTGTTAACTTGTGAGAATCATTACAAGCTTGTTGCATGCCAATTATAAAGAAAATCTAATGACTAGATTTTCTACAAATAAACGAAACCGATTTTAAAGCCCTGTTTATATTTATTGATGTTGCCATGGCAACAGCACATACGTCAGCTTAACTATCAAAAAACCAAAGTTTGTGTTGTTAACTTGCTTGCTGCCATTTTTGGCGACCGAGAGATCAAGGGTTTTAGAGAAAAAGGTGAATGAAACACAGGTATCAAAAACTGTGTTCAGCCACCTTAATTCCAAGCCAGTGTGTTTTTTCGTTGATTGACATATTCTAGTTTCCAGTCTGTATTGCGTGCACTCAAGGGTTTGTTTACGTTTTTGTTTTGATCGATGTAAGACGTCACAATGTAACATTGAACAACTTCTTGCTTGAGGTAAATTCACAGTTTCAATTCCTGTAAACCGCTGTTATGGATGCAGAGCTTTATACTTCATTCTTCTGATAATAATATACATGAAAATATTACTCGATTCTGATTGGCTGAGAGTAGTGCAGTTCAAGTGTAACACAAGTGCAAAAAGTGTAACACCGGTGCAAAAAGTGTAACACCAGTGCAAATTACACATCGTAATTATGGATTATGATTGGCTGAGAGACAATAGGAAATTTTCCAAGCCAATGATATTACGTAAAATGATGACGAAAGTTTTCTCGAATGTGAAAAAATGGCTTGAAGAAAGGTCTTCCGGCACTTGCTCCACGCAAATGTTTTCTTGTTTATATAATTAATAAGTAATCATATGGTTTTTCTCATTCAATTTGGAATTAATTTGCACTTGTGAGTTTTTCAAAAAGCTGAAATTGCACTCGCCGAAGCGGCTCATGCAATTTCAACTTTTTGAAAAACTCACTCGTGCAAATTAATTCCAAATTGAACTCGAAACCGTATGATTACCTATACTAATCAGTGGATGAAACAACTTTGAAACTGTAAGAATTTAAAATGCCTCAAAGGTAAGTTAATCGGTTTGTAACAAATAATATCAATTGGCTTGCCATTGAGTGAGACTAACAAACATCAGTGAGCTGAAACTTTGCAGTACGGAATAGAAATCATCTATGAACAGATTACTGTACACATCTTATTATAGCACGAGAATTGTCCTTGAACACTAGTGTAGCCTGTTTCAGAAACTGAAAAGACAAAGTGGGTAGACAATATTTCTTGATCACTTAGTTTAATACACTTATTATGTGGTAAATCATCATTCTAAGCCACATTCTAAAAAGAACAAATAATTTCACCTTGTTGGCACTTGCCAGAAGGTATCCCTAGTACAGATTTTTTTAGATTGCTGATATCAACATAGATGAGTAGTTATAAATTCTATTGGCAGAAGAAGACTTTGTTCACAGATGTCAAACTAACTTGTACATGAAGTGTCAAGATGGTTTGCCGGTAAGTCAGAAAAAGACAGCTTTTCAATGGTATTGAATCACACTGAGGTTCTGATTAGTTTCTCCCTTGACTTTACTGTCAATTTGCATACATTATGTACTAGCTGCTGCTGGGTGCAAGAAAAAGAAAACATTTTCAGCATTTTGTATGGGTAGTAGTTTGCATAATATTTTCTGCACAGAGGAGTTCGTCCTGGTTTGGTTTTAAGGTTTCAATCAGTGGCTGCCAGCATACAGTAGTTACACAAAGAGTTGTGCGATACTGCTCAACTCACTTAAAACATTTTGATCCGATATTGATCAAACACATGGCAATAAGTGTTTAATGAAGTGTGGAATCTTCCGCTTCTCATCGCTCGGTGTGCCTGACTTCAGCTTACTAAGCTTTTGTGTTTACATCACATACCTCTCGTTGTTGTTGGCATCAGAATTGTTTTGTCCCGACTTTAGAACCCCGGTAACTCGAACTCGGATAACTCGAATTCCCCCGCTAACTCGAACTGAGTCTCAATTCCCTTGGATTTGACCCAACTTTTCAGTCATTACTCGAGTGTAACTAATGTGCGAGCCTGCGTGGCTGCGAGCCGGAGTCGCGAGCCTATTTTTGCGAGCCAGAAGAAACAAAAGATTGCGATTTTCTTTCGTGCGTGAAATTTCGCGCAAGTAGTTTTTCCGTCTGTATCAAAACGGATTCTGAAGGTCAGTTTATAGTTTCAGATATGAGCGAAATTTTGAGTTTCCCTCACAAATTTTCGTGTCAAAATATTGATTATGTAAAATTGACTAACATTCAAATAAATAAACAGGGAAACGTTCTAGTGAGGCGAATTTTAGGTAATTATAAACAGTTATTGGTGGAAGTTTTTAAGATATCCAGAATAAGCAAGGTCTCGGTAAGGGTTATCAGCCGAAGCCGAATTGTTTTATTATACATTGAACGAAAAAAAAAGGAAGTCATGTTTTTGCTTCTTCACTGACGGCAAGCAATACAAAGCGCGCGAACTTGACATGATTACCCTTAGAAATCGTGCACCGCGGTCATACATGACATGATTACCCCTGACCTCGAGTGTCCTTGACATGATTATCGTATAATCTGCAGCTAGATGACGTCACAGGCGCTGATTTCGAAAATTCACTGTACGCTTTCAGCCAATCAGAAAAGAGATAGTGACTTCAATGTATAGTAATAAACAATTATTGCATGAGGTTTTTGTGATATCTAGAATAATCAAGGTTGAGGTAGGGGTTATCAGCCGAAGCCGAAGCCGAAGGCTGAGGCTGATATGTACGGGTCCGCAAATGATCCCCAAATTGAACCGCAAATGATCCCGGACCGGAAATGATCCCCATATTGGACCGCAAATGATCCCGATAAAATAATAAGGAATGGCATGGATTTATATCAGAGGAGGGTGAGAACATATACAAAAATTATGAACTAAAAAACATGTTTTATCATTTTACAAAGAAATATTCCACAGTTGCTGTTTTGTTCTTCGAACGGTTCAGATCGGTTTAACTGTCACGCAATAAAAAAATAATAATAAATCGAAAACCAACCAATGGAAAAAGCTAAGAAATTGTGATGTACGCTACAGAAGATAACTAGATAAGACACTTCGCCAAGTTTTAGGCCTGTGCGCTTCCCCAAACTTCAGTTTTGTTCAAATTTCCAGTGCTACACACTAAGGTGTTTTACAGAGTGATGAAGCGTTGTAGGCTTGTGGGTCTACTCAGGTGACAGCGTCTTCCTTAATAGTTGCTTCATGGTTAGATTTTAGAAGAGTGGCGTTAATGGCTGATAAAATGTGATTTAACTATAACACCGAAATATCAATGTTTAACAAAGGAGGATATGTAGCGTATGTTGCACTGATCATAATTTTACTGAGAACTGCAAAGAAATGCAAGCCAAGTCGTGTTCTGATGATTGAGTGGTGATATTCATAACATCGTAGTTAGCGACAAAATTTAGTCGAAAGTATGAAAAAAAAAGCAACTTGTAAGCCATTATAATTATAAGATGGCTTTAATATAAACATCGGTATTCACGTACGCCAATTCCTTATCCACACCATCCCATCATCCATGCCATTTGTTATTTTTTAGTCGGGATCTTTTGCGGTCCCTATCGGGGATCATTTCCGGTCCGGGATCATTTTGCGGTCCAATTTGGGGATCATTTGCGGTCCGGGATCATTTGCGGTCCTGGGATCATTTGCGGACCCGTACAGATAACCCTTACCGAGACCTTGATTATTCTGGATATCACAAAAACCGAATCTAACAATTGTTTTATTATACATTGAACGAAAAAATGGAAGTCATGTTTTTGCTTCTCCACTGACGGCAAGCAACACAAAGCGCGCGAACTTGACATGATTACCCGTGACCTCGAGAGTCCTTGACATGATTATTGTATAATCTGAAGAGATGACGTCACAGGCGCTGATTTCGAAAATTCCCTGTACGCTTTCGACCAATCAGAAAAGAGATAGGGGTGTCTGGAAAACCCGAATAGCGAATAGGGAATAGTCGCGAATAGCGAACAGCGAATAGTCGCGAATAGCGAATAGTGCGAATAGTGCGAATAGTGCGAATAGTGCGAATAGTGCGAATAGTCTCGAATAGTGCTAATAGTGGTGAACAGTCTCGAATAGTGGCGAATAGCGGAAAATAGTGGCAAATCGTAGCAAATAGGGTACCTAGTATCTCGCAGTCAACCTCGCAGCAACGTAAGATGGGATTTTCCCGCTAAAAAGTGTGCTAATAGGTTTTTGGCCTGGGAAAGCACTTCTGTAAAAACCTGGGGAAACTCTCTTGCTGCGGGGATCAGTACCGGATCTGTTACAGGGAATTATCTTCAGAGACGTCAACAGCACTCGGAACTTAGGTCCAACGATATCTTTTTAATCCAAGAACACAACCAGAATCCAACCAGAACATAACTGGAATGCAACCAGAATGTAACTGCAATGCAGCCAGAATTTAACCAAAGAATATTACGGGATTACGTAAGGCTATTAAAAAGTCTTAACTAAACATTGTCTAATACATTTCAGAAAGCTCGATTGGCTATAACGGAATTCATCGTTTACAAGATTAATAACTTTCAAAACAATACAGGTAGATAACAGTTTAACAAAAGACTATTGCAGGTAGTAATTACAGTTCAACGCTTATTACAGTTATGATCCCACAAAAAACTAGCAGGAGTCTGTTACGGTTAATTAACTGGAACAGTAACCTGAACTCGGAAATGCAAAACGAGCTAAAACTAATACATCTACGTTAGATTTCTATATTTTCTGACAGCGAAAGCAAATATGTAAAACATACTTAATTATCTTATTTTCTCTCCTCACAAAAGCACAGACGCTTATCAGGACAAAAGGTGTTTCTAAACGTAATTTCTTCTGTTTTAACCGCTACAAAAGCATAAATACGTCTTTGTTTGGTTATCCTTGTGTTTTCTTTTTTTTTTAATGTCGGGTCGGCGATGGACAGCCCTAGCCTGAGTCCGGAGAAGAAAAGGTAATAAATTCACTGAAATTCTGTGGCTTATTTGGATAATTATTTGACGCAGGGGTGGTTTCGCCCCATGGCGAGTTCGCCCCCACCGAGTTCGCCCCTACATCGACTCAACTAGATCGAGTTCGCCTCCAACCAGATCGAGTCGCATATAGAGATAATTCCTCGTTCTTTTACCCACTGCATCTTACAGAGGTACTATTCTATGGAATTTTCTACCGATTGGATGCCGAATGGCGAACAGTGTAAACAGCTTCTCTAAGATGATCAATAATCCTACTTTGGTCAGGGACATTAGCTTTGCGAATATATACTGCAGAAGATGACTCGACTGCCCATTGGTATACGTTTATTAGTCACATAATGTTAATAATTAGGTAATTGTTATTAGCTGCAAATTTTTGTGTAAACTAGATTACATCTTACATTGTAAATTTTTTAATTCTTATTTTGTAACTATTCTTTATTGTTTATTTATACACGACCCCACAAGCTGCAAGCTTAATTACTTATCGTGTTTAAGTAAGGGTTACTTACTTGCTTGCCTGCTTGCTTGCTTGCTTGCTTGCTTGCTTGCTTGCTTGCTTGCTTGCTTACTTACTGCCTTATTAAATTACTGGTGGCGAGGAAACGTCGCTTGGTGTCGAGGTGACTTCACTTGGTGCGAGTTGACTTCGCTCGGTGGCGACCGGAAGTTCGTTGGTGGCGAGACTCCCTGATGGCGAGATGACACAAACATACATAGACTGAAATGATTCTTCGAAAACTTTTAATAACTCGATGACAACTACGTGAACACGAACACAGAATTTTGGGGCGAACTCGACATAGAAATTTTATAGTAGGGGCGAACTCGCCATGGGGCGAAATCGGTATCGTTCCAGAATTAAGTCTTGGTTGCTTGAAAGACACAAAATTTTATGTTGAAAGTAAAGCTTCTTTTATTCACATAAGCAGTATTGCTTTATTTAAGCCGTTTTTGATTGCCTTGTTGTGGGAATATTGCACTTTTTCGGACGGTTCCGTGGTTAGCTTGAAGTCCTCGCCTTGGCCAAAATACACCCAGTACGGAACTATTTTCCCAAAAAAATCATGTTCTACTATCAAACTTTTTTTCTTCATTAAATATGTTCTTTATTAGACTGTTCTTGGCAAATACCCGAAAAAAATCGGGGTAACCGTGCTCATTTAAAAGAAAAGGAGCATTTATTTCACTCAGGCTATCGAGCTTAGTTTGAGGGAAATCTCTTACGTTTTGCACGCGTACGGGCTCATGACTTAGGGATGCGCGATGCAATACTAAGGAATCACCTTAAGTCATTTGTGCCTCAATCTACCCTACTCTGCATATGCAGCATCATTACCTCAACCTCACTTTGATTACTGCAGCCTAGTCTGGGGTAATTGTGGCAAAACATTATCTAACAGGCTAAGAAAACTACAAAACCATGTTGCATGAGTAATAACTTCATCGGGCTGTGACGCTGATTTCGATTCCTTGTTTCACAAACTCAGCTGGAAAGACTTGCAATTTCAATGTCAAATTCAGAAAGCTCTAATGGTTTTCAAGTCTTTAAACGGTCTGGTTCCCGAATATCTCACTTCTAAATTTGCAACACGAAATGAATCAAATTATGCTCCGAGGGACTCGGTTAACAAACTTGTTGTTCCCTCTCCGAGAACTAACTACATGAAAAATAGTTTTAGTTGCAGCGGCGCAACCCTTTGGAACAGCTTACCCTGTAATCACGGAAATCAGGTTTATAAGTAGAATGTTGTTGTAAGTTAATATGATATTAGGATTAGAATTTTAGGTCTAGGATCTTAGAAATATTATTCTTACCGTATATCAATAAGATTAAAGATAACAGTTCTCACGGACATAAAATATACCATCCAGTAGGTCGTATCACAAGTTTCCTTGTTTTCTCATTTAAGTTTAGAAGGTACTTTAAAAGCAACCTAAACAAATTCATAGGCTGCATTATCTAAATTGACAGGATTGATGTATTTTACATTTTAATGCTATTTACATTTTTTTCTGCATTTCCTTTGAAAAATACTACAGCAAAGTGATTGGAAACTCTTGTTCTCTTAAAAAATTAACATATGCTTGAAGGCTAATCTTGACCGCTGTACCGGTTTGTGCAGTTGTGGTGGAAATTACAACTAAAAGAACCTTTATTCAGCTAGTGTTTTTAAAAGCAGGCTTAGGAACGTTACAGCCAATGAAAGCTGTTTTTCAAAACGTTTCCTTCAGACCAAAAAGTTCAGCTAGTGTTGTGACATACCTGATCTATTCCGGCATATTTAAAAGTTTCAAACACGAAATAGAAAAGGTGTCTCAATCACAGTAAGCAAGTAACTCAAGAAAATCATGTCAATCAAACCTATATAAATTGACTCTGTATCTCAGCCTCGATTTGATGCATAGTTTTGATATTACGTTTTTGGCACATCCAAAACATACATTCAAGGTTTGAATTTCCTAGCCTAGATAATAGAATCTACATTGCAAATAATAAAATTGGTATGTAAAAAATCATCATCGTTCATCATCATCATTTTATTTCTTAATAAAACCTACATTTTACAGTTGGACTGGCCCGCGGATAGCTATGCTAGTCTAGGCGGTCCAGTTTATCAATAGTTACAAATGATTTATTATTATTATCACTTTTATTACTTTTATTCTTACCATGATAAATAGAGAAAAATAGAAAGTTAGAAAAAAATAGTGAACAAAATAAAAATAAAAAGTGGGAAAAGGATGTGATTTAATAGATAATATTGTTTTTGTTTGTTTGTTTGTTTGATTGTTGGTTAGTTGTTGCTTTTTTTACTACTGCTACTGGCATTTTAATTTAGAAATGATCCTGCAAACCTCAATGAAGGAATCTTCATCTTCGAGAACACTTAGTAGTTTGTTTTTAATTCTGAGTTTGAATGATTTCTTTGGTAGTTCTAAAAATGGTAATGATTTCATCAGTGCGTATAGACCAATTTCGAGATATTAACATTCAGCCCAACACAGTAGACCTCAGGACGAAGCTCTGGGGAATAAACCCCACAAACTCTGTAGTTATTCCCCAGAGCCTCGCACTGAGGTCTATTTTTTTAGGCTGAATTTTAATGTATCGAAATTGGTCTATTGTTTTGCTGGTAATTGAACATAATGGTCAAGCGACTATCACGTGACATAATTTAAGACTCAAAGGCAATGGTTGATTTGTTGTTGTATTAAAAAAGCAAGACACTAAGCATAGTAGTCCCAGAAGGCAAAAAAAATTGGTATTTTGCATCAGCCTCGTTTCCATGTAAGGGCATCCCATATTTTTGACATGCGCATTCCATGGTTCTGGAAGAAAATTTGGCATGGCTCCATATCAGGAAATATTTGTCTTATAGAGGTTAGTAACCCTGCCAAGTTTGATGCTTTTATCAAAAAACGACCAATTTTGTCCCACAGCTGGACTATTTCAAGCTTCGTCGAGTCAAAATTTAAGTCCAATAATCGTCGCCTACTATAAGCGGTAACAAGAACAACTTCACCTCTGTGTGAATGGCTTCCATTAAAAATTTTTATCTTCATCCGAAGTCCAGGTTTTGGAGTCTGGTAAAACTGTTCAGCGTACATGCACATAGTTCCATCGAGGTTAGCTTGAAGAAGTCTTCGTAAAATTCCTCGCACAACCAACCTCCAAGGTTTGACGTTCACACAGCTGGCACGCAATTTAAGCTTACAACAACTTCAACAAAACACCTTTTCCCTGCAGAAAAGTCCTTGCTGAAGCTTCGATGTAAACAAACCAGGCAAACAAACCATTTTCAGCCCTTTTCTGAGGTGGATTTTTCAACAGAATTCGAAGAAGCCCTCGAACTTTCTCAAAGGTTTTCTCCAACTCGCTATGTCCCACGTAATTTTAGTCAGCCAATCGTATTGCTGGGTTAACGACCTTGGCAGGAAGACTCCCGCGGCAAGTTTGTAGGGAGCCCTGTTAGTGCCATACACGCGCGCGTACAGCATCATATTTGGGATGTATCCTTTTTTCATTCTGGCGAACACTTTCTTACCTTTGGCGCGACTTTTTTTTTCCGGCGCGACTCTTTTTTGCTGGCGCGACTTTTTTTTTTCTGGCGCGACTTTTTTTTTTCTGGCGCGACTTTTTTTTTCTGGGGCGACTTTTTTTTCTGGCGCGACTTTTTATTGTTGGCTCGACTTTTTTTTCTGGCGCGACTTTTTCTTGCTAGCGCGACTTTTTTCTCGGTAAGTACTTCAGGTATCCCTTATTGTAGTGTGTTTAGAACTTCTTGTTACTTCTCTCATATTCCCTGTGCTTCCCTGCATACCTCCTCACGTTTTATCTTGTATTTGCCTATTTATTCCTCTGTATTCTCTTGCATTCCCCTATATATTACTCTGCATTCCCCTGTATTCTCTTGTATTCCCCTGTATTCTCTTGTTTTCCCCTATGTTCTCTTGTATTTCCCTGTGTTTTCTTGTATTCCCCTGTGTTCTCTTGTCCGCTGTATTCTCTTGTGTTCCTGACGTAGACTTAGAAGTAAAGAGGCATCAATGATTTCCTTATAATTGAAGTCCAAATGATATGATTAATCATATCATCAATCAATCATATGATTACGGACGTCGTTATCCGCCATGTTGATTTACTTGAATAATAAATGATTTAGGACAGCGGCTCCTCCCGGAGGGTTGAAAAGACCTAGCGCCAATAAATGATAACACGATTGAGACCTGCTCTTGAAAACGGATTTTTGCTTAATTTTTTACGTAATACAGGACTAGATATTTACAACGAGTATTGCTATACTTGAAGTTTCTTGTGGGCGCAAAATAAGGTAAGAATCAAGCTTGTTCTGCCTGTTGTGGTTTTCGAGGTGTCGCATTTCATGGCATGGCTTTGTGTTTTTCTACGGATAACCTACACTGTAAACACAGAAAAAAGCAAAAAAATAAAACTAGCTACTTTCCCTCTATTGATTCTTTCAATTAGTTTACGAATACGGCAATATTCAGAACTAAATAGACCAATATATTTCGATAAAGACCTCAGCAAGAGGCTCTGAGGAATAAACCCCACAAACTCTGTAGTTATTCCCCAGAGCCTCGTACTGAGGTCTTTTGTTTTAGACTGAATTTTAATATATCGAAATTGGTCTATTAAATCAAGATGGTTGTCAGTCGAGTCACCCATCTTGCTCAACCAGACGCTCAACCACACGTGTTCATACTTTGAGTCCGCAAATAAATCTAGAAGCGGTCTACAAATGAGCGCCAGAGCAAAAAGTCGGGCCAGCGAAAAAAGTCGGACCAGCAAAAAAAGTCGGGCCAGCAAAAACAGTCGCGCCAGAAAAAAAAAGTCGCGCCAGAAAAAAAAAAGTCGCGCCAGAAAAAAAAGGCGCGCCAAAAAAAAAGTCGCGCCAAAGGTAAGAAAGTGTTCGCCAAAATGAAAAAAGGATACATCCTAAATATGATACTGTACGCGCGCGTGTATGGCACTAACAGGGCTCCGTAAGTTTGCTATTATTTGTGTGGCCTGCGGAAAGATGTTCACCAGAGAGATTTGCCGAATGCTGTCACAAAGAAAATTTTCAAGACCTTTCAAGGCCAAGTGAGCGTTAATGTTACAGACAATATTCGGAGTTTGCTATCGGAAGATCAAAAAAAAAAAAGTTCAAAAAAAAATGTTCAAATGTTGTTTATAGTGGTCGATGCGCTTATCTACACCTGGCTAGTTCACAGGCATGCCACTTTAAATGAAGGAAACAAATATATCAACTAAACGTAATAGGCTTTAAAATCCCAACCGACGGGAGACAGACCAGTTGGCTATTTACAAGCATTACCGAGGAGTCGAACTAGGGTCCACCGAGAAACAAGTCCAGCTAAGTGGTCAGAGCGGGACTTGAACCCGCGACCTCCCGATTTCAAGTCCGGCGCCCTAACCACTCGGCTACGCTGCCTCCTAGAATCATCTCTGAGTGATGGTCACTGGAATCCTGAGAGCCGAGGGGTAATCCTATCTATGGACTTCTAATTAAAATCATGCAGAAATTTCAAAAGAAAGAAGCTACTCACACACGAAAGTCAACAATGATCTTATCTTCTTTTATAAACCACATAGCACGTTTAAGAGCACGCGGCTAGTCGTCGCGTCGCCATTGAAAGCTCCAGTTTGTCTAGACGCGATCGGCATGGTTTAGATAAAATACGGATGTTACTAAAACTGAAAACGGGGAACGGGGAAACGGGGAAACGGGGAACCGGGGAACCGGGGAACCGGGGAACCGGGAACGGGAGTCTGGGAACGAGTGTGCAGCGGTAACTCGCCTAAGAATTCAATATGGCGGACAAAGAAAAAGAAAAGGGAACAATTTGGGGAAATGTGATGAAGTGTTACGGTTGTAAACTTGAGTTTCTACCGGCTGTGCCCCCAGATCGTGTGCTCAGTACGTTCTTGTTAGAGCGGAGTCCGATTGGTACTGGGATAAACAAAGCATGAAATGGCGCCTGGGGTGAAAATCGAATCAGTATTATCACAATCTACGTACCCAATTGGTCAGGCCACAGTCGTTCTTATATAGAATTTCAAGCCTTCATAGTCCACTCATATCTTCTCACTTTGTGCGCGCCAAAACAGGAAAACAGACGCAAAGCTAGACAACACGTTAAGATCTTATCGCGTTTCAACTAAGGCATCCCCAGCAGCTTACATATGCCTTGTTTGATGCCGTTTGACGCAAAATTACGTCACGTATATATTAGTTTCACGTGAGTCATTAGGTGGACGCTAAAGGAGTTCTAAAGTTTTCTAAGGCCTTATTTACAAGCAATTAGGGTCCTGGAGGGTAGGGTAACCCTCTCACTAGAGTTACCCTTCCAAGAGGGTCAAACAAAGATAGCCCGCGTTTACGGGCAAAATGTTCAGGTAGGGTTACCCTACTACCTGGGACTGAACTTTCGCCGGTCAGTTTCAATAAAACGTCAACAAAACGAGGAAGCATTTTTCCAGAAACATTCATAGTAATCATAGCTCGTGCATGTTTCCCCAATGTTTCCCAGTTTTGCCATACGGGAAACACTGTTTCCAGCAGCAATTTTTGTTTCAAGGTGCAAATTATGCTTCTGCTACACGGCAGAGAATTTTAACGAGAATCCGAGCATCCGAACAGGTACAAAAATTTTACGAGCACGAGCAAGCGAGGACTCATCTAATTTTTGCGAGCAATTCGAGCAGAGGCCAAATTTTGCGAGCACTTTCAAATTTAATGGGACCATTCGATACCCCTCGCAATATGATATCGAGGACAAGTGAAATAACGCATGACCATCTTTAAACGTGGGTCGTCCGCTGTCTTCGCATTCTGCAGCTAACATGGCGGCCTTTCGGAGACCGGCAAGTCAGCTGGCAAATCAGGTGAGCAGCAGATAAATAACATGTGGTCTGGCTGCTTTGTTAAAGACAAAATAGATGCGGAAACGAGCAAGGAATATTCCACAATAATGCTAATGCTGGTGAAAGATGACGGCGGAAAAGTGACTGCGTGACACTCGGTATGTTTTCAAATGACATGTCACGTATCAGACGAATAACAGTCTTTATTCTCTGTCTGTGTTTTGTACCCAGTCTGCAGTTTTGTAACTAGTCTGCATTTTGTACCCGCTCTGCAGTCTACAGTCTGCATTTTGTACTGATCGATTGGGGTAGCATGTGATAACACCGATTCGATTTTCTCCCAGGCGCTATCTTATGTTTTCTTTATCCCAGGAGCATATTGGACTCTGGGGCACAGCCGGTAGAAACTCACGTTTACAGCCGTAACACTTCCTCACATTTCCCCAAATTGTTCCCTTTTCCTTTCCTTTGTCCGCCATGTTGAATTCGAAGGTGGGTTCTCGCTGTACACTCGTTCCCAGACTCCCGTTCCCCGTTCCCCGTTTTCCGTTTCCCGTTTCCCGTTTCCCGTTCTTCGTTCCCCGTTCCCCGTTCCCCGTTCCCCGTTCTCCGTTTCCCGTTCTCCGTTCTCCGTTCCCCGTTCCCCGTTCCCCGTTCCCCGTTCCCCGTTCCCCGTTCCCCGTTCCCCGTTCCCCGTTCCCCGTTCCCCGTTCCCCGTTCCCCGTTCCCCGTTTCCCGTTCTCCGTTCTCCGTTCTCCGTTCTCCGTTCCCCGTTCCCCGTTCCCCGTTCCCCGTTCCCCGTTCCCCGTTCCCCGTTCCCCGTTCCCCGTTCCCCGTTCCCCGTTCCCCGTTCCCCGTTCCCCGTTACAAGCTTTAGTAACATCCAAAAAACAGCAACACCAACAAATTGAACGAAAGAAATAAAAATGCAAACCACAAACACGTTAAAAATAGACGCAATTTGCGCCCAAAATGTACGGAAGACATAAAAGAACACCCTATGTTGAGGTAAGTGAAGTTTATTTCTATGCTTTATTCTAGTATATTTAGGACTAAAGGGAATTTCCCATACAAAGTCTATTAAACGCGGTCGTCTGTTGAATCAACAGTCAGATGGTGAGTTTGTGCAGCCTGTGGATAAATAACAAACCGTCGGATATATTGAACACATTTTGTAACTAGAACCAAAAAGGTGCGAGTCAAGCATTAGAAAAAAAGAGTCTGCAGTCTGCATGGTCTTCGTTTTGGGATCTTTTGGGGTGACCGGTTTTTTGCGGGCGCTTATTTTCGGTCTGATTTTGCTGCTATCAGACGGAAAAAGTTTGCGGCTGGATATTTTTGGTTTTAAAGCGAAACTGAAACAAAAGAAATTCATTTTTAAATAGTATTCGGTAACCTCTACTTGGGAGATAAAAATCGGGCGATTTTATTTTTTAGCCGGAAATCATCGGTCGTTTCTTAGGCACAGGGCCTCTTCAATGTTCGTCTTCCAAGTTTACATGTATGCAGCTTTGATTATAATTAGTAGTATAATACTAACTTCACATTGAGACAAGTGTATCATATTTTTGGAAAATTATCTGTGCTTCAACAGGCTAAAACACTCTTTAACTTTTACTGCAACATGCTCATTTCTGTCGGAGATCTAGAACCTTGGTATTGGAATAAAACCTGTAGAAATTGAAAGATGAGAACAGGTCATGACATGAACCCGTCGACCTTCCGGATATTATTCGAATTTCAATACAAATTACTTGCTTCAGATTGAATATCAATTGTAGTGGATGATGACGTGAAAGCAATTAGTCAAATGAACCACCCCCAGGGGACAAATTGTTGTTCAAAAGTGATTTAATGCCCCTATTATCCCCTACCCTTCCCCGGGACCCAAAGGGTGGGGGTTTCAATTGACTAGTGCATAATAACTATTAAAACTTTAACAAGATATGGCTAACGATAGTTTTAGAGCGGTACTTGCTTCCAGGGTCAAATCTCAAGATCAGGTTCAACGCACCCTCGCCGGGATTTGCGTTTGAGCCACGAGAATGTGCAACTTCTCGGCGGGAATTTCTATGCAAGAATTTTTTCTCGGTGAGAATTTAGTTCTCGCCGGGAATGCTACCAAGATTTTGCTTCCCGGCAGGATTCTCGCCGGGATCCCGGGGGAGAGTTTTTTTCTTGGCGGGATCCCGGTGAGTACAGATTTCTCGGCGAGATTCTTGCCGAGATACGCGGCTGGAATTTTTCCCGGAAGCATCCCGCCGGGAAAACGGGCCACCTCGGCGGGATCCCGGCGACTGCCCGGAATCTTGGCGGGATCCCGGCGGGATCCTGGTGCCTATTTTACAAGGGCCATCTCCAAGCTCAAGAATTTGCATTGGGAAGTCTTTTCAGTCGTTTATTGAGGTAGATTATTGGTGTATTTTTACGTTTTGTGGAGCAGCTAGCATTGATCAAAGAGGAATGGGAGCTATTATCTCATTTTCGTTCCCTCTCTTACTCGGAAACGGATGTTAACCCTAATATATGTCAGTAGGCTAAAGATAAATATTTTGAGAACAAGCATTCATCTTCTTGTCATCACCGGAAAGTAGTACTATCCAAATCAATAACTACGAGATCATTAATTAGTCAGGTCAGTTTACACCAAGATTACTAGCACTCAAAGTGCTACTATGACGAAAATCGCATCATTCAAATCTGAACCATTTTAAGACATAAACAAGTAGTCTGTACAAGAGTAAAAATGCTGTTTACTGTTTTCAAATATCTCTTTTCTTTCCAAAGACATTCAAGTTTTTAAAATATGCAAATTAGCCAAGTAAACAAGGATATCTCAGTCAATTTATAAATATTTATCATAAATATTTGATTTTTTACAGTAAGATTCTACTAGAGGTGCTCCGCAATGTGAGCTTAACAATTTTTGTTACCATGGCAACATACAAGGTTCCGGACCTCCACGATGCTAAACGCTTTACACACTTTACATTTTGGGCCAAATTTAATTGTCACTCATGAAAGAGGTAAATTAACTTGTGCGCTCATTTACAAATCGTATAAAAGAATCTCATTAGTTTGAGCGATATGTACCATTCCAGGAAATAAGTAACGTTTTCCACCAAATTAACTGTGATGAGTTGTAATTCATTTGGTAGTATTTTATACTTATGTACACAGTTGTCTGAACTTAGTTAACCTTTCTAGGTTTTGTTTAATACGATATTTCCTTTGTGAGTTGTACCCAAAGGAATTTAAGAGCCAATTCCTCTAAATATCGAGAATGAGATGACAGTCGCGAAATTTCGGATTTCTTCATATTTTGCCTAAATAACCTCTATGGTTGAGTTGTTTTCCAAAACACCGTTCAAAGGTCCTGAAGCGCTTTAGTTTTTTCGAAATCGAGGAAAGTTCGAAAATCCCCATTTTAGCTGCCTGCCGCCGCCGAAAATGGCCGAAAATTGTGCATTTTCTTTTCGCTCGTACAGCGAAAGGGCCAATTTTAGCTAATTTCAATATCATCAAAAGCCTACTGGTACATTGAATTTGAAATTAAATTGAAATTTTCTGAAAGCCCTTACTCTATATTATGTTGTGTAAAAGTCTCTTACGCGGCCCGGAAAAAGTACCCTGTCGAGAGACATAAACGTGCGGTACATTTTGATAAATTCTTCATTCGTGAAACCAACATGGAAGTTCGAAAGCTACCTTCATCAAGAACAAAAATAAGCGAATGGAAGCCTTTTTCGTCAACAAAGATGCTTGCAACCTGTTTTTTTTTTTGTTTTTTTTTTTACTTTTAGATTGACCACATGACTAACTTTTGCAAACATTTGCAGTTAAATTAAAATAGATGTTGCTTTCGGTTATGCAAATTTATTTCGATCACCGGCACAGGCATATTACCCGAAACTGATTTTCCCTGATTTTTTTTTTCTTTTTAAGGTTACAACTGTAGCACACATCATTCGTTCAATATCGGCTGTTTTAATTTTGGTGGAAGACCCACAGTCGAACCTGACTTCAAGAAAAAAAAACATTTGAAACGTGAAACTTGAGTAATCAATCGATTAGTTTTTTTTTAAATCGATTTCAGTTGCATCCATCATGTTTGGCGTAAATATTCGAGCACAACCATTTCATGTAAACAGGTACATTCTACTTCAAAAATAACCGTCTCATTGCAGCATTTCTTGAAATCTTGGTCTGAGACCAGGTAATGATAGGAAAAAAGGATGACGAGAACAACTATCGTCCGATTTCAGTTCTCCCCCTCGTTTCCAAGGTCATGGAACGTGCGGTCCAAGTTCAACTGTTAGCATTTTTTGAGGTTAACAAAGTTCTATCGGTATATCAATCCGGCTTCCGTAAGAAGCATTCTACCGAAACCGCGGTTGTCCACTTGGTTGATCATATATTAGAACACATGGACAAACAACAGTTGACTGGCGCTGCCTTTATTGACTTAAAAAAGGCTTTCGATCTTGTTGACCACAAATGTCTCCTTCACAAGCTAGAGCACTATGGAGTTAGAGGGCACAGTCTCGGCTGGTTCAGAAACTATCTCACCACCCGCTCGCAGCGAGTTCAATATGGAAAGGAGTTATCATCCAGCCTTCCTCTCGACTTCGGTGTTCCTCAGGGTTCCTTGTTGGGGCCTCTATTATTTGTGATACACATAAACAATTTGCCTCAATGTTTACTGCACTCGTCGATTAGCATGTATGCGGATGACACTGTTATCTATTATTCTGGATCTGAGGCTAGCAACATCAGGGAAAATTTACAAGAAGACCTCAACCGTGTTGAGCAGTGGTTGGTGAACAGTAAGCTAATACTAAACCAGAGCAAAACCAAAGGGTTACTCTTTGGAACAAGACAACTGCTGCAAACCACCTCAGACTTTGTCCTGCAGATTCAAAGCAAGGACATAGAGAGAGTGACGAAGTTCACTTACCTTGGGACTATGCTCGATGAACAGCTTCACTGGAAAGAGCATATAGACACTACTTGTAAAAAAGTTAATAAGCGTCTAGGACTTCTAGCACGCATACGATCTTGCCTCACTCTTAAAGCAGCGAAGTGTGTCTACAATACCCTTATTGAGCCAATCTTAAGTTATACTGACACTGCTTGGGGTTAACTGTCTGTTGGCTCCAGCAAAAGTCTGCAGCGGTTGCAAAACCGTGCTGCCCGTATCATTCTCAAGCGTGACTCTTCTAGAGATACTTTTAATGTTTTAGGGTGGACTGACTTAGAAACCAACCGTAAAATCCACAAATGTGTTTTAGTTTTTAAATGTTTGCATAACTTAGTTCCTCAGTATTTAAGTAACTATTTCATTAGGAACTACAATGTACATGGTTACAACACTCGAAGGAAGGCTGACCTCCATCTACCCAAACCCAAACTTAGCCTTGGCAAACGTACTTTTAGATTTTCTGGCACAGCCCTTTTTAATTCACTACCTTGTAAAATCCAACAAGCTGTATCACTCTCCTCTTTTAAAAATCTTGTTAAAGCCCATTTTATTTATAGCATCTAATTTATGATATCTATTTTTTTCCCTAACAGTTCATGCTTGTAACTCGTTTCAATTTTTTAAACTCTTTTTATATAACTATTTCAACTACTAGACATTAGTTTTTTTTAAACTCTATTTTTATAACTATTTTAAACTATTAGACATTTTATATTTTTAGAAATTGTATTTAGCAGGGCCCCTCTGGATACCAGCCACTGTGCTGAATGGGCCACCCTGCATAAATAAAGTTTTACCTACCTACCAAGCGTGTGCAGTTAGCGAAACTTCGTGATTAACTGTCGAAAAGTTGTGGCCTAATAAGGCAAGATGATTCAACCTTTGTATTTCTTACCCGTGTGCTTGGAATTCTAATGGGTACAATTGCCCCTGTCTTTTCCCACCAGATTTATAGATGAATCGTTCGTTTCCTATCACCTAATGTGGCACATACCTCTGAACAAAACACATACTGTGACATCATTTCGCTGGGAGTGTTGCAACAGTCGTCCGCCACTTGCAAAACGTAAGCAGCAAGACAGAAAACCACAAAGGTTTCTTCGTCAATTGCGCTACGCCCATGGTAACCAAATTGTAGCAAAATTCAACAATAAAAATTCGTGTCAAAACCAACAACTTAATACCTAACTCAACAAATCTCAACGTCAACACTGTTTACCTGTCAACTTCAGCAACTTTATTTTTAATTCAACAATTTCCTCTCAACATCAACTCCATCAACCTCTCAATTTCAACATTGTCATCAATCTTAAAGTCAACAGCAAAAATCAACTTCAAAAAAAAGTTTCTTTGCTGCAAGATAAACACTTGCTCATAACCAATTTTCAAAGATCAACAACTCAAAAATCGTGTCAACAAATTGGGTCTGAGCAGGAGCCATAATCGGGGACCGAGACCGTAAGCGCGCGCCATTTCTAGTATTGGGGTTGTCCCCATGATATGGGACAATAATTCTATTTTTAGAACAAATTGCGCCATCGCCTGCGGCACACGCGCGTACATGCTTCGAGGATTTTTGCGGATGTCGCGCGGGGGAAATGGCGTCCGAAATTCCCGAAATTTTTCATGTTTTTGGCCCACAACTCAACGCGTTTACGTCTGTTGGAACTTTGCTTAAGTATTTTCGTCGTAAGCTGCTCCAGTTTGAGTGAAGTAAGACAGTGTCGAATTTAGGTATGTTCCGCTGTAAGCTTATATATATCGCTGACCAAGTTGTGTTCCGACGGATGCTTCTTTTACATGAGCTGTACATTACTCCACTTTAAATTTCACATATGTTGAAGGTTAACAGCTTTTCCATTACACAGCAAAAAACTAGCTGGACATATTTAGATCTAGCAGAGCTTCAGGATTTCATAGTTTCCTAGCTCCTCTTGCCACACGCTTGCAAGGAATTTGTCAGTCTATCGCGACCGAAAAGTAAAACAAAATAATTACTAGTTTGAGTTTCGCTTGAATTGTAAGCAACGCTTGATGTTTCATCAAGGCCCAATAACTTTACGTCCGTAGATACTGCTCAGTTGTACTCGTGTAAAAATCCAGTAAATTCTCTGTTTGTCGATGAATGAGAGCGCCCGCCGATGCGTGTTTTGTACAGTCAGTAAACATGACAAATTGTACTTCCGCCGCACTTTCGTGTGAAAGCGTACATCGAAGTCAAACAATAACTTTGATTGATAAATGTTTGAGAACATATTAAAAGCTAAGCTGAAAATATGTGAATAAAGCAGAAATAATCAGCAAAGTTACGATGACGCTTTCTTTAATCAACTTGGAATAACGATTTCGATTTTGTTGATCGAGTTACCAAAACTCCTTGTCCATTTTCATTTTCGTAGTGTAAAACTTCACTATGCTTATGTTGAAGAAACACATATGATGTTAGTAGCCTTTTTTGCGTTCGTGAAATTTGTTACAGCATCTCAGCACAAAAGATAACGAAAGAAATCTTTGTCAAGATTTGTTGACAATTGAAACCACCGACTCGGACTTGAAAGTGCACGAGCTGCACTATGCAAATGAGCAGCTTTTTATTTAAATATTTCTCATTATATCAGTATTAGGTATTTTTATAGGTATTTTAAAGCTGACGAATTTTGTACCGTGGATAAATAAAGACATCTATCTATCTAGCTAATTGTCAGACTTTCCTTTCAAAAACTTTTGCAAACACACCAAACAAGCAGAAACAATAAGAAACCGTCAAAACAGGTTTTTGTTATGATGAACCATTGTCTGAGAAACTCACAAATTAACTCGATACCAGAGTAGAGAGTTTTCTTGCTATATTCTTAAGTCAGAAAAAACGCAAAAACATACGCGTAAGCTTACAACTAGCGTGAGCAGATCTTATTATTCATTCCCAGCGCGAGATTGAAGTCTTGTTTTCGACCCTGAAAAACCCACCTTTTCCGTTAGCTCAGAGCATAAAACTACATATAAGCGCCCTGGTTCGTATTCCCTGCCTTATTCCCTGTCTTCCCTGTCATCGCTGTGAAAAATACGCAAGAGAATCTCTTAACTCTCACCATTTGATCACGCAACGTGACAACATCCACGCGAGAGCCCCCGACATGCGCGTGAATCCGCGCGAATATATGACGTCAGGATGGCGCAATTTGTTCTAAAAATAGAAAAATTGTCCCATATCATAGGTGCGCGCGAATCCCGAGACTTACGGTCTCCGTCCCCGATTATGGCTCCTGGTCTGAGCTGGCCCGTTTTCTACCGGGAGAGTCTCGGGAGAACTAAATTTGTCGCTCAGCAAGACGGTGGACGGCATTGATCTTGAGGTAACACAAGCTGATGAAAATGATATTAATAGCCAATGGAATTTATGTTTTAGGGGCGTAGCCAACCTTTCTGCATAGAAGGGTTCCTAATGTATATTGCTTGCCCGATTGACAATCGAACGCTGGAGGTGCTCTTTACTAGGGGCGTCCGGGGGCATGCTCCTCTGGAAAATTTTTGAATTTTGGGTCTTCAGAAATGGTGTTTCCTTGATTCTGAGCACAAATTTCAAATAATTTCAGCCCCAAACGTAGCTAGCATTTCTAAGAGGGGATTGTAAATCTCACTTCCTGAAGAGATGGACCGTAATAATATTAACCCTTTTAATACCAAACTTTCGCCAAAAAATACCGTTATTAACCGTTCAGTCAGGTTTTTTTTAGCCGCCATGACGCTAAATAAGCCTAAGTTTTGCTAAAAAGCTTTTTTTTTTTTACTAAAAGGAGAGATTTTTCGAGGATTAGGTACAAAATTGAGCAAAACTTCAATTCCGGGCATGCGCATAAGCCAAAATTTGGACTTTTTTTTGCCATTAACCGTTCTCAATTTCGTTTGTTGGCCCTTTCCTTTCTGTTTTTCTCGGCCCTTTTATACTGGCTACCTTTTGCGTTGTATGTTCTTTCTGGCTGCAGTAAAAAGTTGGATCTTAATTACGGGCGAAGCCTAGAAATGGACCTTGATCAATCATAGGCGTTGCGGACCATTTTACCACCGTTTTTGCACCAAAACTGATAACGTTGTTTTTCGATTTGCGACGTCGGAATGTCGTCGATATCTAAACCTGACCATTGTGCGGAAAGGGCTAGCCTACCACTACTATCTGCTTATCAAGAATATCTGATGACATTTAAACAGGAGCCATAATCGGGGACGGAGACCGTAAGTCTCGGGATTCTCGCGCACCTATGATATGGGACAATTTTTCTATTTTTAGAACAAATTGCGCCATCCTGACGTCATATATTCGCGCGGATTCACGCGCATGTCGGGGGCTCTCGCGTGGATGTTGTCACGTTGCGTGATCAAATGGTGAGAGTTAAGAGATTCTCTTGCGTATTTTTCACAGCGATGACAAGGAAGACAGGGAATAAGGCAGAGAATACGAACCAGGGCGCTTATATGTAGTTTTATGCTCTGAGCTAACGGAAAAGGTGGGTTTTTCAGGGTCGAAAACGAGACTTCAATCTCGCGCTGGGAATGAATAATAAGATCCGCTCACGCTAGTTGTAAGCTTACGCGTATGTTTTTGCGTTTTTTCTGACTTAAGAATATAGCAAGAAAACTCTCTACTCTGGTATCGAGTTAATTTGTGAGTTTCTCAGACAATGGTTCATCATAACAAAAACCTGTTTTGACGGTTTCTTATTGTTTCTGCTTGTTTGGTGTGTTTGCAAAAGTTTTTGAAAGGAAAGTCTGACAATTAGCTAGATAGATAGATGTCTTTATTTATCCACGGTACAAAATTCGTCAGCTTTAAAATACCTATAAAAATACCTAATACTGATATAATGAGAAATATTTAAATAAAAAGCTGCTCATTTGCATAGTGCAGCTCGTGCACTTTCAAGTCCGAGTCGGTGGTTTCAATTGTCAACAAATCTTGACAAAGATTTCTTTCGTTATCTTTTGTGCTGAGATGCTGTAACAAATTTCACGAACGCAAAAAAGGCTACTAACATCATATGTGTTTCTTCAACATAAGCATAGTGAAGTTTTACACTACGAAAATGAAAATAGACAAGGAGTTTTGGTAATAATAAAGTGTATTATCGTTTGTCTCACGATGTAGTCACTTGAGATGTAGATCGCGACGTTTCGACTGCTTACTGCTAGTCTTCTTCAGGCGATAAGGTCGACTGATTGCACGGTATCATTTATATCACAAAGGTCGGCTGTGATTGGTGCATTTCGATCCTCCTATTGTTCATTATTCCGGCGAGTAGCTGTTCTCTCAGTCGTCCGCTGTTGTACCCTTCTCCTGTTGTTGTGTTTCTTGATCGTGGGTATCCATGCTTCAGGAATTTCAATTCCACTATCCCTGTTGATGTTGTTAGGGTGAAGTCTTATGTGAATAGCTTCCTTGACCCTACGTGTGTACCAGTGAGGATCTCGATCAATAAACTTGACCTCATTCCAGATAGGATGGTGGCCGGTCTCGTGGGTGTGTTCAGAAACGGCGGAGGTCTGGGTTCGGGCGAGTCGTATATCCCTGTCGTGTTCTTTGATCCTCTCCTACATAGATCTCCCTGTTTCCCCGATGTAGACTTTGCCGCACTCACAGGGAATCCTGTAGACAACACCATCTTGTTCAGGTGTTGCAGGAAGACGTCAACTCTATCCCGATAAACATACGAAATGCGTGCAAAATACTCCACGCAACCCTCCAAAACTTGGAGATATGCCGTATAAATGCAACGCATAACTGTCTTACGCTTTATCCTTCAATTCAAATCACACATGCTGGAGAAAATAAGCGTTATAGCCATCATAGAAAACACAGTGTCAAGCTGTGTACAATAGGATCGAAGACTTTATGCCCACCATTCGCTAGTGGCAAAACTACCAATCACAATCAAGAATTCTCGATCCGCCGAACGAGTATATAATACCAAAAAAATATGCCAGGTGCGGAGTGTTACCGAGTATTGGTCTCTACCACTCCATGTTATCGGCAACTGATGAGATCCAGAAGGATCGAAACCGCGGTCTTGCCTGATCTACAAGGCTACGAGCCTCCTAACAAAAGAGGGACTATTAACAGTCTCCAGAAAACCTGACAACATCGCAAATAAAAGCAATGACAACCACAACGTGGAGCTGGATGAACAATCATAGGAAGAACTCCTAAATTCAGAGCTTTTGCCTGAACAAAACCACACAATATCATAAGCAACACGCAAAACGGTCCACAGACTTGCGCGTGAACACCTACTTTTGCAGTTCCAGAACGAACAAACTGGAAGGACAAAAAGCTCGATGAAATTGATGCAAGAAGCATAAGAACGTCTCTCTAAGACAGACTCATAGCTTTCAACAAGGAAAGCTACAGCTATCTCTGGCGAAGCCGGACAAAGATAAATATGACACCCGTGATAACAAGCAGCATAACTTGCAACAGTAAATCAAACAGCCGGGCCCGGCGAAATAATACAAAATGCAAGTAACCAACATGCTCACGGAATATTTCATACTTTGTCCCTCCAGAGCTAATATTTAGAGAGCTTAAAACATATCTTGCAATCAAATGAGCTAAAAAAATAGCACGTGGCCAAAAACAGAGGTGTCAAACTCAACAAATTACACGCGGATAGCAGCGGAAACCACGCAGACCTATGACCTCTAACGGCTCTACTCTGGTGAAATGTCCTCCTAAAAACAGGATTATTGCTTAGCGAAATATTCAAAGATCCCCCTATCGTACAATACAAAAGGGGCAGATCCTCAAAGATATACTAGTTCGAGCAAAACTCTCAAAGCGGCTATTACACGTGGATAGGAGTTGTGTAGGCCTGTCACCCCATTGTTATCACGATGTGCCAAAAGCAGCGTCTATTTTGATTTAACTGCAAATGCTTGCAAAAGTTAATCATGTGGTTAATCTAAAAGGAAAAAAAAAACATTACAAGTATCCTTATTGACGAAAAAGGTTTTCATTCGCTTATTTTTGTTCTTGATGAAGGTAGCTGGCCAAGTTCCATGTTGGTTTAACGAATGACGAATTTACAAAAATGTACCACATGTTTATGTCTCTCGACGGGTTAGTTTTTTCGGGCCGCGGAAGAGACTTTCACACAACATAATATAGAGTATGGGCTTTCAGAAAATTTTAGTTTCGACTTCAAATTCAATGTACCAGTGGACTTTTGATGGTATTGAAATTAGCCAAAATTAGCCATTTCGCTCACGAGCTTCGATGAAGGTACTTTTATCGGCCTAAAATATTGTTAAACGCGGAGCTTTTGCTAATCAAATTAATGCGTTAGAAACAGCAAGACATGCACTATGAGCTACCTAAAGTTTATTGATAGATATCATCGCGTTGATCTGTACGAGCGAAAAGAAAATTCACAATTTTCGGCCATTTTCGGCGGCGTCAGGCAGCTAAAATGGCGATTTTCAAACTTTCCTCAATTTCGAAAAAACTAAAGCGCTTCAGGACCTTTGAATGGTATTTTCGAAAACAACTCACTATAGAGGTTATTTGGGCAAAATATGAAGAAATCGAAAATTTCGCGACTGTCATCTCATTCGCGGTATTTACAGGAACTGGCTCTTAAGCTGCCAACCCCTATTACGCGGCCATCTCCCATTTCCCCGAGTGTAGCCCACTGTATTATATGTAAACCAAAAATAATTGCACAGCGCGAAAAGACCTAGGTATGAGTTTAGCGTTACAGTATTTACGCAGGGCGTGTAGGTAGCGGTTGTCTAGGAAAAGATGACAACAGGGGCAATGGTTGACTATTCATTCTTTTCATTGCTTAATTTTATCTCTTCCTACTCAACAAGATTGTGTGCTCCCTGTGGTTCCAAGCCTTATGGACCCTTACGTATTAGGATAGAAATTGTCCTACCCCTACCCCCTAAAATGGGATTAAGCATTGCGTGACGAACAAACAATGAACCGCTGCAAGCAAGGATTCAAGCAGCAATAGATCAAACGATGATCAAACGTAATATTTTGGTGAAGTGCAAAGCAAGCAACTATCTACAAATCACTTAGCCGTTTTTGACTTAGATACAGTGGTGATCATATGTGTCGAAAGAGGGTCATAGATTCATGGTATTCGACCATTAAATAAGTTGACAGTTGGCGATGTACATCGAACGTGGGTTTCTACAAAACACTGACCCCCTACTGACCCCCTATAAAATCAACGGGAAAATGAAAATTGAAAAAATCCCAGAACTATCAGTGGGACCGATTCAAGTTCGTCAATAAACTTAGGCTATCTGAAACTTCCAAGATGGCGGACGCATTGCAGATTTCCGACTCCCTTCTCATTTGACTGAAGGATTTGTCACGGAAAATCGAGCACACAATAAGTTGGAATATCATCAAGTATGGTATTTGTAGCCATTAGAAAATTAAGCAATGAAAATAGCGAGGAAATTCTGGCAAATTAAAACGTACGCGACTAACCTTGGGCGACACGCACACGATTACGTCAACCGGAAGTTTATTTTGGCAACCTTGTAGCCCCAGGTCCCTCACCTTCCGCATGCACAAACTACGTTGCACATGGCTTTAGTCATGGACGGTAAGTGGCATTACTGTTTTTCATCGATTTGCCTCTTATCTTGCACTTTGTATATCCGAATTATGCCATGAATACATTATGAAATTTATTTTTGTTACTTTTCCTTACCGACGATCTGGATGTGGTAGAGCTTGTAGAAAGGTATGTTAGTTTTTGATAAGATTATATAAGAATTTTACCTTGAGAATGCGTGGTCTTTTTGACGACTTCATGCACGAAGGAGAAAGTAATCCAACGGGCTTGTCCAAATGGTTTATACTACAGTTACTATTACAGTTACCACAGTTCTTAAAATGCAAATACAAGGCGAGAGGCCTGGAACTACCTTATGAAATTTGTCTTCCGGTTGAGGTTTACGCGCGTGTTCGTGCCGCTCGCACGAGCAGTCCATCACAAGCCTTTCGCGAGCCTGCTCATTTGTCAGCTTTTTTCTTTGCTTCATTTTCCAATGCGGACGAAGACAATATTTGATGATATTCAAGCTTATTCTGTGCTCGATCTTCCGTCAGCAAAACCTCCACTAAACAGTCAAAGGAGAACAAGAGAGTCGGAAATCTGCAACGCGTCCGCCATCTTGGAAGTTTCAGGTAAGCTAAATTTATTGATGAACTTGAATCGGTCTCATTGATAGTCTGGGCTTTTTTAATTTTCATTTTCCCATTGCTTTTATAGGGGGTCAGTAGGGGGGTCAGTAGGGGGGTCAGTAGGGGGGTCAGTAGGGGGTCAGTGGGGGGTCAGTGTTTTTTCGAAACCCCTAGGAGCTGTGTAAACAAAAGCAAACTTCTGCTTTACGTGCGACGAATGGTGACGGAAACACGTTAAATCGTTTTTTGGACCTGCCTTTTACAGCAAGTAAGGTTAGAACATTTCGAAATTATCAGCTTTGTGTCTATTTCAACTTAACATAGCTCAAGACATGTGGCGCGTGGTAAAATATATGTCTAACCCGTAAATTGAAATTTGACGACGGATGGTCAAATATCTGCATTTTTAACGTACTTTGAAAAGCTCTCGCGTCGCTCACAATCATTTGCCCAAAGAAATTTTTACAGGAATCTGTAGACCATCCTTCTGCGATTCAACCACCAGAAGTTTAATCCATTGGTAGGTTTCGCACATGGTGAAAATCAATTATTTTTACGAAGTACTTTTAATTGAATGAAATACATGTCTTCGAAATTTAATTATTTTGCACCCAACAAAAACTGCAATATTCCCTAAAATCAACCCAGTACACATTTAAACATTGCACAAAAATATTTGAGTGTTTTAAAGACGGAAGAATGATGTGGTTTTGCATGCGAGGCTCCCAAACTTGTTTAATAAAATGGTGCGTCAAATGACGATTTTAACGGAATTTGGCAATTTGCATATTTCTTTGAAATAAAAGGATATTTTGGCAAAAAAACTGTCCAGTAGTTTTCGTCATGCCCTGGCCTATCTACCGTAAAAATATGAGCAAAATCGAATTTTCGACCCTCGGCCGAGTTATTTTCCATATTTATGGACGGGGACTCTTAACAGCTTGGAACAGTATTCAAGGAAATTCAACTTAGAAATACACGGGATACCCGAGCAGGAGAGCGAAAACGCAGAGGGAATTGTGCTGGACCTTGCTAAGTGCCTACACATCAACCTAGAACCTGAAGACATCGATATAGCACACCGCATGAAGAAAGGTAATATGCGGCCAAGGCCGATGATAGTCTGATTTACCAATTATTACAACAGGAATAGATTATACAGGAACAGAACAAAGCTACGCAAAGTTAATGTCGGAAGATTCATCGAAGGAGTTTATATTAACGAAAATCTGACTGCCTAAGGTGGTCTTATACCTACAAATTTTTTTTTTTTGCAAAACAACTCTGTGGAACAGTTTTGGTATCACGTTAAAGGACTTTGCACTCTGACTTCAAAAATGAGTTTTTCCAGCTCACGTGCCACAATAGTTAATGAATAACTAGCTCCTTAGTGTTAAAAAGTGGTGTTCATTATAAACACGATAACGTAATAATGAATGGTTCGAGAAGTATGGAATTAAGTTCATCCTGTCCATAAGCAAGTTGTCCAGGAGACAAACCTCAGAAAACAGTGTTTTGAGGGGGTTTTTCTCGTGAAATGTTGAAAAAGTATATTAATATTAACTAATATTAACTATATTAACTAAATAACAGGAAGAAATTTCATAAATTGGAAATTTTGGAGGTTTAAGACCTAGATAATTGTGTCCTTCATCAATGTTGAAAATTTGACAACATTCGGTTAAAACCCAGTGGAGATATCGTGTGCGAGATATTGATGATCCGTCTATTTGATCATTTTGAGAAATAAGGCTTTAAAGTTTTACTTCGGTCTCCGAGAGCCCAAATTAACCCTGTGAACTAGGGGGGGGGAGGTTAGGGGCAGGGGGAGGGGTTTATTTAAAGGTTTTACATAAATGTTTCATTGAACACCCGAATACACACCAGTCATAGAAATGTTAACCAAGTATAAGGAGCGTATAAGATGGTAGAAGAAATAATGTTCAGGACCATGATGCAAAATTCTCATAACTACACATCTTTAAAGCGTTTCTGTAAAGTATCATTAAAATGTACTGAATTGAATCCATTTTGTGAGTACTTTTAGACTGTAAACAATGGTTGCTATGGGTGTTGCTATGTTGAAATATAGCTAGAAGTGTTCAGATTTCTTAATTTAAACGTCAATTCAGGAGTAATTAGAGGAAAATCGTTTCAAAATACGATTTACAAATGGACAGAGATGTTGAATCTTCATGTTCCAAAAAAATGGTTTTCTGGAGAAAAATTCATATCTGAGAGTATAAGACCCTCTTAAGATCAGAACTATTTAAAAAGGTCAGAGATAAAAAAAAGACCATCGAAACTGGAGAATCTGGACTTTGGACGGCACAATTTTTGTGAAAACGGACCCATCTAGTAGCTTTGTTATTCAAATTAAGTGTGAGGCAGACCTTATCAAATTAAATTAGATTCACCAATAATTAAGATTCAGCCAATATTTAGTTCATTTAGCCTCGTAGCCTTCTTTCTTCTCCCGGACTTTGAAATATGTTACATAATCGTGATCAACGTACTAAGTTTGCTTCGACGACTGACGGCGTTTTCGGAATTTTGTTGATAATTTTCACTTGACCTTGGTTGCTTGTGTTGAATTTTCGGAAGGACGCAGGTAAATCCCAGAAGAGTAAGTTTTCAGTGTTACTGTGCTTTTGGTTTTTTTTTCTGTCTTGGTATAGTGTTGTTTTGCAATCCGTGTTACTTTTGTTCCCTTTAGAATAACTTATGCTTTATTGTTGTATGCAAATTCATGTCACAATTGAAGATTTTGTCACTGAACGTCCGTGGTCTTCGTAAACAAGAAAAACGAAGAGCCATTTTCTGTTATCTAAAGAAACAAAAAGAATCAATCTTTTGCCTTCAAGGAACATTTTCTAAAAAGAAAGATGAAACAATTTGGCGTGCTGAATGTGGTGGATAGATTATACTCCGTCACGGCTCAGAACATTCCAGAGGTGTATGTATACTAGTAAAACCAAACGGTTATCCTTTAGAAACCATAGAAAGTGATGAAGAGAGGCGGTATATTTTTGCTAATTTGAAATTAACAACGGAGAAATTGTTTGTAGCAAATGTCTATGCACCGACTGACTACCGATTGCAAATTCCTTTCTCGCAAAAACTCAACCATCTTCTAGTATCTAAAACGTGTATCTCTAAGGTCATTATGGTAGGAGATTGGAATACTACACTTAGCCACTTAGATAAGACTGGCGGACTTTCATGGAGAGAGACAAGTTATAGGAACGGCCTATTGAGCCTGATGAAAGAGCTTAATTTGGTTGAGGTTTACAGAAGACTTCACCCAAATTCAAAAACATATACCCATGAAACTTAAAATAGAAAACTGAAGTCCAGGATAGATTTCTTTATAATTACGAAACAATTAATCAATCAAGTAAAGAGAATAGAAACACGAGCCTCAGTCGCCCCCGATCACAAGGCTGCATTCCTTGGTATTGAGATTGACCAAGCACCAGCACGCGGGCCCGGAAATTGGAAATTTAATAACACGCTACTAAAAGACAATGAGTAGATTAACTTAATTAAAAGTAACTACCCCTCCTTTCAAGAAAAATACCAAAAACGTCGAGAACTGTCAATTGTACTGGGAACTACTGAAAATGGAAATAAGAAGCACGACAATTGCCTATTCCAAAAAGAAAAAGTTCAATTTGAGAAACCGCGAAACTATCATTCAACGCAAATTAGAAGAGTTAGATGAAGAAATTTGTAATAATGAAAATTTAGATGACAATATTCTAATGGAGTTCGAAAACCTTAAAAAAGAACTAACTGAAATCTATTCTATAAAGGGAAAAGAGGCAATGTTCAGATCAAGAACCAGGTGAATCGAGAATGGCGAGAAACCGACGAAATACTTCTTCAATTTGGAAAAACGGAATTATGAGAAAAAGATTATAACCCAGCTTAAAACAACAGATGGTGAAATTATCTCTGATATGACTAAGATAAACAAGGAAATAGAAAATTATTATAAAAATTTCCTGACCTCTTGAATCTCGCAAGAAGAAAATAACGACTATGAGGATCACTTTGCTTTATTCACCTCGAACCTACAAAATCCAAAACTATGCCAAGACGAAGTAAGTAAACTTGAACATGACCTGACGAAAGACGAATTGTTAAATGCCTTAAAAGGCTTCCAACCCGGCAAAACTCCAAGAGACGACGGTTTTACAAAATAATTTTACGAAACTTTCTTCGAACTTTTACGGAGAAATCTCATTGACTCTTTTAATGAAGGCTTTCAAACAGGCAAGCTATCTATATCTCAGAGGCGAGGAATTATATCACTTATACCAAAGGACGAAAATAATCTTATGGTTTCAAGTAACTGGCGGCCGATAACATTGCTTAATGTCGACTACAAAATACTTGCCAGAGCCATTGCAAAAAGAATAGAACCGAACCTGCCAAAATTGGTTCACTCAGATCAAACGGGCTTCGTAAAAGGACGATATAGTAGCCTGAATCAAGTAAACTTCCTGGTATGTTGCTGTTCATATACTTTGAAAAAGCCTTTGATAGGTTGGAATGGTCCTTTATCCAACACGCGCTACAATTTTGGCCCAAACATTCGGAAATAGATCTCGGTACTTTATAGTGATGTTGAGAGTGGGGTTATTAACGGGGGATACATGACTAACTATTTCCGGGTGTCAAGAGGAGTAAGGCAAGGATGCCCTCTGAGTCCCTTATTATTTATCCTATGCGTAGAAATTCTGGCACAAAAAAATACCTCAAAATCCTAAAATTACGGGTATTGAACTACCTTATTCTTGTGAAGTTAAACTAAGTCAATTTGCTGATGACACTACATTAATATGCAAGGACACCTCGTCCTTGCATGAAAGTATGTCGGTATTGGGGAAGTTTGGCGATATCTCAGGTTTAAAGCCAAACAGCAAAAAGACAAAGGCTCTGTGGATAGGCTCATTGAAGAACAGTAAAACTAAACCCCTTGAAATAAATGTCTCCATTGATCCAATTAAAATCTTAGGAACGTACATGGCACATGACAGCGATAAAAACAATAACCTGAATTTCTTTCTAAAAATCCAAAAGATGGAAACCAAATTAAACATTTCAGGTTGTCTCGTGACCTCACTCTCATGGGAAGAACCCTACTCGCTAAAACGTTAGGAATCTCAAAATTGGTATATACGGCCTCGATGTTAACTGTTCCACGAGAAGTTATTAAAAGAGTCCAAACGAAACTTTTTAATTTTTTATGGATAAACAAAAAAGATCAAATTAAAAGAGTTCTTTTTCAAGAAATGAAATGTCTGGTTTACTTTGGTGGTGTTCGAATGGCTCGATAGAAAACTAAGTTTGATCGAATGTCAGATAACGATCTGCACGTGAAGTTGAACTAGCGATGAATAGATTATAGCCTGCGGTAAAAGTATTTTTAATTAATTAAGTATTAACTTGTACTGGACAAACATTTTCCAGGATATGCATCTGAACTGTTCAATTTCAGATCGCCAACACTTGTAACAAATATTTCTAGAGACAATAAAGTTTTGACCAGCGACCCCGCAAGACAGCGGGCATGTCGCCAAATGTTTTCGAGTTATTTTTATCGGCGCGTCGGGTATGTTACGGGTCAATGGGTGAGTGAGAGATGTATATATGTCACACCAATCAGATAGGATCTACTATAAACAGCCAATCAAATTTCTTGTTGTGAAGGTAAATAGTATGTGAGGAGATTTGATCCCGATAGAGTTCAGAACGGCCATATTTATTCTTCTGTAAAAGAGGAGGAATTATTCATGTATTGGGCTTATTTCGACATCTTCTGAGGCGAGGATTTTGTGGGCGAGTTTGATAAATATTTGCAATTGGATAATCAGTCAAAGAAACATAGTGTTTGGCATATAACTACGAGCATGCAATGAAGGGTGAGCTTTTCCCATGAGATAAAGTTTTCAATTAAATGAGTCTTAGCCGCTCTGCTACTAGGTTTAAGATTTGAATGATAAGAACAATTGTATTTTAGGGGAGCGGAATGCACTACTGGGAATTTGATGAGGTTGCGACCAGGTTCAAATCGTTTGCATGTTGTATTGAAACCTAAATATTGCTGCAGGGTTCGTAGTAAGTGTTCCGGGCGTGTAGTCAATGTCAGCATCCATTGACAAGTTTCACTGTGAAAGGCGAAGAGACTACAATTAATTTGGTCAACAGAACAAAAAGATATTATTCTGTGACGATTTTACAATTATAATGGTTCTTGTTTACCACTGGAATGAGATGATACGTTTGAAATGAAACTAAATCTTTTCTCTTCAATGTTATCAGGGTTTTCGCTCTTTCACATTAATAGCCAGCACGAATTGCAGTAGGAGGAAAAGGAAATTGTTTTCGTTCATGATAACTTTAGTGAGGTATATGAAGTCTTGGGCGTTTTATTGTATTAAAACACCAGGACTTTGGTAATTGAAAAAGAAAGACTGACTTGTATGTTGCCGGTTTGTGATTTTTAGTCCGGTTTGGAGCGGAGTGTGACAGTTGGATACATACATTGGGTTGTTTTAGAGTGCATAATGTTCAGTGTGATGGTGGCTGGTTATGAACGAGATGAGTCTTGAGTTTTGAAGCAGTTCATGAGTTAGTAGTATGCAAATGGCACAAGATATTTTCATTTTTAGTTACAAAGGGTAACTTGATACTTTTGTTTTTCACAAGGAGTAAATTCAGTTAGAGCTGACAAATCATCACCACTTGTTCCCACGAGATGTTTGCTATTTTTAGTTACAAGTGGTAACTTGACACTTTTCTTTTTCACGAGGGGGTTAATTAAATTAGAGCTGACGAATCGTCACCACTTGTTCCCATGAAATGTTTGAACAAACAAAACAAGATATTGCTAATTTTAGTTACAAATGGTAACTTAACACATGTTTTTTTACATGGGAGTAAATTCAATTAGAGCTGACAACTTATCGCCTCTTATTTCCAGGATATTAAACAAAAAAGAAGTTAACATCTTCGGACAGTTTTTGAATTATTTTTTTGTAAAAAAAAATACCTCTTCGTCGGCGCGTCGGGTATGTTATGGACGGGTCAATGGGTGAGTGAGTGAGTGAGCGAGTGAGTGAGTGAGTGAGTGAGTGAGTGATGTATGTATGTATGTCACACCAATCAGATTGGATCTACTATGAACAGCCAATCAAATTTCTTGTTGTAAAGGTACATGGTATGTGAGGAACACAAGGTATGTATAAACACAAGGACTTTGGTAATTGAAAAATAAAGAGTGACGTGTATGTTGCCGGTTTGTGATTTTTAGTCCGGTTTGGAGGGGAGTGTGACAGTTACATACGTACATTGGGTTGTTTTAGAGTGCATAATGTTCAGTGTAATGGTGGCTAGTTATGAACGAGATGAGTCTTGAGTTTTGAAGCAGTTCATGAAAAATGGCACGAGATATTTTTATTTTTAGTTACAAAGGGTAACTTGATACTTTTGTTTTTCACAAGGAGTTAATTCAATTAGAGGTCACGAATCGTCGGTTCTAGTTCTTAGGGCATGTTTTAAAGGAGACGAGACTATTTAGATTTGAAGGAGTTCTAACGTTTACAATAGTAAGTGCAGATAACGATTGTTTTGTTCTTATTGCATGCAAATATAACGAGATATTTTCATTTTTTAGTTACAATGGGTAATTTGACACTCTTGTTTTTCACAAGGTAGTAAATTCAATTAGAGCTGACGAATCGTCACCACTTGTTCCCATGAAATGTTTGCTATTTTTAGTTAGAAATGGTACCTCGACACTTTTGTTTTTTATATGGGAGTAAATTCAATTAGAGCTTACAAGTCATCGACTGTTGTTCCCAGGATATTAAACAAAAAAAGCTTTCATTTCTGTACGGTTTTTAGGTCTCTGCAGGAGCAGTTTAATAGTTAAGTTGATGACAATCATTTTAGTCCGATATTTTTAAAGGTAAAAAGTATGAAAACTGTTCAAATGTTCTTTGAAGATTGCGCGGCACCAAGTTAAAGTGCAATTTGATTAAATCAGACTTTCAACGTGTCAGAGGTTTTTTTCTCCTTCTTTCTATTTTCAGTGAAGTTGTGTTGTGTTGTGTTAAAAGGGTAAACGCACGACTCGTATAAAATGCGAAAAAATTTCTAAATTAACTTGAGTATTTTTGAGCAAAAATTCCTCTTGGGGGCTGGAAGGGTTATGTGATCGGTGAGTGAGGGAGTTATGCATGTGCGCGTGTCACACCGATCACAGTGCGGGTTGTATCAAAGAACGAATCAAATTGCTTGTTAGAAAATAAGATGGTATCTACATTAATCTGGAGACGTATCAAATTACTTTAGTTTGTTCAGTCAAACATTTTATGGCTTACTATTTAGCTATCTTACCATGACCGATGTAACATCGCATGTACATCATAAATTCCCAGTTTGTTTCTTGCTGTACATCACAACCAAAAAAAACAAATTGTGAACTAGACTTTCTGAGCATAAACAATAGCACAGGTAAGGGAAAAACAAATAATTTCAATTGTTTCCAGAGAAAAACAGTCAACATTCTATGACAAAATTTTAAGATCTCCGTTCTGTCTTTCAGCACATACATGTAAGAGGTTGACTGGTAATATAAAGTGCATTTAAATTTGTTTACCTTATCAATGTACTTGATTAACTCATTGTTCTGGACATCAGCACAGGATGCTTTGGCTAAAGCCGTTTGCAGGTCCCTAGTTGCTAGGAACCAGTAAATGGATGGTGACAGGTAGGGAAAACCAGGGCCACCTTGTACAAGACTATAGGAGATCATTTTCCCTAAAATCTCAGAGAAACCATTTACTACAAGCTCATCGCTGAACACTGGCAGTTTTCTGTATGGCTCTCCTGTAAATATGAGTTTGATATCTTCATTGTTGCACAGCGACACGAAGACTGTACCAAACACTTGTCTCAGAACACCCCCGGCATCAACAGCAGGTTGGCCTTTAACAAACACAGATATTGGTACTAAAGCATCAAAATCTGTACTCTTGTAATAGGAGCAGACATTCATGACTTGATCTTCAGGATCTACTTTTAATTTGTCTCTCATCCCTCTTGGAAGCATTCATTTTCTCAGCCTTTCAAATAACTGAGTACAGTTTTCTCCATTTACTCTTTCTGCATCCTCTGTCATCTGATCGGCAATTTTCCTCCCAGATACTGGGTTGGCTACAGGATCAATTTCTCCTTCAGACATTCTGTAGCTGAGAAGGGAATTTACAGCCCTCTCAATGCTGCCATGAGGATGAAGTGCACTTCCAATGACAGGCAAGGGAATACCAAGAAATACAGCGGCTATTCTTGTCACTTTTTGATCTGTGGTTAACAGTGAGGTTGTTGCTCCAAACTCTTGTAGCTCTTCATCATCAATCTCATCACATGCTGCTAGCGGAACACCTGAAGTAGAGGCACGGGAAGGAGAACTGACAACATTATCACTGTCTGTTGCCAGAGTGCCATCCTTCTGTTCTGTATTCTCCCTGCTGGTGACCAGTCTGACATTCCCACACAGGTGCTTTACGTGGACAAAATCCCATTGGTGGCCCTTCTTAACCACAGGAGTGAAGATGATGTTTCTATCTCTCTTCACAAATTCGAAGTCATGCATGGTGATACCAGAGTAGTGAAGGACGCTTATACAGGGCCTAACCAATCAGATTGCAGGAAAAAATCGCGTCACAGGCTCTCGACCAATCAGATTGCAGGATTGTCTAATTAGCATATTCAAGATGGCGCATTTGACCAAAAGTGATGACGTCACACTTCTAGGAGGGCCAGATAAGGCGATGACAACAGGAAGTGAGTTTGAAATTGATGTTTATTGACAAAAACGGAAGTGAATTTACAATGGACTGTATCCGTACGGAAATGACATGAAAGTGTTCGGGTCAACGACACGTTTGTCGAAGACGAGTCCGTAGCTTTTGGTACGTGTGATGAATTTGAGATGTTTGGTGGTGGGGTTTCTCCAGAAGAAGTTCGGGTTGACGACCTCGATATTGCGTCGTCCACCGACAGGTTGTTTGAGTTCGTCGAGGAGATTTTGTCGCATGACATCATTGTTGAGTGGCCTGGATCCTCGTACATTGAGTGAGAATCCTCTGACTTTGCAGCAGACTTTGCCTTGGTCGGTTCTGCAGCCGTAATTTTTGGGTCCAGCAGAGGTGAAATCGGTGATGAAATCGCCGTCGTCGAGTTCGTTGGTCATGTCACCCAAGTAATCACCTAGAGGAGTATCCACTTGGCCTGATTTGTGGGAGTAGATGACGGAGTCGGTGTCAAAGTACAGAACTTGTTGCTTTAACTGTTCCAAGTAACTGTACAATTTGAGACGGGCCCAACAGGTGGTGAAAGCTGCCACGAAGATGTTGATTCGTCCGTTGTCGGGTTGGTTTTCTTTGAGTTCGGCGTGAACGACTTCTAGAGTTTCCTCGTTAGCGATTCTGACTTGTCGTATGTCGTTGAAGGGGTTGGAGACGAGGTCGAAGAGTTGCGCTGCATTGTAGACCACTTGGGTGGTGGGTTTGTGGACATTTTCTCCGAACTTACCCCAGAAGGAGTTCAGCATGAGCTTGGCAGTGGCTTTACGACCGGGATTTTTCTGGATCATGGTGGTGTCGAGGGAGATACCTTCTTTCTCTTGGTATTGGCGCACGTAGCGTAATTTGTCTTCGGGGGTGTTGCACCAACCAGGGTAGCCAGCGGTTTCTTGTTTGATTTTTAGCCAGGTGTTCACGTAATCAGCAAAGAGACCTTCACGACGTTGGTCTGGTGGGAAATGGTGGACTTCGTGGATCTTGATGAGCGTGTATCCCATAGCAACGGCTTTTTGGATTTCGGGTGTGCACCAGGTCCCTCGGAGAGTGCGTTGTTCCGTGGTGTGTTGAGAGGCACGATTTTTCCAAGAGGGGTTTGATCGTTTCCTCTCTCATACACGAGCGGCAGAGTGGGAATGAGTTTATCTCCATGACGAAAAGGTAGAACGGGATGGTGTAGTTCGTGAGGAGGTAGTATGTCAACTTTGGCCATCCCGAAGTAGTGGTGGATGTCTTGATCTTCGGGGTTGACGATGACTTGTGGATGTCCTACCGGGTATTCGCATTTCTTGTTGACCCAGGGGTACAGTGACGTCAGGTCAGCGTTCTTGATTTTCTCTCCTTGGGTCACGTTGGCCACGTGATTCAGTTTGACAGCATTCGTACGACCTCCGAAGAAGGCCTCCTGTGGCTCGAGTGGGTCGACGATTTCAAATGTATCGAGGAACTGACGGAGGTCTGGGTCGGTTTTGACCTCCATGTCCCAGTCACATTCCCACTTTATCTGTAGATGGTAGCCACGCTGCCTGAGAGAGGCATGTTTCTTGAGTGTGGACTCGTAGACTTCTTGTATGGTGCGATCGGTGTGGCAGATGGGATATCTGTCACATTTGCGAGGGAAACAGCGAGGACACCCGTGCCATAGACATCCGTGGAACTCGTAGACGGTTTGAGTGGTAGGATCGTAACCGTCGACCAAGTGATTGGCCACACGGACTTCGCCTCCGTTTCGGACGGTAGGGATACGATCGCCTTGGGCAGGATGTTGAAGTCGTAGCAGGTGTTCTTGCCAGGCCAACCATTTCAGGGCTTTGATGGACTGATTGGATCTGGCACCGTGCCATCCTCGAGGTGGTCTTGTGGCGATGGTGTTGGGTGGGACTAGTTTCTTGCGCCAGAATCGGTTGCAGGCGGAGGCGATGGTGATACATTTCTCGAGTGGGTCAAAGTCGGCTTTTTGTTTGAATTCTTGTCGGAACTTTTGACAGCCTGCTTTGAGGAGTTTGACGTCTGACTCGCAATAGGCTTCCATTTCTCGACGTAGGACGAAATGGTAGTTGTCGTTGACTTTCTCTTGGTACCACTGCTCGAACTCGGCTTTCTTTTTGGCGCACATGCCGTCGGGATCGTACGTGTCGCGTGGTGGCATGGGTCCTTCGTAATCTTGGTTTTCTAGGGTATTGAATTTGTGCGGGAAGAATCCCTTGCACAGTTCGTTGATCCCAAAGGTGGTGGGAAAGTTGGCCAGCGGAAACGAAAGGAAGCACAGGGAATCTTTGAATGTCAGTCTGTCGGATCTCAGAGACAGTGTCTTGGTGCCTACGGTGATCTGGTCAGTGACTTCTCGATGAGTGGCGTAACAGTGTTGTAAGATGAACATTCCGTCGTAGCCTTTGAGGTTGTGAAAGATGACGATGACGTCCTGATCGTCTCCGTCCATGTCGACGGCGATGGATTTGAGGTAGTCGAACATGTCAGCGGTCCGGTTTGGACCGTAGAAGGAACAGAAGTTATCCTCTTCGTCGTCTTCTAAGCAGAGAAGAATGGGTGTCTGATTACTTTCAGCGTCCGTGATGGCTTCGTAGTCGCAGTACACTTGAAGGGGTGGATCTCTCTCTACCCAGACTCTGGTGTCGGGATCACCGGGTTTGGGTTCCTCGAAAGGACGATCTCTTACTTCGTCGCGCGGCACTCGTTTCTTTTTGGGTTCGTCTTCATCTACGGGGATACGTTGGATGTAACATTGGTGAGTCGGTAGAAAGACCTTTTTTACGCAGATGCGACTTCACCCCAGCCGCACGCGTAATCGGGGGAACGGCGATCACCTCCTCGTCCACTCCTGTTTTTTAGTTCATAGACATGACAACAGTCTGGACACTTTTTGTAAGTGTCGCATATGGATTGGATCTTCAGGCTCCGTCGTTGCAGATGGTAGTTGTAGCATTGGTCTCCGAAGAATTTTCTGTGACACAACCGGCAGATCGAAGTGGGAGTGGGAAACTTGCCACGTGCCATGGGTCGTTTGGCTTCGATGAAATTGAGACAGTCCTTTCGTTTACAGGAGGGACACCATTTACCGTCGCAGGGATGATGTTCAATGTTGTCTTGATGGTATCCTCGATTGCAATCATTGCAAAAGTTGGATTTGCTGAGGAACCCATTAAACGAATGATCTTGTCAGAGGGTACGGGTCCCGCGTAAATAATCATGTGCGGCGGATCGATGGAAAGGACCTTTATTTGGTACCCAGGTAACGCGGCCTGAAACTTCTGCAACTCGGGAATGCCACAAGATCCTTCAGGGACGCCAGCTAAGCGGTTGAGTTCCTTGGCACGGTTGGTTTGAATGGGTCGACCTCGCAGCATGTTTTTGTAATCGGCATCCGTTGACCCCCGTCGACTCGGGCCTTCATCGTGACGATAGCGCAAGCGCAGCAAAGTTCGTCCTTGTTTTTGATGGTCACGCGTGACTTTTTGACGATTGCACGGGCGGCGGCTTTGCTAGGTCGGTATTGTTTTCCGTTTCCGCGACCTGGACCTGGTGTGCGTATGAGGGTGGTTTCCATGGTAAAGGTGTCGTCGGGGGTAAATTCTTTGTTGGAGTTGAGTTTGGCTGCGAGAAACTGAAGATAAGTGTCTAGTCTTTCGCTTCCTTCTTCGAATTCGCGCACAGTGAAAGTGGTGGATTGGAAAGCGTGAGTGAAGGCACTGGACTGCACGGTGAAATGGACCGTGGAGTGAGGAGTCAGGGTGGGATCCTGAGCGATTTGTTGCTCGATGGATCGTTGAAGGGCATGAGTCAATTCTTCGCCAAGGTTGTCCTTGGGAGTGATGTCTCGACGTTGTTTGTCGCTTCGAACCTTTGCTTGTTGAGTACATTTCTCCAGTTGCGTTGAGTGCCTACGGGTCTTAATTCGAATTCTAGGAAGGGTGTTGTACTACCTCCACCGGTTTGAGTCAATACTTCATCGAGAGCCGGATCAAAGATCCAGTCATCGTCGTCCTCCTCGTCGAAGAATGCTTCGTCGTGGTTCCGTCGTGTGTTCTGTGAAGACATGAGTACATTTTGATTGAGACAGTGACACAAACATCGCTTTTTATGAAGTCGAATGCCAATTTTTTATTGGTTGTTTGCAAGAACCAATCATACATCAGCGGAGAACAAGAATGATTTTTTATCATCTACAGACTCCATGGCATCTTTAAAGTTGTACCCTAAATATATTTTCTTTTTTTCGTTACGGAGGGTAACATAATAACCGTGATAACCATGTGATTGGGTATAAATGGTCCGTACAACGATTTACAAGTGGTTAGATTACATTTTGCCTTTTTAATTCTACATGGCCATATCCCCAGGCTCTCTTTAATCTTGCATAATCTACAATTTCTTTATGAAGCCTGCACAATAGTTCGTTCCTTCTCCGATCAATAACATGTTGTGAAACAGCTAATGAAATCACACGTTCCTGTGTCTCTGGCAGTAACCAATCCCAGTAACTGTGCAAGAGAGTTTTTAAACTAAATTAGGGTATTTATAACTGTATATACTGATGGGGTAGATGAACGTCTTTTCTATTTCTACACGTTCCGAAGCACCTTTGAGAGTGTCGGATAAATACGTTTTCTTGTAGTTGTCGTCAATGTCAATGTAACAACCGTATATTTTCAGATGGTTGGACATGAATGGTCCGTACTTTCTTAGACAGCAGGCAAAATTACATTGCTATACGTTCTTAATGTGTCCTATTTCCCATTCTTCCTTCAGTTTTGCGTAGTCTAGGATTTCTTCATGAAGACTGCACAACAGTTTGTCGTTTCTGCGGTCGAATATGTGTTGCCACATGGCCATTGAAACCACATAACACTGTATTTCTTTGGGTAGTCGATCCCAGTGACTTTCAGTCTAGAAAAAGTAAGGTGGACTTAACGTTTTCCATTCTGTAATAGGCGTTATTGTACCCGTACCCTAAAAAAACTTCTCTCTTAATGTTCTCTCTGTCTGTATAGAATGCTGATACGATTAAATGTCTGTTTTCGATTCCTGGAATTCTTCCTTTGGGGCAATACTTTAGTAAACATTTCTCTAGCTTGACTTTGATGGGTCCTAGTCCCCGGGCTGCTTGAACCTTTCCGAAGGTCTCGATCTCATTACAATATTCCCGCCACGGCTTACTTTCGTGTCTGTCAATGAAATACTGGGACGCTTCGAGAGAAATAATGTAGGCCTGGATTTCTGCTAGCAACCGGTCCCAGTAACTCTATGAAAAAAGTTGCGAACAAGGTGTGAATGTTGTAACGTACAAAATCATAACACCTCGGTTTCAAGTCCAAGGGAACGCGTATTTCCAGTAGAGGCGTGACCAGATTCAGTTCCATAGTCAGTCCAAAATGGCTACAAGGTAACTAAGCAGGCACAACGAGTGACAGAGTGGGCAGTACAACTTCTCACTGATCACACCCCTGTTCAATTGATCATCGAGTGCCTGGGTGAAGCAATTGAAATGAACGAAATGGTAGCAACACTTGGTTCGACCGTGTTTCTCAGTACTAAGGATGAGTTGCGTCCATATGGAACATGTTAAACTATCCATTTTCAAATACTCACTGCCTCATGTAGGTCCATCTGATGATTCATCTCATCGTCGTTCAGCTCAGCCATGATCAGCGCTCGATGCGCTGATCATGAAGACACTCAGAGTGCCGTGAACGGATCGCTTCGCTTCCTTTATACGCGACTGGAAAACTGGATACCAGATTTCTCTCGACCGGGGTCCAGTCTCCGACCGGGTGGGTAAGAGGGGGATACCCCTATCCCCTGGGTCCACTTTGTTCACGTGACATCCGCCTGGTCATTGATTGGCGGATCGGATTGACATAAAGCGAGGCAACTGCAATCGGAGTTAGTTTCGTCATGTCGACTGAACCGAAACGTAGTCGTCGCCTTCGAGGCCTGGCACCTGAAGAACCGCCTCTTCAACAACTCTGTTTCATTTGTCAGAGAGGTATCGACATCAATTCCTTGACGAGATGTCAACACACTTCATGCTGCGGCGTGTTCATGCATCGACGTTGTTACCAGGAGATGTTGAGGCGAGTACGAATCTGTGGCAACTGCTGACACGTGATCAACCTGAATCTGGTCGAGATCGTGCTGGAAACCGATGAGGAACTCGACGAGAAGGACGACGATGGCCCGTTCGAGTTACCAGCAGGTATGGATAGCATAACGGGAATGGCCCAAGAGTTGCACCGCTACTGTAGTGAGAATAGACCTTTGCACACTCATCACGAGGGATCGTATTTGTGGGATGCTATGCCGTATTACGTGGACCCAGACATTTGGCATCATTATTATGTCATGCTCGATAATTTCGTCACTCTATTTCCGAATCGAATCATGTATGTGAATGGCTGTGTGCGACTCCCTGTGGAGGCGACCCGAGAGATCAGGGGTGTTTTGTACTGGCTGTTCATATTCAACATTCCTTATTCGACGTATAACTTGATTCAAATTCAACGGTTCAGACCCTTCTTTAGACGGGAGGAAGGACGAAGGGATGTCGTTATTCAATATCTCTGCCTATTACCTTTTGCGGGTGGTCCGGCGCTTTACCACGAGGACGGTCTATGGACCTGACGATTTTTTTCTTTTTTGCAGTGATGGTTCAGCGAATGAGAATTCAGCATGACATCTGGCAGTTCAGAGACAGGGGAAGACCATTTGAGACGCAAAATTCGTTAACGCGCTCGTGGATTCACTTGAGTTTCCCCATTTCACCAGTGGTGTGGTTCCGTTACTATCGGGAGTTGGAGGACTTTGGGCGAACCACAGAGAGACAAATTTCCCTGTACATTCACGGTACAGTGTTTATGCCCTTCCAAGTGATTGCGTACGATCATATACATATGTATATATAGAATGTTTTATTTCAACACCCCTTATAGACTGTACGATTTTATCACCAGACTTAGGTTTAGGTTGTTATTCGTGTCTTCGATGACCTTCGGGGACCAAATAACGATCGAGAGACTTATGGTGAGATCTACTGTCTCGGATACCCTGTACCACGGCGGTATGATGTGCGAGTTATGAAAAAAATGACAGATCTTTTTTCTAAAGAACAAGTGAAAAACTTTAATGATTGAAATAAAAAAACTTTTTTACAACTTCAATCGTTTCTTAGCTCGCACGATTCTCTTAACAACGCGTTCTGTCATGGTCTTACGTCCGGGTAAATTATCGATGCCTTTGATCATCTTGGCGTCGGCTTTCCATTTGTCTTGTAAGTTCTTGGCCCTGGAATAGTCAATGTCATGTTGTTTGGCCAGTCGGTTCAGACGATTGATCCCGGGGTCTCCTCGTGCTAAACGTTTCTTCAATTTGGTACTGGGTCCCATGTACTGATAATCGGGCCAATGAAACTTGATCCCCGTCTTGCCCAACCATTTCTGGATGTCGATCCCGTACCCTCGTTGTTGTCGAGTACTTCTTCTCCTCTGGAGTGCTTTTTTCTTCTTAGTCCGTGTCATAGCCTAGTCTCCGTCTCCAAGGCTTTTCAAAATCTTCCCAACCTTCTTTTAACTTTTCTACCTCTGTCTTCTTAGCCTTTTTGTACTTCTTTTTCTTGCTGTTGGGACTGTACCCTCCACTGTCGTCTTCGTTTTCTATGAATCGTTCGTCGATACCGACGGATCTTAAGAAACCTTTGGCTGCTCCAGATAAGACTGCCTTTTTCACACTCCCCTTTTTATTTGTGGATGGTTTGGGTGTAATGGGTGGTCTGGGAGTTTTCGTCTCCTTTTTAATACCTGACGTGGAAGGTTTGAACTTGATCTTTTTGGCAGGATGCACACGCTTTTTCTTGGGTTTGGGGGAAGCGGCTTCTTTTTTCACAGGTTTGGGGGTAGCTGCTTCTTGTTTGATGACGACTGGGGCTGTGGCTTTGGGTTCTTTTTTTACCCCTTTGATGATCTGTTTCAACAGATTCTCGACGGGTGCGTCAGCCGTGCCTTCGGGTTCTGACGTCCCTTGGTACGAGATAGGGCCAAGTGTGCCTGTCCATATACGTTTCACCAATTTACTGTCTTCCCTTGCAATGGGTTTAACCATCTTGACGGCCATACTGTCAGGGATACGATTGTCTTTCAAGATGAGATGTTCTTCGGCTGCTAAATGTCCCGCTTTGTTCAACGAGGCATTCTGGGTAATCTGACCTTTGTAATCTTGTAATCGATTGAACTCTTGGACGGGTACCATCATGACTTCGTTCATCACTGACTCAAGGTCGTATCAGGGAAATCGGACAGTTGTCTTAAGGCCGTCTCGTAACAGTCTTGCCAGTATCTTATGGCTTTTTCTTTCTTTTCCAACTGTAGCTGAAGACTTTGGACTGTTTGCTTTCCTTTACCGCACTCTGTGCACAACTCTCTGCACCCACCGGGCGGCGTAGTATCTCGCTTCGTTTGACAGGTTTCACAGAAGTCACTGAATTTGATACAATGAGTGGTACTTTCGATTCCAGTACTCGGACGAGTCTTTCCATTGGGCTTCACGTTGGCTGGCGTCTTGTAACAACTGGACGAGTTTAGGGATGGTGGACTCTTCTTGGGTTTTTGGACGTGGTGGGAAATTGGGTACGACGTTGATACCCTCTAGCGGGTAACCGTCTTCGTCGCGTCCTTTTATCGTACACAACATGCTCGAAAACAACCGTGTAATCCGCTCCAGAATTCGCTTCCTTTCTGCTGCAGTAGATGTTGTCTTCGACGCTTGAGGGAGTTTCTACGTTAACCTACTTCCCGCAATACGTTTTTATGTCTTTTTAGTTTCCCATAAGTCACTGCGTCGATGGGGATCCTCTTTTTCAGCAAATTGAGAACCATCTCGCTGACAGCATTGATCTGATCGGCGTTGGCGTATTGCAACAATTGCTGACGTTTATTTCGATTGGCTTCTTTCAGAACGCTCTCCAAGAAATTACGTTGTCGTAGTAATCGCTTCATCCTTGACGTCTGCGTCCGAGGGGAGGGACATCCTCTTTTTATCGTCTCCTTCTCGAGGCTGCTATTATTAAAGGACCCATTAAATCAAAGGTCGGGTTTTCACCTACTTGTGTAATGAATGTTTGTTTGGCTCTTTGACACTTTTTGAAACCTTGGGATACTTGTTTAAATCTTCTTTTGAGAATTGCGGCTTCGCCTGGAGTGAGACCTCTACCTCTTTGTTTCCTCTTCCTCCGAGCCTGCATGGTGATGAGTGAGGGGTGATTCCACCAATCATCGTTCTTTTATGTCTTTGATTCACATGATCGAGCATCTGAACGATTCACCACTGTGAACCCACTTTTCACCTCTTTTCATTTGTCGCAACATCTCTTTGCTGTGTTTCGCTTCTTGTTTGGCTCTCAAGTTTCCGATACCCGTGGTGATACCCCAAGCCGCCTTGGGTAAACCCGCTACCACGGAGACGGCACCAGCTCCCTTTTGGCACTATCTTTTTTGGTGGTTTTCCGTCTTTTGGTACGTGATGACGCTTGCCGTTTCTTTCTCCTTGACGTCTTAGGCATGTTGGTTCTAATGATGACTCGCACGCACTTCCATTGATTTTATGTCCTTTTTTTATATGGGAACGTAACGAAACCGTTTTTCGTAGTCTCGAACGTATCGGTTGTAGGTAGGGGGTGTGAAATTCGTCACGACGTCGTCTAACGCTTGCATCTTGGTCAAAAAACCATCCAATTCGTCCACTCCACCAAGAGCATAGTTCCTGAGTTCACTCAGTGTCTTTTCGTAAGTCGTGTAAGCAAACTTGGCCGTGTCCATCTTGAACGAATACTTCTTGAAATCGTTCCATCCTTTCAGTAAGGTAGCGAAAGCCGTCAAGCCTACCACCGTGTACCCATGTTCCCACACGGATCCCACGATGATACTCACGGCCATTACCAGTAATGCTAGTCCGTTGAGAGTGGCGTTACACATTTTGTACTAACATCTGTCTTCGACACCACCAATATTTGTGATAGAAAGCGTACAATTTATCCAAGCGTTTCAGGGAGTCCAATTCGACCACTGTCGTGAAAGGTTCATCCAATAAACAGACCGACGTACTCATAACTGTCTTCTAACCAGTCCAAATAACTTCTAACTTTCTTTCTGCACGTTTTGTCTTTTTAGCTTGTTGCTCGTAGTTCCATATCTCATCCTTGAAAGCGGTCGCTATGGACTGGTTCAGGATGTCCTGGACTTCTCCGTAACTCGTACACTCATCCACGATACGTTTCATGTCTTCGTGATCCATGCAATTCTCGTCCAGGTAAGAGCGAGAGCATCTGCATAGATGCAAGAAGTAGGGGAACCACTTGACTTCACTCCGTAACACCTTGATTCGATTGAGGAGTCTCGTCCGTGGGTCGATCTTTTTTATCGGCGAGGTCGTCGCTTCCTGCGTTTCATGAGTTTTTGGACCCCGTAGCCAACTCCTGCCCCAGCGGCAACTAAGGCAGCACCACGTCCAGCTCGGATTCCGGTTTTCACTGCACGTTTCCCTAAAGCTTTGACCAAACCCATCGCGGCCCTTTTACTGATGGGTGCTAATGTAGACAAGGCACTAGCAAGAGCACCACCACATTGTCTTCTCTTTTTCTGGCGACGTGTTCTCGTGATGGTCCTCATGTTCTCAGTTATGTACACTGGTCACAGTAGGACATTGTCCGTTTTTATAGGTGGTCGTGATCGTGTTGGTAGTCGTGATACCGGCAATGCGACGACCCGCCGCCGTTTGTTATTGTTGTCGTAAGATGTCTTCCAGTTGTTGTTGCATTTGGGTCTGGTTGAGAATATGTGACCCTCCACAGGATTTTGGGTAAAAAGGTGAATGCACGGGCATGCTAAAATGACACGCTAAACAATGGGCGGTGAGCGAAGTGACACGCTAGCGTGCGAGCAGTGTGCCAACCGGAACGGTTAATCAGAAATTTTCTTTTGTTTACATTGCACGCGAAACACAAAGGATCGTGTCCTGTGAAAAAATGCCGTGTGATATTGAGCAAAATAGCACGCCAGCTTGGTGAGCAAAATGACACGCTAGCTTGGTGAGCAAAATGACACGTTAGAGAGCTAAAGCAAAATGACACGCTGCAGAGTATCCGAGTCCACTCTTTCAACTTACCGTGTTGTCACACAGCAAAGGTTCCGTTTTGTCTGTATAGCCAAAGATTCATCTCAAAGCTCACATCCGCAATGTGTTTTCGCGAATTTTTCTTTGAATTCAATCGTGGCGAAAACTGCGTATTCTTCGTGTTCGGTCATTAGTAGCACGAACTCCAACAGCTTGTAAAGTAAAACTTGCCTTTTTACTGTTTTCATACATGCTATGAAACTAAAATTTCAACAAACCTGAATAGTATAATGAAAATGTCTCGTACGACTTACACACTGTACCAGCTGCAGACAAATTTGGAAATTCTAAACTGGTGCTTGGCGGTTTAAGAGTGCCTGCCTGTAAAAATCAGACAAATTCTTAATTTCGTGGCAAGAGTCGAAAATTCGATTTCGCTCATATTCTTGTGGTAGATAGTCTAGGGCATGAAAAAAACTACTGGATAGTTTTTTTGGCAAAATATCCTTTTATTTCAAAGAAATATGCAAATTACCAAATTTCGTTAAAATCGTCATTTGACGCACCATTTTATCAAGCAAGTTTGATAGCCTCGCATGCAAAACCACATCATTCTTCCGTCTTCAAAACACTCAAATATTTTTGTGCAATGTTTAAATGTGTACTGGGTTGATTTTAGGGAATGTTGCGTTGTCTTTTTGGGTGCAAAATAATTAAATTTCGAAGACATGCATTTCATTCACTTAAAAGTACTTCGTGAATATAATTAATTTTCACCATGTGCGAAACCTTCAAATGGATTAAGCTTCTGGTGGTTGAATCGCAGAAGGATAGTCTACAGATTCTTGTAAAAATTTCTTTGGGCAATGATTGTGAGCGACGCGAGAGCTTTTAAAAGTACGTCAAAAATGCAAATATTTGACCATCCGTCGTCAAATTTCAATTTACGGGTTAGACGTATATTTTAGCATGCGCCACATGACTTGACCTATCATAAGTTGAAATAGACACAGCTTTGCACTGCACCAAAATATTACGTTTGATCGATTGCTGACCATTGCTGATAAGCGTGTCGGCGCAGCACAATCTTACAGCCGGTATTTGTTCGTCACGCAATGCTGTCACGGCATATGCTGCCCATTTTGATCTAATTTGTATAGAGCACTCTCAGGATAAGTGAAAAATTTAATCATTGTTCATCTGTTTGTTTATATATATAATATGCGTACATTTATATAATCGTATTCTATAGTGTACGTGGCCTCGGTCCAAATCACGTTTTTTGTACGTTCTGATGTTTCAGACAACAGCTGATAAAGCTAGTGCCTGTATTCACTAGAATTTTAAAAAAATCGCCATAAACAATTTATAGATCAATGAAGCAAGAACTAGCTGAAATAAAAACAGGAAATCACAACGTGTCTAATTCGTGAGAAAAACAGACTAAATTTAATTAGTACATAATTACGTGAGTAAATAGCCCTGGCCTTGCCATTTTATTTGGCGTATTTTGTTTGTTTAGTGTCGAGGCATTGGTAAGTTTGTAACAGAAAATAGAGGACTGTTGTCAATACAGTCCAAAATTATTGTCATTAAAATATTGTAAATAAAACACCTATTGACCCGTTACCTCCACGTCGTTCCGATAAGGGTTTCCTTATTGTCTTTACCACTATTAAGCGGCCACCCAAGATTTAAAAACTTTGTTTTGGAAAGGGTGACGGCAGATAAGAGTCTGAAATTGAAGGTGCATGACGAGTGATAATTCAAACGCACGTCTATCTTGATTGTCTTGAATTGACTCCATGTTCACCAAGAAATTTATAACCCGATAGTGAAAAATTAAATATTCAAGGTACACCAACCTCTAGCCTCATTAAGCGGTCACCACCCATCTCCCCGAGGGTAGCCCACTATATTACATGTAAACCAAGAATAATTCCACAGCGCGAAAAGACCTACGTATGAGTTTAGCGTTACAGTATTACGCAGGGCATGTAGGTAGCGGTGGTCGAGTAAAAGATAACAACAGGGGCAATGGTAAACTATTCATTCTTTTCATTTCTTAATTTAATCTCTTCCTACTCGACACGATTGTGTGTTCCCAGTGGCTCCAAGCCTTACGGAGCCTTACGTATCAGGATAGAAATTGTCCTACCTCTACCTCCTAAAATGGGATGACAGCATCGCGTGACGAACAAGGAACCGCTGCAAGCAAGCATTCAAGCCATCAAACCATGATGATCAAACGTAATATTTTGGTGTAGTGCAAAGCAAGCAACTATCTACAAATGCCTTAGCCGTTTTTGACTTAGATGCAGTGGTGATCGTATGTGTTGAAAGAGGGTCTCGTATTCATGGTATTCGACCATTAAATAAGTTGACAGTTGGCGATGTACATCGGACGTTATGTAAACAAAAGCAAACTTCTACTTTACGTGCGACGAATGGTGAGAGAAACATGTCAAATCGGTTTTGGACCTGCCTTTCAATAGCAGATGAGGTTAGAACATTTCGAAATTATCAGCTCTGTGTCTATTTCAACTTATGATAGGTCAAGTCATGTGGCGTATGCTAAAATATACGTCTAACCCGTAAATTGAAATTTGACGACGGATGGTCAAATATTTGCATTTTTGACATACTTTGAAAAGCTCTCACGTCACTCACAATCATTTGCCCAAAGAAATTTTTACAGGAATCCGTAGACCATCCTTCTGCAATTCAACCACCAGAGGCTTAATCCATTCGAAGGTTTCGCACATGATGAAAATTAATTATATTCACGAAGTACTTTTAAGTGAATGAATGCATGTCTTCGAAATTTAATTATTTTGCACCCAAAAAGACAACGCAACATTCCCTAAAATCAACCCAGTACACATTTAAACATTGCACAAAAATATTTGAGTGTTTTAAAGACGGAAGAATGATGCGGTTTTGTATGCGAGGCTATCAAACTTGCTTGATAAAATGGTGCGTCAAATGATGATTTTAACGGAATTTGGTAATTTGCATATTTCTTTGAAATAAAAGGATATTTTGCCCAAAAAACTATCCAGTAGTTTTTGTCATGCCCTAGCCTATCTACCATGAAAATATGAGCGAAATCGAATTTTCGACCCTTGCCGAGTTATTTTCCATTGTTCTGGACAGGGACTCTTAAGTTTCTCCAAAAATTGTTCCAGACAATCGGCTATTAGACGAGCGAAATGTGTTGCTTTGTTCGTCACGTTTCGTTGTTTTAAGAGCTCTAGTAGTTACTGTCTATTCTCCTTTGGAAACTGTCCTTATAATTCTTCAAGTTCGTATCATGATAATTACATAGAGTCGGCCTTCAGAATTCAAGACAAATCACAGGTTCGACGTTACGCAGAAGGTTTTTGTGCTCGTCGAGCGTTCAGCCAAACGAGTCTCTTGTATGCTGAGTAACCAGGCAAATTACTTGTGTGCGTGTTGACGGTACGCAAAATGGCAAAATAACATTTCACACAAATCAAAAAAAGAGGGAAAAAAAAAACGCTAACTGACCGAGTATTTACATGACGGCAAACAACAAACATAACAGCAAAAAACGCGTGCATTCTGTAAACGTAGAATATAGGAAGAGAGAAGTAAAAACCAGTAGCAAAGCCACGCGCAAATTCTGGGTACGTTGAATATTGTGACATAGAAATTGTTGAGTGAACAGTGATTGAAAAATCTATCTAATCTATCAGATTAAAAGAGGTTCTTGTTTGTCGAATGCAATTACAAACAAAATACTCTTCAACGGTTAGCATAAGTAGCAGCTATAGACGTTAGGATAAAATTTTCACTCTTCAGCAAATACATCCAAAATTCAGCCTACACGCAAACAAATACGGTGTAAAGGGGAACTCGTTCCTTTATATATCCTACTTTTCCGACTAATCGGCCATGCGAATTCTACATGTGAACCAAGAGTAGGAAATAGAATAGTAAGAAAATAGCCAAAATATTGCAAAAACTCCAATTTCATGCAGGAATAATGACTTATCAGTACTGATAGTTTTTCGTCTTTTTTTTTTTCATCTTTCAAACTTCTCCTTCCGCTCAGGTTAGGTAAGCATGGCTGTTAAGAAATAGTTTTTATTTCAGAGTAAACACGGATGACTTGAGATTTTCTTTTTTCCCCTTTTTTAGCGTTACGAGGCAGTTGCCTTCAGACTGAGCGGTGATTGGTGAAAAGGGAAGTGATTTGTGAAAACAGTCTACTCACGAGATATACTCAAACGTTTTGAGTTTTGATGGTCAAAACTATAAATTAATTATTTTAGTGTTCCTTTAGACAGTTTCAACAGTAGTCACTATACTAAAATTATGGTATTCCCACCTCCCGGCACTCTTCTCGATACAAAGCAGTTATATTTAGCAAAATTCTACTTTATTTTCTTACATGGCACGCTTTTAAGCACAACAGTTTAAAAAAAGCTATTGCTGTCAAGTGTACTCATTACAAAATGAATTGGGTCAATAGTCTACTTTCGTACATGAAATGCTTCTATTGATGACTTCACACGATATTTTAAAGAAAAAAAAACTATCGCTGACAAGTATACTGTTTAAAAAACCACTTGTTTTGCAGTCTACGTTAATTAAACAGTTCTTTTTCTCACATGACACGCTTTTAAAACTACCCAACAGTGCAAGAAAGCTATTGTTGAAATTGTACTGATTACAAAATGAATTGCGTCCGTAGTCTACTTTCGGACATGGAAGGCTTCTACCGTTGACTTCACACAATAGTTTACAGAAAAAAAAGCTATCACTGACAAGTATACTGCTTTTGTAGTGTTGCTATTAGCCAGCTCTTCGTCAGAGAATAATGTGTCGATGCACGCCATGGCAGAGGATATCATTTCTTTGCCAAAGACGACGATGGCCTCCACTTTCTGCTTCTGCTGGTCTGAAGGTCCAAGGCTCGGGATGCTGCGGAAGACATGTGAATTTCTATCGATGGTGGACAAAGGAGACCGAATCTGAGGTGGAGGATAGGTGGGGGGTGATAACGGAGCGGAAAGTGGCTGAGGAACTTGGGGTTCTGGCACAATAATAGGTGAAGTGATGGCAGCGGGAGGAGCTTGAGGAGGTGTTTCCTCAACGACGTCGACATCGTCCTGATTGATGAACGTGAGATCCGAGTCGCTCAACACTGGTAGACTGGGTATCTTTTCTCTAGCCTTCATCTCGGTCAGCTGTGCAACAATTTTTGTAAGGCGTTTTACTTGATCTCGCAGGTCCTCCATGATGTCTGGAATATCGGTCTGAACTGCTACCTCCACTGTTCGAGGGGATCTCGTGTGCTGGATCGCAATGTCTTTGGTCTGCGTGTTTTTTTCGACCCGTTGCAGTTTCAGACGAGCTTGTTTTTGGGCTTGTTCTGCCAGAAACGTGTTCAGCATCCGAAGCTACAAGTAAAGAATCAAAAAGGACTAATATTAGACCGTTCCACATGTGAACCAAGAGTAGGAAATAGAATTGTAAGAAACTAGCCAAAATTACGAAAAATGGCGAAAACTCCAATTTCATACAGGAATAACGATATATCCGTACTGATAATTTTCCGTCTTTTTCTTTTTCATCTTTCAAACTTCTCCTTCAGCTCAGGTTAGGTAAGTATGGCTGTTAAGAAACAGTTTTTATTTCAAAGGCAACACGGATGACTTTTGCTTTTCTTTCTTCCCATTTTTTAGCGTTACGAGGTAAGTGTCTTCAGACGGGGCAGTGATTGGTGAAAAGGGAGGTGATTGATGAAAACTGTCTCTACTCACGAGATATGCTCAGAAGTTTTGGCACAAACGGTCCAGTTTTGGCAGAAACGAGTTCAGAATCTGAAGCTACAAATCAATAATAAAAGAGAACTAAAAATAGACCCTTCCACTTTCTAAAAAATCTTCTTCCCAAACAGACCCACGGTTTTCTATTAAGGTGGCTTACTACAGTTTTTTTTCTGAGACTCAATAGCGCGCGCTACTCTTGCCTGCCAATCGTATTAATCGCGCTTTCAAAAATGACGCAAGTAACCTTAGAAGAAACGAAATCACTTCAGCACTTGAAAGACGTTAAATCACTTCGGTATAAGTAGCAATAGTTTCAAACTCCGTTCAAACATGTGTTTAAACCTAGGGCCAAAATAATATGATAAAAAAAACTCTATAAATAACCGGTAAAAGAGCTCTAATTTACTTTTGCTTTCTCGCACGCGATACAGAGCGTCACATGAGCGCGCCCCTAAATGAATAGCTTCGCGTGACACCACGCGTGTTTTTCTGATTTTTGTGACGTCAGCGTGACCAAATAAATGCTAATTTTCTCGCGTTCCCTGCGGTGAATTTTTTTTTAATTTGAGTCAGTTCTAACCACCTACAATTCCTACAAAATACCCCATTTTTGTGAAAATCTGTCAGAGCTAATCTAAAATATTTAGAAGAATGACAAATTACAGAATATTGGAAAAACCGCTGAACAACCTTGACAAAAAGTCAATTTGGGATACGACACTAGCAGGTAAGCTACATTTTGCTATTTTTTTAGTTACAAGAAAACTCCTCCAGTGTTAACAGACACTTTCCAGTAAAAGTAACGGCCACAAAGCTGCGCATAACAAAGAGTTAGCATTCTAAATATTCGTTTTCGTTGGTTATAGTGGTGCCAAGATGTAGATTAAATGACTGTACACACATTCAGAGAGTTGCTTCACATATAATCAAGAAAAACCTCTGGGACCAGGGAAACAGCTCTACGAATTAGAATTAAAGCCAACTGCTTTTGGACGCGTTTTCCAGTCAGCAAAGCTGTATCATAAGTGATCGATAAGCACTTTGCCAGTTACATGTAACCTTATAGTGATTTCTTAATGATGATGTTAGCCTTCTTTCCCCAAGCATGCTTTTCTTTTCGCTCGTCGGGACTACTATGAGACTGGAAAATGCTAAATTTAGCGGCGTCCGGATACCGATGAGTCAAACAGTTAAGCAGGAGTTGTCAGGAAAGTTATAAGTATAAGATAAATGTTGCAGTTTGTGAAGTAATCGGAAGATGTTTCGTTACTATAGTTTGTGCACTCTTAGTAGTCCTGTTTTTTTTCACCACAGGAATCCGGACGTTTCGTACCCATGGATGTTTCATACCCAAAACTAACAACAGACTTAGTTTGAAGTTAATTTATATACAGAACAGTGTTTCCATTACCTAAATTAAACAATTTCGATTTTGTTTTCCCGAGGCTGGAGATCACGTAACAGCCGCATTTAACTACATAAGTAAGCTTAAATTGTTGCGCACGATGCGTATGACCATAATTGCTCAACATCATGAAATAAACCAACAGTATCACAGGTACTTGAAATTCTGGGCTGTTATTTAAGGAATCTAATTTGCTCACAATTTCACTTGGAAATACCAGGTTTTGATATTTTATTTCGAAGACCCTACTTAACCGAATTAGAACATACTGTTTGAAACAAAAAACTTGGCAACTGCACAGGTACAAATCGTCCAAGTTGGGTACGAATGATCTGGGTACGAACCGTCCGTGGATACGAACTGCGTCGGGTAAGCACACCACGCAATAATTAAGTTAGCTTAAACCAGCTTTCCTCCGCGTCACCTGAAGGCTTTCCTCTCTCGGCCGGAGCAACTGAATTATCGGGAGAAGGCTGGTCATCTCTGGTTCGCTTCTTGCTAGACGGAGGATCATCGAATAAACCTGCATTCGCCGGATCTTCAACGAACTTGGTTTCCTCTTCGTTTAACTTCTCTCTGTTGTCTACAAACGAACAAGCAAACCAGTTGGTTAACTAACAAAATACAAACCGAAATACGGTTTACCGAATCACTGGAAATCGAAGATTATCGCACACTAGTTAGAATTAAACGAAAAGGCGTGTCCTTACCATCCGAGGCAATAACCATTGCTTCCAAGCATTTCCCTCCATTTTTAAGCGCAACTGCTGCTCTTTTTTCCGGCCCATTCTCAGTAAACGGCTCTCCGGTCTCCTTATTTCTCAGCTTTTTTGTCTCGACAACGCAAGTACTTTTATCGATACTAAAGTAGACGAGGCACAGTTTTGGAACCTTGGTAAGGCGACGAAATGACATTTTTCTTGATAGCAAGATCACGAGTCGAGTGTGTAGAACAAGTGGTTATTCCAAGCGCTTTATACAAGTTGTTCACGCAAGTGAGTTTTTCGTTTACCAATAAGCAACAGCTCGTTCAGTTTTTGTTTTCCCAATTGACAATAGCTTTACCAAAAGTGTGACAAGTAAGAGGTGACAACTTTTCCCATTCTTCCCGTAACAATAACACTTCATTATGTATCTGTGATACTTTTCGTAGCGGCTATCCATTTTTCATTTTTCACTTCAAGATTGTCTTTATTTAACCTCGTGAGAACGGAAAATTAGCGGAACAACCAAGACAGATGCGCCAAACAAATTTCGTTATTTTGATTCATTTTCTGCCGGAGGTGGTCTGTTCGGCACGTGTGAAGTTTGACGTATGAATCGAAGTCAATCTTTTTCCGTTCTATTTGACCAGCTCAGTCAAATAGTATGGCACAGTCGACCCAAATACAAAAGTGCCATTCCTAATTAATTCATACGTCGAACTTTATATGTGCCGAACCTAATAACTAGGTTCGGCACGTGTAAAATTCGACGTTTGAACCGGGGCGGTGTTAAGGTTTTGTTCTTTTGTTTATAAAAGCCTGAATAGGTTTAAAAAGGGTATGATAAGTACTGGAGGTGATTATTTTTCCCTCTCCTGAAGAAACAATGCTTTTTTATTACTGCCGAAAAACCTAACTTTTTTTTCTCGCAAACTTTGAATGTTAGTTAACTTTTTATCGTAGTCAATAACCAAAATGCAAAGTTTCCATTTGCGTTTAGAAACGCAGCACTTAGCAGAAGCAAACCCAAGTTTAACTTGCGCATACAAAATTGCTTTCCAGTTTCTTCAGTTCGAAAACTAAAAGAGATAATTAATCGAATATATGATTAGCCTGCAAAACAGGCTTTATTGTGTACCCATTTGTCAGGCGAGCGAGGGCAAGCGTGATGCACGAGAAACGCTTACCATAATTATTTATATTTAATTTTCCATTCCGCGCTTCTAGTTATTGTAGTTGTGATAAATGTTTTTGTCAATAGAGAGTTTAAGCATGACGTTTCCGAAGACGGCAAACGGCAAAAATTGCCTCTGAATTTTTATTCTTTTCTCGTAATCCTTAACTAAATGGCACAAATACAGAAAAATGTCTCCTACTATTCACCGCAAATACAAATATTTTTGATTTACTGTACAAATAGGTGAAGACAGAGCTGCAGAGGGCAAAATTTTCATGTCACAGTCGCCGTTTGACGTTACGTCATGCTTAATCTCTCTAATATCTTTTGCCGGCAGGCGTTAATTAGCCAAGCGAAAAGTGGGGTCAGTGGGGAATATAGTGGGAGAGGTGATCAGGGATATTAAGGCACTACTTTTTTTTCTTCACAAAATGGCACCAATCTCTTCTGCTTCGCATTTGGCTAAATTGCGGATCTTGCCCTTTTTTTGTCAGAGAGTCGTCAACTTCGATATTTTCTAACAACCTATAAATCTGATCTCACTTTCAGGGTCTGCTACTTTCGGAAATTTACGTTATTTTAACACAACAACAGTATATATCATTGTGTGTTATTTGCATTTATTTACATTGTTTGTTCGATGCACAAAGAGCGAGCCTTAATTTTTACACATAGTTTCGAAATATAACGAAATATTACAGTCCTACGATTCTAGCGGAGCGACTAAATTTTCAGTTCCATCGCGGCAAAATTCTCGGATTCCTTGTAAAGATAGTCGGCCCATTCTCGGCTGATACCCTGCGGCTTTACAATGTCCGGGAGCTGACCAGGCTCTGGAAGAAAATTTCGATTTCTTAGTAGATTTACAGCCTTTTCCTCTGAGTCCCAGTACTGCTTGCAAAAGACTCTTCCAGGATGTTCTTTGTCGAATCTAAAGTGATAGAAACTCTTAATTTGGGGCAGTTTCTTGAAGTATTGTCCAAGGTAAACGACCCAGTCGTAAGTTGCAATAAGAACAGTTCCATTATGGAGTCCCACTAGCTCCGCTACATTTACTGCAGCAGAATCTTTCACTGTTCTTGCGATGTCAAATAAAGAAGAAATAAATGTGCGTCTCGTCTTTTGTTTCACTAGCCTTAAGCACCAGTCAGGCGCAAACTTGGTATGTCCGGGCAGTAAAAAGTCATAATTAATAGAATCATGGAGTCCGCTCATCACTCGTCACAGGTAGTACCATATAAAGGCAGAGTTCTTATTATGTGCACCGCAATTATCTGCATGCAGCTGGGCTTTGGTTTCACCAAGTCCGTGGCGATGAAAAAAGTAATGAACATAAGAAATGGTGCTGTTTGCTCCTTTGCCGGTTCGTACACTTTCATCAATGAGGAAGTTTACTTGTCGTGGAATTGCTTCGCAGCAAACACCAAAAAGAGCACATTTTCGCGGTGTTTTAAAATAAATTGGGCCAGGTTGATTGGGTCGGCAGGAAAATGCAGCTGCTGTGCATAGTCATAGGAATAGTGAACTGTTCCATCATATGAGCAGGGCTCGCGTTCGACTGTAAAATCAACAACTTTTAAATATTCCTGAATTCCATCTTTTGATTCTCGACAACAGTTCTTGTAAAAGTTCCTTTCTCCTCTTGCAAGGAGTAAGTGCTGTTCTTGTGCTCCCACTGCTTCGGCCTTGTCGCTTTCTGGTAGGTTCACACTGTTTCCAATACGATTATTATTTTCCTGACAAGTCCAGCATAAATCGATAGCAGGCCGCATAATGACAATGAAAGGACACAGCTGATTCCAAAGATCACAGAATTTAGAATATCCCACGGACGGTTTGCCCGTGCTTACGCAGATATCCGTATATGTTCTCCAGAGCCCATGTTTTATAAGATTCGATGGCAGGAGCTTGACGTCGATTCTTTTAAAACCAGGTATACGTCCCGGCAAAAGGAGGGCTTGTTCTTTCGCTGTATTCAAAATGAATTTTACAACTTGCTCAATTGTCTCGGCAGAAGATGTACTACTTGGCAGTCGATTCTTGTTCCCATGCACTCGCAGACTTAAACCATTTTTACGATAATGTTTCACTTGGCTGTAGAAACGATTTCTGTGGAGGCAGTGTAGAAATAGAAATGTTCTCATGCAGATTCTTTGGCCGTGGTAGTAGTATCCCATTCTTGTATACTGTCGATTTTTTTTCTGTTCTGCCAGAAGTGCTGGTTTCGTGACAGTTCAACGAACATTGGATAGCTCCCAATATAACCAGGTCAAGTTCAGTGGACGAGAGTTCACTGCAGTTATTTCTACAGTCTACGAAATCATCAATTTTGAGCGTTGTGCTACAGGGCTTCTCGTCTGCGGCTAACTTGCATTGGCACGTTTCTTCGTAGAATTTCTCTACTCTCGTTTTTTCGGAAGCGTGTATTTCCGGAAAATCAAAATCCAAGTCTTGCGTGTCCTCAAGGTCATCACAACTGTCCCAACTGCTGCTTTCAGAGTCTGAATCAACCGTTTCTTCATCATTCTCTCGAGCTGTAAAGTAGACCTCTGATACACTTTGTAAGGGTTGTAAATCTCCCGAACTTAAACTTAAACACCGATATTCATCGTGACCGCGCTCCATGATAGCTACAAAGGTTGCTTTTCTAAGAACAAAGTACGATAGTTTGTTTATGTAGCTATAGCAACAACGCGCAACACCGTGGGGAGACTGGTTCTTAGCTTGAAACAAGCTTTCCGAGAATTATAGCACTACGAAGCAGGACTACACGACCGTTTAGTCTCTATATAAACAGACAAGTAGAATTTCAATAAATCGAAAATGAATATTATTCGGGTGTAAAAGTTCGAAATAAGAGTACTCGGACTTAGCCTATCCGCTGGAAGAAGCAGTTTATTCGCTTCAACACATCTCACTCTGTTCTGGTATGTAACGCGACACGAAAAAAAGTTTCTTTTTGAAATCATTCGTTCGCATTCCTCACTTTTTGAGGCTCTGTTTGCTTGTGTACCATCTTTTAAAGGAAAGTAAAGAACAACCGGAAAAAGCTAGACCGTTTATAATACTTTTTCTTTAGTTAAACTCCAGTCTGATTTTATGCCTCGCGGGTCTAGGACTATCCAGTGCTGGAGTGTCACTCCGTTATTGTGTATGAACATCGCACGCGTGTCGTATGTCATAAGGCACGCGTGCCTTATGACACGCGTGCGGTGTCATATCACATGCTAGGCGTGACTTTTAGCACTCTGTGACGGAGATACATACGGAGAACCCCACGGAGACAGAGCATCTAGAGTCCTGTAATCCACGTCAAAATCACTCAACGAATCACTGCCGGATGCCATGTCTTGCTATAGCTTTCTTCGCCAGCACTTCTTGGGTATGAACCAAATCCTCAAAACCTTCACCACTATATGCTTTCACGATGGATCATACTTGACGATGACACACATTGTGTGACCTGTTTCATCGGTTCGTAATCCCTTTCTTGGGGATTCATCACGTAATGGAGCCGATTTTTCATAGCTTGATGAACATCGGAAACCAAAATGACTCGCTCCTCAAAATGCTTTCTTGGTATCAAACACCTCTTGGGGATGAATCAATTTCTCGAAATCCTCGTTGTTATAGGCTTTTACGATGGACCGCACTTGACGATAACTCGAACATTGACAGATTTGTTTCACCGTCTTGAAATACTATTGCCAGGAATACATGCGACGTAGCATGGCTATGCAATTGAGAATAAACCTAGGGAACCACTCGGCTTCACTCCTCAACATGGTACCACGAACTGATGACATCGTGTGAATCCTTCGTCTTTTAACACACGGCCGATGACACGTTGATCGTCATGACTGGCTGGATGAAGATCCAATAACATGTAACCATAAGGTCGATCGGTGACCTTTCGAAACGTATCCAACACCTCTTGCCAACACGTGGGAAACGACTGCAGTAATAGATTTCGTATCCCCAATTGATCCTGCGGGTTCTTGAAGGCCACGATGTAATGAGCATTGCGGGAAATGGTCTTGGCGAATTTTCCGTTGGGGAATAGATCCTGACACAAGTAAATCACCATGATGTTACGATGATGAGAATGTTTGGTGAAGAGATCTAACACGCGCTTGTCGTTGCCACCCTCGTCCATCAGGTCGTCCAGGACCAAAACACCCCCTTGAGGGAACCATCGGGGTAACTCTTTGCATGCCCGGTTTATTGTGAGGATCCGTGTTCACGATGTAAGCGGTCGGTCCTTCTTGAGGTAGTGTCTTGGAAGCCGATCGCAGGGTACCGTTCCGTAAAAGACACGACAGAGTGTCGGATGCGTTCGGGCCAAATGATCCAGTTGTAAATTATTCAAGGCTACTTTCTCCATTTTTTCTTCACTGGTACACGTCGTACGTGACAACTCGGTTCTCGTTGATCTCCACCAAGTTCTCAAATTCGCCGTAAAACAAGATGGTCAGGTTTTCTCCTGAGTTGGCTCCAAAATCAATCACCAGACGCAGCTCACCTGACTGCTTGGGGTTTAACACTGGACTGTCCAAACATCCATTGGCCGTGTTATCAAATACAAACATGTTGCATCTCTTGCCGTGCCCCCAGTCCTCTTTCCGAACCATGTTTCCTTTTCCCCGGCATAGACTTCCTGTGGCTTGGAGGAATCTGTAGTAGCCTCTCTGATCTTTGTCGTCTCCATCGGGTTTGAGTTCCAGGGTCTCATAGGAGTACTCTTCACCTGTCACCAATTGTTTGATGGAAAAGATACTGAATCTTCCAAAATTGAACGGATTGATCGTCACAGTTCCATTGAAGGCTGTTTGTTTTATCAGAAGTACCACCAATCGATGACATGCTGATATGTGTGGGAGGGATCTTGAACATGTCAAGGCGAGGGTTTCGAACCCTCGCCAACCGGGCATGAGCCACCATGTCTGTCATAGTCTACGTCTTCGTCGTTTCCTTCTTAGTGCGGACTGTACCCAACGATAGTTAGGACGTTTTGATCTGGTGGGGAATATCGTACCACCTTTATACGTGCGTCGTCCCGTGTAAGGGAGACGTATCACACGCCTCGAGTAGATTGGAATCATAGTCCAAACAGGTCTTTTCCAACTTTTTGGCCAACGACCGTTTGATCTCTTGCATCGCTTTACATTTCACGGCCCCTGTCGCTCCTCTGTTGACCCCGGGGAGTCCACCTTTCCAATTGGGCTTTCCTCCTTTGCCACTCGCATTTAAACCTTTCAGACCTTCCATGGCCGTCTCGGTCAAAACGTCTCTGAGAATGGTAGGACCTCGTGTCTTGATGTCTTTCCAAGCCGAACCTAATCTGTCCCCAGATTGCTTAATTCTATCGGGATGAAATCGTACCAGGGCTCCTCCGATCATTTCTTGAAGTGTAATGTTACGATCGTATTGCCTCCTCCAAATTTCACCAATTCTCCAGTTGTCTCAGCCACTTGCACTTCTATAATTTCAATGACTTCTTTGCGCACCGGAATAAATTGAATGTGATAAGGTTCGAAATACTGAACACCGGCACCTCTTCGAATCAAGTTGACTTCTCTCAGTAAATCTGTGACTTGATTCCCTACCACGCCACTGCCTCCTACGTCGGAGTAGACAAACAAGGAACGCGAACTACTCCCCACCACGACTTCAAAAGCCTCGTTCAGGTTCAGAAATCGCCAATTGCAATAGATGCTGAGTTCTAAAAATCCTTCTTCGCTGACTGTCCAAAAAGCTGGTAATCCATCCTTGTCATGTACGTCACCGATGAGACCAATGTCTGGAATTTTATCTTCGAAAAATTTAATCTGCAAGTTAGGTCCAAGTTCGTACACCTTGGTCATTTCATTCTGTTTGAGCCATCCCATTTTCATAGTCAATGCAACGTTGAATCTTAAAGCCGGGTTGTTGGTGATGGTTCGCGAGATGTGTTCATTGTCAGTGACCAAGTCGTCACCGTCCCACTTGAATTTGACGTAGGTTCTTGTTTTACCATCACTCGTGACATATTCTGCTCCTAATTTGGGTCCCCAATTGAGGTAGATGCGTTGTCGCTCGAAATAGGCGATCATGGATTTCATGAATCCAACACCATTCACGTTGTAGACCACCTCTTTGAGATCATCAGTATCGAAGAAAGCTCGACCCAGCGTGTAACCCTGTGAAGTCCCTGGTTCCATGCGTCGCCATTTGCTATAGGCCAGGGTGACTTTCTTTTCAGTCTGTTCATTCGTCAAGGAAGGAAGCGTCACTTGGGCGTCTGGAAGAGCGATGCTACTCATTCCCACTTTCCATCCTTGCTCCTCCAGTCGAATGGGGTTAGGTAACCTGATCTTGAAATGGTTCGACGTGTTCTCCGGAAATTCTGTCTTGTTGCTGTGACTTGGTAAGCTGACATAATAATCACTCATCTTTTTTGAAATGTAACGTGATGGTGGTCACACCCGAAGCAAACTTCACCAGTTTTCCGTCGTTCTCCGACACTTGGGTCTCAGCAATGTCCACGACGGTCGTGCGTACGGGTAGATGTAGTATGTGTCTTGGTTGAACGTTTACGACATCCGAAACGTAATGAACTTGTTTCAACAGATCCGTGACTTGATTTCCCGTCACCATACTCTGTCCCACATTCGAAAACACGAACAAAGAACGACGATTGTGACCAAACGTTTCTTCGTAACTATGATCCAGGTCCATGAAAACTGGGATCGTCGGGTTTGCTCTTTTTCTTGAACATTTTCAAGTCGGACACTGATTGATCTCTCAAGGACCACATGTATTGATCTCGTATCATGTTCATGAACTCGGTACCAGTCCTTGGCGTGAATTCCAAATCCCTTTCTTTGATCTTGATCATGGCATCCGAGTAAAGGTTGAGCTGTGGTTCCACCACCTCGATCCAATCGATTCGAAACAGAAGAGAATCTTTCAAATCCAGTTTTCGAACAGCGTACGGAAAAGAGATGTCACTTATTCCCACTTTCCATCCCGATTCTCTCAACTGTAATGGATACGGTAAACGATTCTTGAATCTGTTGGCCGTGTTGTCAGGGAACTCTGCCGTGCTAGCATTACTCATCAACTGCACATAAAAGTCCCTCTGAGTAAGATTGTCATTCATCCTTAAAGTGTAATGTCACAGACGTCACTCCCGAGGTAAAGTTCACCAGTTTTCCGTCGTTCTCGACCACTTGCGTCTCCACTATATCCAGAAGGTTGCTGCGCACAGGTTTATATTGAATCTGACAAGGTTCGTAAGTTATCTTGGTGGGATCATGAGGTACTTCTCTCAATAGGTCCGTCACTCGATTCCCTGTGATCGTGCTGCGTCCTACATTTGAATACAAGTACATGGGACTACGATGAGGAAAGTCTGGGGTGACGCTACCACTGTTGCAGACCTTACTGTAAGCCTCGTCCAGATAGTTGAAGCGCCAGTTGCAATAGGGACTGAGTTGTAGTGCCCCTTCATCCGTCAAATTCCAAAAATTATTGGTACGAAAGGTGTTGTCGTTGGTCCAATCTTTCTTGAAACCAGTGGGTACGACGTCGTTTTCGAACACTTTCACCAGATTAGTAGTCAAGTAGCAATCATCATATATTTCCTCTGTAACCCAGTCCATCGTCTTAACCAATTTAGGACCAAACAACACTTTGGGACGTTGTCTGTCTCTGGATTGATCAAGGAACGTGTCTGTGTTGTCCAGAATCAAATCATTTCCTTCCCATCGAAACACAGGGTAGTATTTTTTTCTGTCCGGAGCCCGTAGACTTTCACCTTCACGATCCATATACCTGGTCAAGCGATCTTTCAAACGAGTCATGATGTATTACATGAGAGATTTACCACTTGTCACTTTGACTCGGTGTTCATGGAGATCCGCACCGGTGATGTTCAACGACACACGGTATCGTGACGGAATCCATGAACCATCAGATGTCCTGATAAATGTTTCAATGGTTCACTCAAATTGACATAGGAGATCGTCCTCGGCAAAATTGTGTGTTCGATGAGTGAGTGCTTGATGAGGTTGTGCAGGGGGTATCCGGTAAGACATGCTAGCCAATCCCACTTTCCACTCCTTGTTGTCAAATGTGATGGGATGAGGCAGACGATTCTTGAAACTGTTCGCCTTGTTGTCAGGGAACTCCGACATGCTGGCATTGCTGAGCAACTGCACATAAAACTCTTTGATTTCGTCTTTTTAAACACGTCCTTTTTATCCAACCAACTGTCGTACTTGACTGGCCAACCTTTCCATCGTACCAGACTTTATCCCCTTTTCGTTTGACGATCTTGTCGATACGGAACAGATCGTCTTCCACAGTCACTTTCTGCAAATCTTGCGCGTAAAATGTTCCCTCGACCGCCGTGCCATCCCATTCTTCCACTTTGTATGTTGGAACGTTGCCCGAACGCACCCCTCGTACCAAAAACACCTCTTCGGTCCAACCTGGTAGGTACCCTTTCTTGAACTGTCTGAACTTCTTGTTCAGTCTCACACGATCCCCGACTTTGAGTTGAGGGTTTTTGAATTTACCCTTTTTACCGTAAAGAGTCTCCCACACGTCCTTGCTATTGGCTAAGGTCACTTGATCGGCAGCCATCTTGATACTACGATGATACGATCGGTTGTACCCTTTGACCAGATCTTGCAACACGGGGACAAAGTTCAACGTATTCTGCACGGTAAAGTACCGGTACAAACGTTGTTTCAAGGTCCGATTGAACCGTTCCACCACACTGGCTTTCGTGTCTCCACTGGTCGAAAAATGATGAATGCCCTTCTGTTTGATCAAAGCCTGAAACATCTTGTTGTAGAATTCCTTCCCATCGTCCGTCTGAAGATTGATGGGTTTTCTCTCCCCTTTCAAGATTTTGGCCATCGCGTCCGTCACCGCTTTTCCCGTCTTGTTTTTCACGGGCTGGACCCAGGCGCGCTTGGAAAATACGTCCACCACCGTCAGGAGATAACGATACCCTCGATTGTACTTGGCGATATTGACCACTTCGATCAAGTCGGCCGTCCATTGCTTGTCGTTTCCAAACACCATCACGGGTACCGTGAAAAACCGACGACGTCTTGGTTTGTGCAACGTGTACACCAAATCGCGTTGCAAGACCTCGCGAGCTTGTCGGACGGAAATCTTATTGGCCTTAGCAAATTGTGTCAGGCCACCCAGACTACCGGGTTTCAAAGGATCCCGATACCGTGCCAATAAAGTCCCGATCGAAAGCTTCTTTTTCTTAGACTTCTTCATAATCGCCAGAGTTTGTAAACGCACTCTCTCCACAACTCAAAACGTTGCTCCCGGACGTCGAGATACTTCTTAAATGAATCGGGTTGCCGTTTCAACCACAAGATATAAACGACAAAACGCATCACGTTGACACTGACATTAGTCTCGTTTAACACCTCCAAGGGTGAATCGCAGGTATAATCGGGAATGGGAGTATCATCGCCGTATCTCGCATAGACTCTTGTGCACTTAGAACATAGCGTGAACCAACTCAACCGATCGGCCATGTTTGCACACACTCTCGAGAACAACCAGCTCAATGCATGAGACATGACTGAAAAATAACTTAAACCAATTTTATTTCAACTTGTTATATGTACAAACATCGTGTCTGATTGGCTTAAAATGAAAATAGAAATCTGATTGGCTTTTGAAGGCGAACGACTACTGAGTAAACATCTCATCCTCGGACGTGTCTGTCATTTCCATGTTCTTACAATCTTTCACATACTCGTCATCATATTCTTCCTCGAAGGACTCCCAGGAAAAATGTTTACAATTTCTCCATACACATTCCCCTTTCCCATCCCTGTTACCGAGTCTCCATTTCAGGGCTTCCTCTTCGTCTCCTTTCACATAAAATGCCTGACGCATCTCTTCTTTACAAGTACCACACAGATCGTTCTTATCAGCATTAATGGCATAAAAGAAAAAATGATCCTTCCACAAATTACGTTGATGCATGACATCATTCATCAACTGTTCCATCTTCAGACAGATTTCCTTATAATCACTCTTGTTGAAGGTCAGCAAAGACTTCACTCTTGGACTCTCGTCTTCCCCCAACACCCGCCTCGCCATGGCTAGGCTGAACCGCAGGGTTTCATAGAGATCTTGGATAGCCTCACGCATCATGTACGTGACGTTTTGGGTAGCCATCAAACAGGTACGATCAGCATCCATAATGGGATCCCGACTATGAATAAAACGGAAATCGTTCAGACCTCGTCCATACATCACACGACACCACTCACCAAAGAACAGATAAACTTCCTCATTCTTCTTCATCAACTCCAAAATCGTACCACCCCAGTCCGGTCGATGCCTCAGCAACGTATCAAAATGTCATGTACCTTCGGGTAATGTCCCTAACGGTTCAAAGAGATTGTGAAAAATGTACACGGTCACGTTTGACAGTCTTGAGAGCGTTTAAAGGTTCTACCTTCTCTTCCACTATCTGCATCATCAATTCCTTAATCTGGTTGGAGTTGCTGTAGTAAGTCATCTTGAAATGTAGGTCACAGGGTCAAATGTGGAACCGCCTAAACCTATCCCCCAACATACAAGGTAATCACAAAACTTCTTTCCTTCTCGATCCAACTGCTTCGTGATCTCCAAATACGACAAGTGAGGATGGTGATCTCGTGTGCCCCAGTCAATCAAGTGTCTCTGAAGCCTATAGTACAAAGGAGAAATGAGACCAAATTCCAAGTTAAATATCTTCTGAGATAATGGTCTTTTGCCTTCTGCGATCTTTTCCAAAAGCTTAGAACATAGGTTCAATATGTTTCTCAGATCTTCAACCATCTCTTTCACATCTGCCTCATTCAACACTCTGGGTTGGTGACCCATCACTGCACGACTAGCAAGTGAAGAATGACACCTCGACGAGTGTGCTCCTTTTATAGTCCGAGCCGCACCTCCACTTTCACTGAGTACCCGTTCTTTTACTGATCATACATTATTTCACAACCAATCAGGAGCCAGAGTATCACATATCAACATCACCTGACATGTCTCTGATTGGTCCTACGAAAAACCCATATAATCGATCCACGCATTCATCACAAATCATTTCATCCCATGGAGACACTCGAACTCATGACCCATCTCGTAGGCGTCATGAATTCACTCGGTAAACCCAAAGAACAAAAAACCGCTGCCACCGATAAAGAGGATCCTCCTTTTGTCAATCCAGGGCATCCAGACGCCATACCTCCCCAGGATCCAAATGACCCTCGTATCGTTCATCCAACTGGTGAGTTCGGACCAAAGAGTTACATAGACTTGGGAGCTTATTCCCCTGCCAATTATCCAACATTCACCGACAAGAAAAATTAAAAGCCCCTAAAGAGGGAGCCAAAAAGAAGGCCGCTTGCAAAAGACCGAAACTGGATATCCCCAAGAAAGGAGGTAAACTACAATCTACGTTAGACAGATGGCTCTTCAAAACTCATTCGCGTATACGTTTCAAAGAACACGTACTCCTCAGAGATCACGCCAGACTCCGTGAGTTGGACTACCGTGGCTCTCAAAGGCTTCTCTGAGCCATGGAGTGTCTTTTCAAGGAAACGTCAAGCAGTCAAAAGTGAAATGAAACGTAAACATCACTGGCGAAGACAAAGACCGACTCCCAAAAATGTGCGAAAAACCACGCACATCCTGGAATGACTGCTACGAGAAAACACTCGATTGGGATACTAACTCTTTTTTTCACTTCTCATAGACTCACATCCACCCTCCATTCAAAGCGGAGTCATGTCATTGACATGACTCGACAAGTTCAAGAAAGACAACGTCAGAGAAGTGCTACCAGAGGTGAACGACAAAGGGGAATTCACCGAAGTGCAAGTGTTGGAGGAGTTTGACCCAGATCAGTTTTTGGACCGACTGAAAAAACAAGATCACACCTGCCTATGTTGTTGGGTACCCATGAAATTCGGGAGTGTTCAAACCCCCAACGGTAGTACCTGGGAGTATTACCGATGTCCCTCTTTCAGATTCTTCACCAAGTGTTACGTGACCTGTGGAGCCCGTGAAGTGAGCACCTACTTACAACGCGTCGCCGAACAGACCCACCCATGCTTCAAGAAAATCGACCCAGCCCGTTTCCGATGTCAATGCAACAAGTCCCTGGTATTGGTCACCTCCCACTCAGCCAATAACCCAGACCGACTCTATCTCAAGTGTCCCAAGTGCACCTGCAAGTTTTTTCAATGCATCGACGAAGCACCCCGAGGCCTTGACATAACGTTTCGCTGTGTCCTTGTCTCTGACTCCAATGGCTCAGAAATGTTTCGAACGCGTAACATACCATTAAACGGTAAAATGTCATACGATCTATGGGAGGTTTCACTCCCAAGTTCCATACAATGTTCTTGCGAACAGACAGGATTGCATTAAACAAAGTTCTCGCACTCTCTCTATGCGTCTGTAGCGGTGCCTGCTTCGTGTTCAGTTCTCTCTTTGTTCGTCCATGAAGAACACGACTTCATGGATCATTACCTCGAGTTGGCTGGATTCCTTAAAACGAATGAACCACCGTGTCCCGGCCAACAAATCACATATAGAAAAGTCATTCTCCTCGTAATAAGTCACCCAGTCATCTTCCATTGAGTCAATCGCCTCCTCGGAGGTAGACTCCGGCTTTCTAGGCACAAAGTTCTGCAAATGTCTCTCACGTAAAGCCATGATAGCGCTCATACAAGTGTAAAAACTCAGTGGCGAGTGAACGACGCCGATTCGCTTTATGCGGATCCCATCCACCAATCACAGACCAGGCGGATGTCACGTGAACAAAGTGGACCCAGGGGATAGGGGGCATCCCCCTTCTTACCCACCCGGTCGGAGACTGGACCCCGGTCGAGAGAAACCTAGGATCCAGTTTCGGAGTCGCGTATAAAAGAAGCGCACCGATTCCGTTCACATTCACCGTTTTTCGCCATTGCTGAAGACTGCTGCTGAATCAAGATTGTCAAGTGAATAGTATAGTTACTTTTGATGTTTTTTCCAGACCTAGACAAAAAGTATTTTTTCGTTCTTTAGAAATGGAAAACAACGACAACTGTTATGTATGCAAGCAATCGCGTCCATGCTGTCGCACACCCCTGCTAGAATTGCGTGAAAATGGGACCCATGAGAAGTTTGTCCATCCCATCAAGGGACCACTCAAAGAAGCCTGGGGACTAGGAAGCGTGTGGGTAACCTGTCATGTCAAATCATTCTTGTGAAAAAGGGTGCAGTTCAACAGGACCATGCACATGTCCCATTCTGTAAAAGGCACTTCTCCCGAAAAAATAACATTTTTTGTTGTGTCATTTTTCAGACTCATGAGTTCCCACCAGTGTATAGACTACACACCGAATCCAAGGCGACAAGCCAACTGTAAGACCCAGTGCTGCGATAAATTCTATCACTGGGGGTGCATAATCCACAGCACCTGGGGACTGCCACCTTATTGAAAATTTTGCCCCATTGCAAAACCGTGAATTTTGGCGAACCCTTTGTTATAGTCCCAGAACCCGGTGATGACAGCCGCAAAAGCAAGTTGTAAAGAGGTCAGTGCTTCGCAAAGACCCCTGGCCTTCAAAATCTATTTGGAAGAACCCCAGCCGGACGAAGATGTCATGCTCATCTTCCTCGACAGACAATTCCCCTATCCATGGTACTTCAGACGAGACCTCTCCGATATCTGGCCCTTCGGACGCGTTTTCGAATCCTCATCAGGCCTTCACGGGAAATTTCTCACCCCACGCAAAATGATGTTATCCCTCGTCCACTTGGGAACCAATGATGTTCAAGCTCCCAAGATGATGCAAAAAATCACGCAACAAACCATGTACATTCTCTCGTTAAAAGAACTTTATTAACTACAGTTTTTTCGTCATTAAAATTGTTTTTTCACTCAGGTCGTGACGTCATGACTTTTATAAATGCGCGGTAAGCCAACTCTTTCTGTTATCCAAGCCGCTCCTCCACTCTTCCCATCCAGCCTCAAAACTCTCCTTCATCCTTGTCAACCACACAGGCTCACCATCTGCCAGAGACTTGGCTTCATGCATTTTATTCCCAAGGACTTTCTTGAACTTCATCATGTCATCCGCCAGCTTCGTCATTTCTTTTTTCAGGATGTGATCCACACTGTCAAGAATCACGTGGGTCATAATCGATCCAAGAACATTATCCTCGACAATACTCAACACTGTCGCCGCAAAACTTTTCGTGGGAATCTCGTCCGGCAACTTTTTCGTGGGAATCACCAGCTCTTCCTTCTTCTCTGAAGCCATCTTTGTTCTCAAATGATCCGAAAACTCCATCCTCACTGCCTTTATCACTACCCTTATCACTCCTCATTGGATCTTGCCTTATTTGGCCCTACTGGAAGTGACGTCATCACTTTTGGTCAAATGTGCCATCTTAAATATGCTAATTAGACAATCCTGCAATCTTATTGGTCGAGAGCCTGTCACGTGAATTTCTTCCTGCAATCTGATTGGTTAGGCCCTGTATAAGCGTCCTTCACTACTTGCCAGGAAATTTCCGGCTGAAGATTCCTTCCAGTCCTCTTCTCATGTTTTCTTCTTTATGATTACTGACCAGGTCAAATTCTCCTTTCAGCAGGACCATGTCATCAGTAACAGGATAATCTTCAAATTCTCCATCGGTGCCAATCTCAGCCTCCTCGCGTGGCTTATCCAAAAGCCAAACAGTATTTGGAATGCTCTGTATCTTTGGTGGCTTACTTTTCTTAAACCTCCAAGAGTGACGAGGAGCTGAAGAGGATCTTTTAGTTCCACCCGAGCTGGAAGATCCTGCGCTATTCTCCGAAGGCGTTTGGAATGCTGGACTACAAGATCTCGACCTGTTCGACAGCAAATTTTCAGCGAGATTGTGATCTAAGTCTCTTGCAGTTGAAACAGCAAAAGAACGAATGAGGTTTCACGTTCTCTGGACTAAATTCAGCTCGTTTGTCCCTGACACGACGTCTCAATCCGTCTAGCTAAGGCTTTAAATGTAATTTTATAATCAGTATTTAACATTGTTATTGGTCTCCCATTCTGAAGGTCTAACAGATCCAAATCAACCTTGGGAATAAGAGTAATTACTCCACGGCGTTGTGAGATAGACAATTTCCCAACTTCATGAGCCGCGTTTAGGCTTTCCAATAGATAACCCCCTACTGAATCGAAAAAGTATTTGTAAAATTCTACGGTGAAGCCATCCTCACCTGGCGATTTGCTTTCCTGAGATAATCCTAGTACTCTTTTGCATTCATCGAGTGTCAGAGGGCCTTCTATTTCTTTTCTGTCTTCATTCGAGAGTTTTGGAAAGATTAGATTTCTGATAAAGAGGTTAAATTGTTCTTGTGACGTGGATATTTCAGGAGTGCAGGTCCTCATAAAATTCGTGGATGACTTTCAAGATTTCCTTTTCTTCTCTTATCTCTACTCCCTCCTGTTTTCTGAGTGTATGAAGGCAGTCTGGCTGCGAAAACTATCCGAAGAATAAGGTTACAGAGACTGGCTACGAAAACAATCTGAAGGTTAGGGTTACGGACATTACTTTCAAATATGATGACATTAGTGGCTACGCCTCTTCAAGGCCGGTAGCCACAAAAATATTTTATGCTCTGCGACATATGGGTTGATCTTTTCTCAATACATGCTAACTAACAGGCAGCATTCACTACCGGTTAGGTAAAGTAGTACTAGAATCAAATTTCAGGTTTTGAAAGCTTTCCATGGTGATCCGCCGCGGTAGTTTTGGGCATGGGCCTCTTCAAAATTTTAGAGGTTTAGACCTTAACCGCTTTGCATATAGTTTTTAGAAACTTTGGTATAAGAAAGAAAAAAAATATATACTATCCGAGCCCTTCCCTCGACGGAGTATCATGTGAATACATGGCATGGAACGGGAATTATATAGGCGGCCGTACACGAATCAAAAACAGCGACATGCCTTTCCGTACCTTGTCGAACATACTTCCTTTACTTTTTAAATGTTTCAATCACTTTTACGCTTTTTTAACTTTCAACTTTTTGAAATTTTGTCCCGTTAATCGGTTTCTTGTTACTCCAGAACACCCGGCATTATCTACAAATCAAGTTTTTGCCATAATAAGACTCCCTTATATGTACTCTCTATTATAGTTTAGTTTATCCCTATTTACACTACTGCGCGAGTGTCTGGGAATTTTACCTGACTCGCATGGCTATTTTGTAAAGGGTTTCACTCTGCCGTGCTGAGTCTTTCATGTGCAAAAAGCGGTCATTTGAGGTTAAACTCCTAGGCCCAGTTCTAAGATCTTTTGAGCTTCCTGTTTATCATGTGTGAAGTATTAGAAACTACTTGTGGACACACATAGCATAATCTCTTCTTGTTATAAGTATAACAACAACACGCCAACGTATATTACAGGCAAGGAAGCCCAGGGAAGCCAATAAGACTTATGTAAAGAACTACCTTAAATACCTAAGTCTTACCAAGAGAATAAAAATGCTGTCATCAGCACACAAAATGATCCTAATTTAGGGTAAAAAGTGTAATACTTATCCTCGCTGATAAGTATTGCACTGAGCAGTAGTAGAGGACGATGATGTACTCTCACAACTACAGACTTAGTTCTGTTGTTGAATTGACCTAGGAATGTCACAGACTCGGGTTTTCATAAGTGGACTCTTATTTTGTTACATTAGATCTTTATTGTAACAACTCATATGCAAATCAACAGTGAACACAAGAAGAGTTAAAATAACTCAATTACGTAGTACATTTTCATGCCAAAACTGTACCAAGCAATTTTACCCTGACTGAAGCTACTGTTTAGTATCATCTTACATTTACCACTCATTCCAATTCTTTTAAATTGTTTCCTTCGCATGAAACACCTGTTTGTGTTTAGTGTGACAATCTAAACTCGTTTGACTAGAAATACCAAACACAGTAGAAATGAGGTCGAGAAGTGTTTAACTAACCTAATAAATATGTAATCAATAAATGTGCTTTTGATTTCATATCATTTTGAACTAAGAGACAGCTCTAAGTGTCATCGTAGCAACACAGTTCACACACATCATCAGCTCAAGCCCGGTTAATATAACTGTGTTTTCTACAGTTATATAATCAGTGATGAAAAAGACGAAAATTTGTGAGAACCATCGTCATGTTGTGCTCATTAGCTGCATCGATGCAAACATCATCAGCCACAGATCCAGCTGGACTAGCAAGGAATTCCACACCACTCTAAAAAGGAATAATTGGAATTGCATCAGGGAAATGTAAAAGCCCCTTTGACAGAATTAATTTTGTTTTCCTTTATTTAATTACTTCTTAATCTAAGGGGCACAATTATAGCAGTTGTCCTCATAACCTTGCACCCTGCGAGGAGACTCTTCGCTCGAGGATTAACCATGCTCGTAACTATTACAAACATGTATTTTGACGGGGTTATGTTTCCTTTAGGCTGTAGTGACCGTACATATGTTATTAAGCTAGCGTGAGGTCCGTATTGGAGAATTATTGCTCAATTTCTCCAATCGGTCAGTAGTGCACAGAGAACCAATCAGAGTTCTTCTTTTCATCACGGACCAGTTCAGACAATATCACAATATTTATTACCCTCGGGCGAGGTTGGCTAATGGTTAGCATATTGAACTCCAGATCAGCCATACAGGGTGCGAGCCGTGGCTGGGTCATTGGGTCATGTTTGTGGACAACACTTTCAAAGTATCTCTCCCCATCCAGGTGCATACGTAAACACCGAAAATTGAATGCTGGGGATAACCCTGTGATGGATTACCAATACCATTCTTGAGGGAGTAGAAATGCTTCTAGTCACCTAACGTTACGGAACCCCGGAGATAAGACCCTCCCGCCCCCAGCTTCGAATGCAGACTTAACCAGCCTACCCACAACTTGTTGCCAAAACAGAGACCCAAAACAGTATTGCTGGATTCAAATTACATGAAATCAAATCTTGGCTGCTATGTGGTTATTTTGATGTTCTGGTACTGATAGAGACCAAACTTGATAAAACCTTACCTAACTCTCAATTTGCAGTTGATGGCTACAGATTTTTAAGACTGGACAGATCAATTAATGGCGGAGGCGTTATGATTTATTGGAGGTCTCACATAATCTTTCATCATATTATGAATATGCCCAAGCTCAGTGCACTTGAAGCTATAATGATCAAATTCAGAATTGGCAGTAGGTGGCTAATAGTAATTGGAGCATAAAGACCACCAAGTGTCAGTACAATCATCTGGAAGGATGAATTTGCTTAAAATGCTCGATTCTGCATCTTGCCAATGTGAGGATGTTCCGTTGCTCGGCAGCTTGAACTGCAATTTATTGAATCCTGATGCGTATAGCGGCGATGGCAGAAACCTCATCGACATCTGTGATATTTACAACATGGACTGTTTGATTGACAAGCCTACTCGTGTGAGTCAATCTTCGCAAACATCGACGTCATTCTAACTAACAATAAAAGGAGACTTTTATCATCAGGGGTACTTGAGCCAAACCTCAGCGACCACTCTTTAGTATATGCGATAATCAGAACATCTGCCCCGCCTCTGAGATCCAGGAAAATTCTGTGCAGAAGTTCTTAAAATTACAACATGAATGAATTTGCCACCGATTTAGCTCTAACCCCTTTTCATGTTGCTTCTATTTTTGACGATGTGGATAACCAAGCTTGGGCTTTCACCAAACTCCTAACTGATGTCATTGATATCCATGCCCCAGTAAAACAGTTCCATGTTCGAGGTGGACATGTACTCTACATGACACCCCAGTGGCGACGTGCCATACGCCAGAGAAACAGATTATGGAAAAAATACAAACTTGATCCAAATACCATCAATTGGAATACAAGAGACAAAGAAATCATTGCACATCACTGAAAAGAAAAGCCATAATCAATTACTATCACCACAAAGCTGAGAGTATTTCTACTAAACCCAAGGACTTTTGGAGGGTATTTGGAGCGTTATTTCACTAAAACCGTGGACAGGCTAACGACATTGTATTACTGGAGAACAAGTATACTACTGATAAAAAAACGTAGGGCCATCTTCAATGAATATTTCATTAACATTGCTGATGACTTGCCCAGACCCAAACAATCCCAAAATGGTCTTAATTTCACTTATCATCCAAGTATTCATGGTATCAACATCAATCCGATTACTATTAATCCGATTATTGTCAAAAACATCGTCCTTTCACTGTCCTTGTCAAAAGCTATGGGCTGGGACAGTATTCCTATAAGAATTATCAAGGATAGTATTGATTCCATAGCTTGGCCATTAAGTAATCTATTTCATTATTCTATATCCACTAATACTATACCTCAGTATTGGAAGTTTGCGCAGATCACACCTGTATTCAGAAAACGGCGTTGAATACTCTAAAACTAATTACAGGCCTATTACTCTTCTCGTAGCCTTTAACAATGTATTTGATCGTATCCTTGCCAACCAGCTTTATTCATATTTTTCTGATAAGTTGTCCCCATTTCTATCTGCTTATCGCAAGCACTATAGCTGTGAGACTTCTTTGCTTCGCATATTGGAGGAGTTCAAACATGGCCTGGACAAATGACAACTAGCATCCATTATTGGAATTGATCTATTTAAAGTATTTGATAGTATACCACATGATCTGCTGTTGGCCAAGTTGTCTGCCTATGGTCTTAATAGCAGTAGCTGTTTACTGTTGGAGAATTATCTAACAGATCGTTTTCAGAGAGTTAGGCTTGGTGAACAATTCTCCAATTGTTGTTCTCTTACTACAGGAATACCACAAGGATCAGTATTGGGTCCCTTAATGTTTAACATCCACATTAACGACCTATTTTTCATTAGTCAAAACCAACCCTGATGCTGATGATGCCCAGATCGTCTCCATTGGTAATGATTCCTCTTTGATTCATCGGTACATGCAAAGCAATCTTCTCACTGCTTGTGAGTGGTTTAACAGCAACGGTTTAGCGGTTAACCATGATAAATTCCTCACCGTGTGGTTGGGTAACACCATGGATATACCCAGCTACGATCTTGGTAGTAGTGTCATTAGTTTAGTTCACAGCATGAAATTGCTGGGTGTTACAAATGATAAAGATCTCAATTTCACGGAGCATGTGGCAGACATAGTACGCAGAGTTAGCAATCAGATACAGGTCATGCAAAGGCATAAGAAACTAATTAACACTGACACCAAGACCAAATTATATAATACCTATCTGTTGCCACATTTATATTATTGCTGTGTCGTGTGGCACCATTATGGTCATCGTAATTTAAAGAGGTTGGAGAAAGTTAATGAACGCAGCCTAAGTTTCGTTTTCAATGACAACGACAGTAATTATATGCAATAACTTAATCGTGTAGGACAACCATCATTATTTAATGGGCACGTACATTATATCCTGACATTAGTATATAAATCTCTTAATGGGCTGGCCCCGGAATATATTACCAATATGTTTAGTTATAAAACTCACAGCATAAAACTACGTACTAGTGGTACACATTGTTGTTATCCCTCGTGTTAATACCACTAGATATGGCCTGCACTCTCTATCTTACTACGGAAGGAAACTATGGAACTCCCTCCCCAATACCACCAGATCACTGCCAACAGTTGCAGCTTTCAAATCGACTATTCGTAATTTAGAATTTGACACTGACTGCTATCCCTGATCATTTCTCTGTGGGAGAAGGAAACTATCAGATGTAAGCATATCGCAACAATTGCACCTATTTACATGTAAGTAGCCTAACGAAGCTTTAAAATCGAAAGACCTATCCTTCTCATTGGGAAGTCGGAAGCTGTTGCACTTGAGTCAAATTTATTCGCTGTCTTTTGTTACCTGGTTGTTGTGTAAAAGCTTACTTCAAGACAAACAGCATATTTTCAGCAAGAAACAATAGAAATATGTCGCATTGTAAGCAAGTCTATTTGTAGGTCTAAACTGCCTCGAAATCAACAGATTAATATAGCAATCAAATCACACGCTGTAAAAATGGACTTCCTGACTTCTACTTTTTGCCTCGTGTCGACATGACCAAAGTGACATGGACACGAGGTATATGCAGTGCTTTCTGCTTTCCTGTGTAAGGATTCTTTGCGTTTCTGTGTAATTTTTCTTCGAGTTCCTAATGTAAGATTCCTGTGAAGGGCGGTTCTGGAAACTCGCAGGTTAATCATTGTTGTCTATGAAAGACAAGCATAAAATGTTGAATTCACGGCGGTTTGTGCTATTGATTTTGGCAACCATACTGTACAGATTCAAGACACTCCATTTTTTCCTTTTTTTTTTTACGGGGATTGGTGTGCAGACCTTGGAGACTCGAGCATTTGCGACAGGCTGTTTTTAGCATTTTATTTTGTTAGAGTCTGAGGCCACGGTTCACACAACTCGTTCGCGATTTAATCAATTCTGACAACAAATGACAGGCCAAAACGTTGAGGTGACGGGTTTTAGTTACGCAGACAAATCTCAGGCTAAAGATCACAATGAGCAGATTAAAAACTAATGTGTATTTTCTGCGAATAAAGCTGAAACAGGAATAAATCACAAAAAAGCATTGTTAATGTTATGTATGTAATGATCAATATCTCACTGTATATATATCAACATGGGTCAGATCAGGGCATCAGGCCAGATCGAATTAAATTCATAATGATACCGGAAAAGTAACGCTTGTATTCCGAGTACTTAACATTTCATTAAAAGCATGAGGTATACTACAAGCATCACGCTACTAGCGTACTTGCGTTAATGGGAGCAAGTGAACGAATCACTCGCAACTGATTTGCGCTGACTGGTTTTCTATTCCTCTGGTATCAGTATCATTCAGCAGCATACATATCAATACGTGAAGTAGCAACAGATTAAAGATTTCGGCTTTGACAAAGAGCCGCGTGAACATTACTGAGATGGAATTCTAACCTCGTGTGACAATCTGTTTTGATAAAGAATCGTAAAGACTGAAGTCCCAACAAACTAAATGCAACCGTAACATCAGAAAATCAAGAGATTACAATTACCTGACTAAAAACTATTATATAATGCGCACTTTCCGAGAGAGACAGTATGGAGATTTGAAATAATTATTAGAGGAGAAACACTTAAAAACCCTTGCACGTGATTTTTGATAAAACTTCGTTCAGGTAATTTCATCGCAATAGAACTCACAAAATATATTTTTTCAAACTTTACCTGTTGCCTGCTTATATAAAGAAAAGTTAAATTTTGAAATAAATCAAAAGGCTTTTTTAGCCAACTCATGATATTTGAAACGGTCATGTTGTTACAAGGGTGGTCAAAAAGATTTTAAGGAGTTTGTCACGGTTGGGCGACAAAGCATAAATTTAACAGCAATCATTAATTTACAGATAATCTTCAAGTTTATTTAGGAGGAACACTTGAGCTGTTTTGATCATTACGACTGTAATGAGTTCTAACGAAAAACCGAATGGGTTATGTACACAGTACTTTACAGATAAATATCTATAATCAACTTAATTCTTTCACATGAGACCAAATCCACACTTGTTGTACGTCTCCTTTCCTTTAGAATTACCCTATCGAGTCTAGGGCTCTACTGTTATCGATGTGTCTGTCCTTGGACTTGAGTTATTACAAACATCTCCATTCCCTCATTGTACTAAAAAACTCCTTTGAATCAGGAGAATCAGGGGACAGAAATTACTCACACAAGAGCAGGCTCCAAAATGACAAAATGGTGAATCGCTAAGGTTTTGGAACAAACCATGCACTTTGAAGTCAGATGACTTTTACAAGCAGTAGTACGTGCCCAGCAATCTCCTTACCTCAGAGGAGAGTGAGAATGAAAAACCCGTCCAGCATCCAGAATATCCATGAATAGATGACATGGCCAGTAAAACAAGTCATTTAGTGAGCATATTAAGTGATTTCCCGCAGAAAACAACAACCATTTTAAGTTCGTAGTAGCTCACTGTGCAAATCATTGAAGCCCGGGGTAATCATCAATCAAGCGGCAGTTTTGACCAAACTGTGACGAATTTTATAGCTGTATTCCCACATATCTAATTTATTATTACAAGGTGGTGCAGTGGTAAGGTTCAGGGAATCGGAAGTTGTATTGAAGGGTCGGCGGTTCGAATCCTGGAGTAGGCAGCCTTATTTCTCTCCGAGCTACAAAGGGATGATTTGCGCTTATAAAGGAAAACAAAATTGTTCAAGCAATAAAAGTAAAGTAATTATATATAAAAAAATGAGACGATATGGAAGTTTGAAATAATTCTTCGTGGAAGAAGAAAACTTCTCAAGTGAAACCCTCGCACGTGATTTTTGGAAACGTTTTGGTTATAAGCTGCTGTCAAAGCTATCAATGGATTGAAATTATACCACCACCTTTGTTGCATACCAAATAGTCTTTAATTTGGGAGCACTTGTTCGACTCCAAACGCAAAAGGTCAGTTTATCGCTTTGGTAGCCATGCTCTTCACCATGGTTGGCCCTCTCGCAAAATACCCTGGTCAGTGGAATTACCACCAAAAATTGTTTACGACCTATAGAGTGATTTCACTTACGTGGCCAGCAGCCATGCAAATTTATTGGAACAAAAGAAAGTGCTTACATTCATTGTTTTGGAACACCAATATGGCTGACAAGACGTCATGTGAAAGCACTCTATCGACTGACTGACTGACTGATCGAGCGAGTGAATTATTTCTTCCCCAACTAAAGGCAACCTACCAACCCTAACCTACCCTAACTGCTATAACTCATTCTAGCTACGCTATGCTAGCTATCACTCGTTAAAAAGGGGGGTCCTGGTATTCGTTTAGGAGCAGGACGACTTTCAATAAACCCCATAATTCCTTAATTTATCAGCTTTCAAAAGTGTCTTATTTGAACCACTCACTTTACGCTATGTGAGAGCAGTAAAATAGGAAGAAAGTTAAGCGACAAATACAACAATGGATGTATTGCATAAATGTCAAGGAGCAATTTAATGTACGTTTCACGATGAAAGCACCCATATTTAGCCGACAGGGATTCAATATGTTCCAAGCATGCAGTGTTCTTGAGGCCACACATTATCTTTAACTAATGCCACGCTCATTTTCAGCTATAATGTTTTACTCTGCAATAGAAATTGGTCTACATTTACTGCATAGAGAGAAAGTGATCGATGCTATCAAACTAAAAGAAAAAATCGTTGGGTCCCTGTAATTGTTTCCGAGAAAACGACAATTTGTCTCTCGCAAGCCAAGCCGTTTAGAAAAAGCTACCAGTTTGTTTATGCGCACGCGCTAATAGACCAATTTCGATATGTCAAAATTCAGCCGAACACAATAGACCTCAACACATGGCTCTGGGAAATAAACCCCAGGAACCCTGTAGTTATTCCCCAGAGCCTCGTACTTGTTTTAAGCTGTATTTTAATAAATCGAAATTGGTCTATTGGACTAATTGAGCATGATATTCTGTGCAGTAAAGATGCGCAAGCAATACTGAGAAATCACCTTTAAAGCTGTCAAAGCTATTGATGGATCGAATTATACACCAACCTTTGTTGTTTATCAAATAGTCCTTAATTTAAGAGCAGTTGTTCCACTCCAAACGGAAAAGATCAGTTCATCGCTTTGGCAGCCATTTTGTTCACAATGGTCGGGCAAATGTCACTCCTGCCGTCTCGCCGAATACCCGGGTGAACGGAGTTACAACACGCTGACCGCGCACGACTGACTGACCGAGCGAGTGAATTATTTCTTCCCGAACTAACTGCTATAACTCACTCCTTCTGCACTATCACTTGTTAGAGAGAAAAACAGGTAGGTAAGAGCTCAAAATAAATCACCTCAGTTTAAGCTTTTTGGCTCCCAAATACAAGTTTTGTGGATCTGAAAGACCATCAAAAGGATCAAGCGAGGATATCCTCTCTTGAAAGGATAACATAATAAGATTAACATGTTATTCATAATTTAAAGAAATGGTTTCATGGCTCAGAACATCAATTGCAAGGATCGAAACAAGCAGGACTTGAACTAAACCTGTTAATATGGCCACTTTATCAAAATAGCTGCCAAGTTTACCACCAATCAGTGGACCTATTAACCAGACTCGACTGTTTTTAAAGGCCATACCTGGCGCAAAGTTTCGAAAGTAACACCGCCTCCCCACCCCCCGAAATAAAAGGCTCCCTAAAAGTAACATTGATTTTTTACCCTCCTACTGAATCCCGAAAGTAACGGTTCCCCCGAAAGTAACAGTCCCCCAAAAGTACTGGCCCTTTGAAGAAGTCACTTCAAAAGAAACCCTCTGATCTCGAGCGCAACATGGATCTGGGAACAGCCTGACTGCAGGACTAACCAACTTGAAGAGTTACTTCAGATTTTATCTCGAACTTAACTGAATCTTGGCGGGAGAGTCAAATGATTACTAATTATAAATTACATTACGATATAAAGCGAACATTTATACTTTTGCCCTACACTACCAACATTTGGGGCCGTTTTCGGCTATACAGTCTGATTTGTTTATGTGGGTAGTTAGAAACATACATAAACGGATCTTGTAATTTCAGTTTACACGTCCGGGGACGTGTCCACATTGTCTGAAACGGCGGTAAATTACTATACAAACGTTTTTTAAGCATCTGAAAGTAATGGCTACCCCTGGGCGGCTACCCAAAAGTAGTGTCCCTTTCGCATACTAAATCCGATAGTAACGGGGGCCATTACTTTCGGAATTCTAGGGTATTAATTTAACGTCTATCGCCTTATTGCATTGTTTTATGGGGAGTGACAAAATGTTGGGAACTCTAGGAGAAAACGCATTAGCTCTTGATGTACTAGCCGGGTATGGATGCATTAATACTCCATGCTTTGTAACCTTGGACAAGCTCTGGTTCTGTGGACCTCTTGCTTTTTAGTAGGCTTTACCTACCGTGTCCCTGTCCACATATATCCCGTTTGGGAGTTTCTGCATAGTAAAGATTTAGATCTAGAACATTTAGCTGAAATGTGGAGATGTTATCATTCAACAATGTCCAGTATATAACAAACATATCACAGAATTATACATACGAGATGGGATCTGTCAATGTTGTCCCTGAATGGAAAGAAGGCATCTGAACTCAGGGAAACACCCTTTAGTGTTGCAATCCACTCCTGTCTTTCAGCCTAGAGGAAGTACCCAAAAGTCATGTTCAGTGTGTGTAGTAATCCAGTGCAAATTACTGACACTTTGTTTCATGATCACAATCAACCCCTCTAAAAAGAAGATGAAAAGTACAAGGTTCACTCTGAGGTAAAGTCTGCTTTCCATCCATTAATTCCAGTCTTGCATGGTGCAACTTTGTATTTGCAAAGGTCTCTTATTCTCTTCACAGACACCTTTACGTTTCATAATAATGATAATTACACAACTTCATAGAGTGGTTTTTCAACTGAGTGTCGTAAAACCAAAACCAAGCCAATTACTTAACAATTCGATTACTCAGCCAATCTGCAACCGTAGTAAAACCAAAACCAAAAACCTAAATTATTGTCTGATTACTTTCGACACTCAATTGAACTACATTGGCACAAAACGGTTTTCCATCGCAAAATAATGAGGCAACCACAATCACGATCATAACTAACGATAAATAAAATTTGGAACAATGTGAAAGACAAAATGCCTAAACTTGCACTCATCTTTAGGGACTGGTCAAAAAGTACGAGGTGGGGGGGGGGGGGGGGGGAAGGGGTAGGCATTTGAAAATGTGGTGGTTAGAAACCACATTACCCACCATGTGTTTTGTGCCCCATCTGGCACAAAACTGAGTGACTCACCCCTCAGTGAAGGTTGAAAATCACATTTTGTGTATGAAATTGTTGTGGTATTTACGTTTTAGATTTATTTGTTAACAATAATACTCTAAATCATCTGAAAAATATTACTCTTGCAACTTGAAGTCATGTCTGCAACCTGAAACTACGAGTCTCAGATCTATGAACATGTGTCCCGTACCCTTGGGGACAAATAGCACGTAGACCCAAGTTGGCCATTTGGTGGGAGTGTTCTTGAAGACCAGCATGTCGACAGAGCGCAGTATTTTGAAAATTTCTGCCCTGAGTCTCCTTGCTCAATCCGTTAGACTTCTTAGCTTTCGTACAGATTTTACAATACATGAGATTGACATCTCTGTCATACACCAGCCAAGCGTACTTTTTCAACCACGGCTCGAAAAGTGTTCGTCCTTTGGAACTGGAAGGAGTTGCCCCTGTTGTCGATTGTGTCAAATGCGTGCCAATTCCTGTTAAAAAACAGGATGACCCACCCCCATGGGTAGCTGAAAATTGAACGACCCACCCCTTACCAAGGGCTCAAAAGCTGACGACCCACCCACTCTCTACTCTCAGATCGTTACTGATGATTTAAGAAGGGTTCTTGTGACTTCAAAATGTTATCTTTGAGTGTAAGAGGTTTGAGTATCTCATTTTTTAAACCTGAAAAAAAACTTGAAGGCTTGAACGGGATTCGAATCCATGACCTCTGCGATACCGTGCAGTGCTCTACCACCTGAGCTATCAAGCCAACTGGGAGCTGGTCACGTTGTGAGTCCGTATTATACCCGTAGTTGGTGAAGATACAAGTGAATATAAGATCATATATTTGAACTGTGGGGAAAGATATGAAGACATGATTGATTGATCAGTCATGTCTTCATATCTTTCTCCGCAGTCCAAATATATGATCTTTCATATATTCACTTGTAGGGGTAGCATTGTAATGTAAGTATTGTAACTTAGTATCGTAATTTCTGTAAGCGTTGGACGTAGTGTTAGTACTGTATTGAAAGTTAAAAAAATAAGTTAATTAACACTTTATTGCAAGTGAATATATGACAGATCATATATCTTTGAACTGCGGAGAAAGATGTTACGACATGATTGATCACCAAGCCTATTGGGAACTGATTATGTCACAAGCCTGAAGTTTCTTCCAGGCTATAATTTCACAGCTTTGTGTAGATAACTCCGATGATTTGCACTACACAAATTCGCGTTTCTGTTGATACAACCATGAATACACGGGCATATAAAAACACAAAAGTCGAACCTCTCCCAAGGCTGCTGTCTAACGGGCGCCAGGCTGTCTGAAGCCCCTAAGTTATGAGTGCGGGCCTAAACATGGAGTGTTCTTTCCCATCTAATCTGTACCATGACTTCAATCTTTTGTAACCAGGAATTAGTAATTCCTAATTGTAACTTTGTTCCACCAACATAAAAATTCCCAGTAAGAAGCCTGCCATTGATCATCGCCGATCATCATACATTTGTTCTGTAAATTCAAGGGTTTTCACTGGCTAGTCCTGAAAAACACACATTCTGACCGGCTGGGATGTTTCTCATAAAATTGGTTATAACATCGTTCACACAATAAATTAAACGGAAAACAACAGCTACTCTGGTCCTGTTTTGCTTTTATCACGAGAAACATGGGCCAAAACACGTTAACAAAGTCTCTCTCCGCTCACAAAACAGACGAAAACAGCCATATTTGAAAATCGCCCTGTAATGCGTTGTAACCTCGGTATGGGAGTGTACAAAACCTGGGCTAGGCCATGGCCCACCCTATGCGCCCAGCCCAAATTTTGTAATTTTACCAATTATAAAGAAAATAATAACTACTTACACGCACGGGAATCAAGCAAGGGATCAAACTCGTCCCCAGGGTGTTCTCTCCGTCATTGGCGGTTTAATGTTTAATTAGGCGCTCGTGCCCAACACAAGATGCCATCTTGGGCTCGGGGCGCAGAAACCCCTGGGAGAAAGGCAGGCAACAATGATGGCCGATCTTGGGGGGAAAATCGAGGCAAGCAATCTGACATTTTCTATCAGAAAATAGCCCATCGAGTCAAGAGATATTGCCAATCCTAATCATAGTCCAGTTCTGGCCCTCTCTTTGTCACGCAATGCTACGCTCTTGGAGAGAAAGAATTAGATTTTAAGCTGGAGATTTCTATATAAACAATAGAGTGTTTCTGTCGAGGAACTATCGGTTGATAGTTGCCCCGCGGAAATTTGATGTTCTTAAACTGATCAAATATGCTAGTTTTAAGAACATCAAATTTCCAAGGGGCAACTATCAGACCGATAGTTCCGAGACATAAACACTCTATTGTCTTTATTGTCCACCACTAAATTTTCTTCCGTGCGCCAGTTCAAAAATCATATTGAATTTTTCAACTTTTTTACATGAAAGGCCTGAAAGCCAAATGTAAAATTTGAAAGAAAAAAACAAACAAAAACCCTTTCAATACAATTTCAATTGTTTACTTTCTAGAAGCTCGCTTGTTTACAGAAATAATTTCACGGACGAGTACTATCCATCCACGTATTTTCTGCGGACGGGCACTATGGGCTGATAGTGTCTCTCCGCGGATGAACACTATCGCGTCACGTGATCAATTCCAACCAATAAGAATCGGAGAAAATTTAGTGGTGAACTTCCCTTTGTGCCATCTCATGTGATTAAAAGTGCCGAGAATGATGAAGTTCTGAAGCTTCTGCTCAATGCCTCGAAGACACATAGGTCGATTATTTCGTCAAGCAATCCAGTGGGCATCCAAAACAACGTTACCTTTATTGTGGATCTCCATTCCTTGGGTGATCCAGAAGATCTGTTGTCAGATGACCTTGATGCATGGGAGCAAACAAAAACCAGAGCAAAATGGTACCTTGTCAAGTTTACGACTAATGGAGAAGTGTGTGATGTGACGAAAGTCGAAGACAAATTGTATGGCTCTTATGAAGTTTGCCGCAGACCTAACATCAACAAAAGCGATAGAAGTCTTTGTTAGACTGTCATCAATATTATCCATCCTGATGGTCACCATCACAACCTTGTGTTTGTAAAATATCATTTTGAACGTACCAAAGAGCATCCCATCAATGTTAAACCGCATGGCAACTCCAGCAAATGTTCAATTCCTTACTTGAGACCTACAGAAGTACCATTTACAAGCTAAAGGACACTGCAGCGAAGCAGCACAGTGGTTTGAAAAGGGCGGTTCATGATGTTGAGGAGGCCGTGGGGGAGCTAGAGTTTTGTAATTCCAAGGGAGCTCTACCTCGTGGGGAAAGGCAGGCCAGCTATTTCAAGAACACCTCAAATGAAAAAGTTCTCGACCCAATTCTTTACATCACACAGAAAATGAAGACGGAATCAGAACGTGGTACTGAGAAGTTTGTAAGATGCTACGGTCTTGATGATGACTCCCTTAAGGTGGTTTTGTTCACAAATGATCAAGTGGACAATCTGGTGAACTTTTGTTGCAATGACGTTCCCGGTCACAAGTCCGTACTCTGTGTGGACGTCACATTCCAACTTGGGCGTTTTTTGTTCTCACGACGACGTACAAAAACACCACAGTGTTTACCAAACCTTCAGATCCTCCTACGTGCCCTCTTATGATAGGCCCCATGATGCTTTCTCTGTTAAAGTATATGTTGACATACCTCATACTGTTCCACAAACTGACGGCCCAAGTTCCTGGCCTCAAGGTCCATCTTCAAGGATATTCTACTGATTCAGAGGTGCCCCTTGGGCAAGCTCTTGCATAGGAGTTCGAAAGGTCCTTGTCATTCCTGTGTAAGACCCATGTACAAAGGAACATTAAGGAGAAGTGTCGGAAGTTAGGCCTTTCACAATCCCATTCTAACTATATCAATAAATTGTTTATTTATTGATATAGTTAGAATGTTAGTCATTAATTGATCATGTATGTTTTTTTTGATATTTTTGATATATTTTTCTCGGCATATTAGAATGACTGTATTGTTAGGGGCCGAATCAGCCTCATCAACCCGAGTTGAAATAGAGCTACTTACTCTTACCGACGTTATTGTTGGTGACATCTTTGGAAGTGGTGGACTGATCTTAGCAGACCCAGGGGAAGCTTACCAAGACAGGCTTGAGAGGTTGATTTCAGAGTGGGATGCCTTGGAGTTGGCCGAAACTGCCAAACCACCAACATTTGCAGATTATTATCGTGTTTACAAATCATCAAATATCTGGCATCATGTGACAGCAAAGGTGTCCAGAGATGCGGGTTTTGAAGACGAAGCTCAAACTAATAACGTCCCGGAGTCCGGTAATGCCTTACTAAAGGGGTGGCAGGACTTTCAATCGATGCTGTAAAGGATCTTGTAAGCAAGCAAAGAAATGATGTGAAAAGAGCATTCCTTGGTATTCACAGTCCCTACGTGGTTCGACTTGAATACGTTGAATATGTCCAGTCTCAGTCAGACGTTTTCGATGGCAACCCTGGAAAATGTGCCTTTGCAGACAAGCCGAGTGTTGATCCAGTTAAGTACAAAGAAGTGTATTAGTATCGGCATGCTCCCTCTCGATCTTTAGGGTTGGAGAAGCTGGAGGATCTCGAAGTATACAGTGATGTTGATATCCTTGCAGACGATCAGGTTCCTTCAACTTATGTTGTGACACACACAATGAGCCACAGTAATCAACCAGTTCCTCGAACGCTGTTTGATGTTGAAGACCTTGAAGACGCCAGTGGAACTGACTGTGGTAGCATTGAATCCGATGTTTGAATAGCTCGTGACATTGGACACAGTATGCAAGCGAAAGAGATTTCACTGGAAAAGACATACAAGCCCTATCAGCAAAAGCAACACAACTCGTCGACGACGAATCAAGAGATGGTTTTGATTCTCAGAGCCATTTTGTTAAAAGCACATCTTCCAGCAATCCTCACACTGTGAAGACGTTAGCCTCTGAGATGTTTGCTTGTGATAGAGTGTCTTGGGTACAAGACGAGAAACCTGTGTTCGCATGTAATTGCAGTAGCCTTCTACAAAAACCAGCTTCAAGAATTCCTTTCCAAGTTCAAGGTTGTTAGGAACAAACGGTCACCAAATCTCACTGCATTAACAACATTTGGCGTCATTGCAAGTGCTGGTAAGAAACGACCTGCTGCATCAAGATCCCGACGTAAATCTCCTGATCCAAACGCATCTGTGACGAACACAGAGCCACCTCCAAAGGGAATTATCGCAGATGTTCTTTCAAGTGACAGTAGTGGACAATACACAGCAGAAGCCTCAAGTAATCCTCTTCGCATCACGATCCATAAAGGTCGTGAAGCCTACGGTATCGTCAACTACTACAGTGCCCTTCGAGTTAATCAATATTACAGGCAAAATCAGGGAGTGTGCAGGATGTTGGAAGGAATTGAAGGCTGGTCCGGATGAACACACACGTAATCGCCTGGATGAAACGCTCTGTATCAGGCTCAAGGAACACGACTTTGTTTGGATTCATTCCCTCCAACATTGGAAAAAAACATTCGAAAATAAACATTACCATGTCTTCCTTAAAGGGGTAGTCTCACCAAGATTTAGTGCTACTTGAAAATCCAAATGAAGGTGTTGGTGTTAATTGGAAATCCACTAGTAATTGCCTAACCTTGCTAAAATGCACCGTACTAGTCACGAAAGCTGTTTACAACTGTTGTGGCTACGGACGAGTAGGAAAGAAGTGGTCTAAAACTTGAAAACGTCGCGCTGACGTTTTCAAGTTTGACAATGTTACTTGGAGGAAAATCACTAAAAATCATTGATCTCTTAGAGATTGAATTTATGCCTGTTTCGTCGTTTTAAGGTTATTTTGTTGATCAGTGAGTGCACCTTTATAATTCTAGCATAGTTTGCACAAAAAACCTAAAAGACCTCTCGTGATACTACCCCTTTAATTCCATACAAGGCGGAAATCCCACCTCTGATGCCAAGGCAGTCCACCTTGGTCTGAACCACACACTCAGTGCAGAAGACGTTCAACATTTAAAGGACGGGCTACACTGTTAAAGAAGCAACTGTTCGCGTAATGACCACAAAATATTGCTTTTAAACAATGTTTTCGTGTTGTGACTCCTTACAGTATGAGAAAGTGTCTTGCTTCAGTTGTTTCACACTCTGGTCGTTTACAGCTTAAATCAGTTTTGTTTTAAGATCTGCCCACCATGCATTTGCTGGAATGCTTTTTTTGTTTCTGATAAGTTCAATAGTTATTGACGTTCCATTTCAGTTACCGAGCATAGTGGGATCTGGGCCGGGCTTTTTGGGACGTCATCGAAGGACATGGGTCAAAACACCCAAGAGACGTTTCACTGGGTTTCGAGCGCTGTGAAAACATATTTGGGGTATTTGTGCTTCATATTTTATCAAAAATGGCCAAGACTTTTAAGTGAAAGAACTGTGGCATCTAGCAATACGATTCGGAGTCTAGCTACGATTGGCACGGCTACGATGTAAATATATTTTTTCGATTTCGAAAGGCGGATCGCCAGTCGAGCCCACCACACTGCAAGTCACGATCGACAATTTGCCGGCCCATTTGGCTTATCTACTAATCTACATACAACACTTCTTTAAGTACTCTTACCGAACCCTTGATAGTTCATAACGACGAGAGCATATTTTTCTACTAATTATTCAAAAACGCGGAAAAATTCGTCTTTTCACTTTGTTATTGCCGACCGACCGTATGTAAACAAAGTCAATTAGTGTGTGCGAACATAAACGTTTATTGCGAGTTTCACAAATTTGCACTTTTCGTACTAGTAAGCCTAGTAATTAAAAATCCTTCGACAAGATCTTGACAAAAGGTTCAGTATGGTATCAGTTAAATGAATACATTTCTCCTTCACTGTTCTTCTGTTTTAAAAGTCATTTTTATGTACGCTAATAACCTAAGTGTTGCGATTCCGTCAAAAACCTTCTCCTTCCCGGTCTCCTTTAGCTTCCTTTCAGCTAAGCCATCACGTCACCTATTTTTCTTAAAATTATGGGCTATAACTTAACGAATGCCAGAAATGGAAAAAGCATGTTGAAAATATCAAAATGGCCAAGTTTGAGGCCTCCATCATTAAAGAAGGAGATTTTATGACGGTCCGAAATTTTAAAAGAATAACAAGATTTGTATGGAAAAAGTTGCTGGAGAGCAAGACCTTGCTCTCCAGCAACATTTTACATACAAATCCTCTAAATTTTCCGAAAATTCAAACTGTAGTATAAACTTACTCTTTAATTCCAGGGGCCTCAAACTTAGCCATTTTGGTATTTTCGATGTGCTCTTTCCATTTCTGGCATTCTTTAAGCTATAGTCCATAATACAAAAATTTTCTCGGAAAAGTTTGGTCGCGTGACCCCAGCTGCAAAGGGCCTATTGTGTATACAGACGAGAAACTCAAGCGCCGATCGTTGGCCCTCGTGCGTGTGGTTGTACATGAAATCCACAAATACATAGCTAGTTCTTCAGTTCGAAACCTCACTTATCTCAATCGCCCCGCTGTAGGACGTACGTGAGGTTGATTATTCGTTTAGAAAGCTTTCTATTTCGAGGACGAAGAAAACTCGATGGGTATAATTTGCCGTATAATTATCTCACCTACAGTGGTTTCCATTATTTGGTCTTATTTTGGTCTGGAACATCTGGGGCTCGTTTGAATTGAATAGTCAGATGACTACCAGCTTATTTCAACCATTCATGTCTTATCTACCTTGAGTATATCGAGCTTCGCACTAGAAGCTAGGGAAGAATGTACAGGCCATGAAAATCCTAGGTTTTTACAGAAGCGGTGAACCTGAGATTGAAGAACTGCTCGATGTCCGACTTCGAACAAGTCTGCACACTGCTTTCGGCTTTTTCTCACTTCTGGACGGGTGTCATTCGGATATAGGTATTGAATGAAGAGGATTGCTCTTTCCTAAGCATGCTGTATTGCGAATTCCTCCAAAATCACATTTTCCTTGTATTGTGCAATGATTTTGAATCACACTAATGCATATTCGCATACATTCTTCTTAGAAGCAAAACATTAGGTCCTTCGATGATGTCACAAGCCAACTCGCACCATTGTTCGCTATTGCTCGGTCATGGCCACGGAAAGGGCTAATTTTACGGACTTCAAAAATACATAGGAAATTAACGAAAATAGCTACAACGATAATTTTTTCGCAGTGGTGATCAGAAAAATGAGGAGATTCAAATAAGCGAAATAAAATTTTGGGGGTTAGTTGCACTTTAAAAATTTCCTTAGACAACAGCCTTGCAGAACAACGGCCACCTTTGGAACAGTGGAAAGTGGCTGTTGTAGAGAGGTGGCCGTTATGGGGAGGTTGGAGTGTAACATGACACCTGTCCTTTTTGGGGTGCAACATTTCCTTTCTTAAAAATACTCATTTTAGCATATAAACTGTTCGTAATAACGCGGCGAAATACGAGATACGAAAACCCTCAACTTGTCACGCAACATTGTTTCGTTGCAAGTTTTGGGTCGATGTTTCACGTTTTTCACCTTGGTGATCAACTTGTCGCGCAACAAAAACATTTGTTACGGGTTGAAGAAAGTTGTTGCGAAAAGTAGAGCGCGGGTGTACTTTGAGCAACAAATTTTGGCTTCGTTGCTCGTTTTTCATCAAACTCACGACTTGTCACGCAACAGATTTGCTCATGTTGCGCGACAAGTTGAGGGCTTTTGTATCTCATATTTCGCAGCCTTAACACAATCAAAATATATCGATAAAATGGAACTTAAACAGAAACAGAGACCAACAACGTGCGGTATCGATCACGTTTGGTTACCTTTTGTATACACTGTTCGACAGTCATTGTTTAACTGACAATGTCGAGAGGTTATTTTGGCAGTCGGGCCACGTTTTAGTGGCCGTTGCCATTATGGAGGGGTGGCCGCTGTAGAGATGTTAAAACTAGTAGTAACCGTTCGAGCATTGGCAGGTAAAGAAAAAATTCTCGGAATAGCAACATTGATTTGGTGCAAACTATTGAACCATTGAAGAGACTCGTCACATAATTTCAAGAGAGATTGACAATCAAAGAATGTATGTTCAATAGAGTCATTTTCACCGCACAGAACATATTTGACACAGTCAGTTATTCCAAATCGATTAAGTTCTTTATTAGCGACTAGTATTCTGTGCAACAACTTGAAATAGAATTGTCTTAACTTATTATCCCGAGTGATTTTATAATTGTTTTGGATACATTTCACCCAATTGTCAGCAACTTCAGGACAATTTTTCCGCCAAGATTTAATCGCAGTAGGTTCTGTTTTGATTTCCTCTAAAAAGAGTTTGTAAAACTGCTGGCAGGAAGTTTTCTTTAAATTGAGAGTGATATCTTTAGATAGTTGGAAATCGAAGTTTTCGCAAATTGAATTCAGATCCCCAAGGTCCACATGAACAGATCCGTAACTTTGAGATAAGCGGGAATAGCTGAGGTGATTTGGTAGTATTGCAGAAAGTTAAAGTGCGCCTAACCCCAAAAATTTTTTTTCGCTAAAATGAATCTACTTGTTATTTGAAATAGTTCTGCGAAAAAATTTTTGGACTCCATTAAATCCTCGATTTTCTGTGCCCCAACGAAATCTCGAAAATAGCTCCAAAACACCGCCATTTTGTTTCACGACCGAGTTTGAGGAGAATGGGTCCAGCGGCTCTTGTGACGTCTACCCAGGAAGGTTGGATATCTCACGTCCTCTCATTTCCTTCAGGATGGTGCAATACACATTCGAAACGTGCGCAGAAACGCCTTCCAGAGGTGCTATTGGCTGTCGCAGCAATATTCCAGATTTAAAGAAAGATATACTGTACAATTTACTGACGATGATCGGCTAATGGTGCAATAAAGACGTAAACGATGGTTGATTATGTCGAACCGAAACAAGTGAACTGAATATGTGAGAACCATTGTAGAACTCTCACTGGAATTTGTTCCGCAGACTTTCGAACGCTATTTTCATAAATTTTCTGCTTAAAGCTAACCAGCAATTTGTAGAAATACTACCGACAACCTATATCTTCCAATCCCACAGTATTTATAACATAACCGGCAAAGTTGTGTGATCCGATCATGATCAAGAAGCGTTATACTGATATGTAAATATATCGCAACTGTACGCCGCTAACCAACACTAATTTCTCTTTCGATTTAGATGAAAGTCGGAGATTAATCCTTTAGAATTACATGATAATAAAATTGGCAGACTCACAGAGTTTTTCGAAGGTTTGGAAATCAGCAGTGCGACAAAGATTCTGTGCAATAGTGTCGAAAATATGACCGCGTAACATTATCTGAGGACCGCTTAGGGAACACATCCTTTTCGCTTATCCGACGAATTTCACTGCAAACTTTAAGAACAATTTACATTGGTTATTTGGAGTTACGACTTAAAACGTGTGACAATGTGAAATCGGTAATTGTATGAAATGTTTCCTTCCGCCTTGCTTCCCGCAGCTTCAAAAATACAGGTCCAAACAATACGGTTTTCAATCGATCGAAGCCAATGTTTTGGAGGTCATCAAGTCTCGAAAACTGCAACACGTACGTCACTCTTATAAACATGAAGCATTCAACTGAAAGTAAAACACAAACTGGATTTAACAGAACAATCACACCTTGACAAAATACATTCTCGCTAAGGACAAATGTAAACGGGCTATAAACACGCGTGGGAATCTTATGTTTAGCTGACGAAATTATCATCCAAAGCAGTCCTTGAGTTTTCTTTCCTGCTTTTTGTTTGCCTGCTCCTCCACTTCGTATCTAGCTTTCCATTCCTAATATACAAGCAGCTCGTCCGCAAAGAAGTCTTCCCCTTCGTCGCTTGAAATATTGTAAATTGCTCTCAAAGCTCTAACCAGTGAGTTCACAGTTGTCGAACGCGCTCGATTGAAGTTTATTTCGGAGTCTTCCAAATCGAAACTTAACTCTGACTCCAGTGACGAAAAAGAAATGATTCTGAGACAAAACTTGGACGTTTTAGTCCCAAAATACATCGGAACGATTAGTTTTGCGTTCCATTTTCTCGAGCAAATACAGAGAGTTGACTGAGGCGCTATTGTGTTTGGTTCCTGGGTAGACGTCGTCAGGTACCGCCGCCCTGGACTCCCTAAAACGCGGTCGTGAAAAACTTCAAGCGCGACTTTGAAAGGGCATAGAAAATCGAGGATTCAACCAAATTCAAAAATTTCTTCGCCCAAATGCTTCAAATAAAGTCTAGATTCGTTTTATGGAAAAAAATTTGGGGTTAGGTGCGCTTTAACTTTGATGTTATATTTATCGCTGAATTCTTGTGGTGAAAGATAATTACGTTGATTGTTCAGCAAATCTTGCACAAAAAGAACATTACCATCCCGCCAGGCCTTCTAAAAGACCGATTTGTTTTCTATAGTTATATCTCTGTTGTTCCACAGAATGAATTCGCGTTTCAAGGGATCTTCGTAATTGCTACGCAGTTCTTGAAAGTGATCAAGGAGTTCTCGATAAAAGAGAGGGATTTTTCTATCTAATTTCACGACACTGTAATTACAGTTTAGAAGAAAAAGGAGTCCGCCATGTTCATCGAAGTAGTAATTAGGGATTGCCGTCCAGGTGTCATGAGTGTTATTTAAGAGTCTACTTATCCAACTGAGACATAGCGCTTTTATAACAGTCCTGAAGCAGACGTGAAATTGGCTTCCCTCTAGGAGGGGCGAGAGCAAATGAATTGACCGCAAAGCACGTACACACGAGAGGGTTTGTTCTCATTTGTACGTGAATTACATAATATTAGTTTCGACCGGTCAGTATAAAACAAGGACTGTAGTAGGTAGGCAGCATTTAGTCCACATTCTGCGTTTTATACACGAGTCTATGTCTTATATCCAGTCCGTAATGCTTAGTCCACCTTTTATACCTCAGTTCGTGTCTTATACCCAGTCCGTAGTCTGCGGTCCAATGTTTTATACTGACCGGAAACCTATGATTCTGGACCGTGTAAATTGACACAAACGATGCCTGTTCCGACGGTATGCGAGACGACGTGCTTTTTTTTGACCAAAACTTAGGCAATTATGCAGTTACCGAACTATTGCTATTGAGCATTTTCACTTCCGAAACAATGAAACGGAGGACATGTTGGTGTACCAAAGTAATCCTGTGCGAGAACTCTTTTCCCATGGTAACACTTTCGTTAGGTTTATGTTACATATTTTGCGCACAGAAATCTAGGCCAGTGAAGTGAAAAGTACACAATTCAAAAGCAGCGTTGGTTTTCATTTGGTCGAAGAGAAGAGGGTGCACAACGCGTGAAGACATGTCTGCAAGGTTTTTAAATGCCATTAACACTGACTTCAAACAACTTATCCGCTACAGTCCACAGTAAGCTGTCTCAACGCAGGGGCACCCAACGGATCGTTTCGGTAATTATCTGTTCGGAAGGCCTTTAATCCCCTCTGATTTTCTTGAGAGAATTGGCACCTCGAACTTTCGTGATATGAGAAATTTAATGTCTGTTGTTTTCGGACTGTTGAAAATGTCGTTTTGGGTACCGAAAAAAGGTCAGCTATAATTTTCGGAAAGGCGATAAGACCTAACGTTTTCGGGAAATGGACAAAAAAGCCCTAATAAATTCGAGAACACTCAAGTTCCCCTAGAATATCCGAACAGATAAAATTTTTTTAGTGCAACCTAAAATTAACGTACAGAGCCTTAAAAGTACTCCAGATAGCCTAAAACAGCGTCCAACAGTATTCGAGAGAAAACGGTCGTTGGGTGCCCCTGTCAACGCTCGAAAGTCCGCAATATTGCACAACACTCGAAAGAAAGCACATGGACGAAAATGGAGATGACCTCATTCGCCCCTGAAGAATTTTTTTGGGGGAGGCCAAATTGGTGTCCACAGGAAAACTCAATTTTCCTCCATTACCTGATTAGAACTACGTTCTTTCGAATGCAATTAGAGTGAATGTATGGACTGTCCGCCGGGACCAAAAAATTTGGCCGTTGTTGAGAGGTAGGTGCTGTAGAATTGATTTGAGTGTACTATTAATGAGAGATGGTAAGCATGGAATAAACGAGGGGGTAAGTGAAGTAATAATAAGTCGGCAGAATTTAGTAATTAAGCATACCTCGTTGAGCAGTTCTGGCGGGGTTTCAAACATCTCTTTCCACGAGTCTTTGTCAGTGTCCTACAGTGGGTTTAAAAGAAACTCCTGTAAAACCTTGAATCTAATCAATGGAATCAATATATCCCTCAACCAGCTGACTGGCAGGTAAACATTTCGGCAGGTAGGTTGGTCGCTCGATCCTTCAGTTGGTTCAATCTCAGTTAGCACACAGAAATTTGTACACCACCAGCGAACAAATCTCCCCTGGGACAGAGTCTTTAACACTGGACACACTTCGAATTTTGGAGGAAACACAAGCTTAAGGACGCTTAAACAAAAATTTTCCAATCGATAGTTTTTTTTAATTTTTACAGGAGCCAGATAATGAGTCACTTGTGTCAGAAATGCAAAATTGGGGGCCACCCACTTCGTTTCAGAGATAAAGCACGGGGAAAACTACCCTGAATTTAAAAAATTGGCTTACGTAATTCAGCATGGTCTACTGTGGTTTAGTAGTTAAAAATATCGAAGGTGAGTCAATGCAGGCAAACGATCTTAGTCAAATTTTGTAGAAGTGGGTCTGTTAAAAAATTCCAAATGTTGCCAACGTTTTCACAAAACTTAACCCTTCAAGAGGCATTTGAAACCGGAGCACAGGTATAAAACCAAGAGCTAACAAGAACCAATTCGAGGGTACATTTTGCCATAAATTTAAACTTCTAGTCGATAGATTTTCTTCATTTTCTCGCTAAATGTAGAAAATCGGTCGAGAAAATGATCCATCAAAACAAAAATAGGGGTCACCGAACGTCCAAGATCATTAAATCCAGGCAAAGCTACAGCAATGGCCATCCGCCCTATCATCGATCATTTTATTACTTAGCCCGCGCTCGATGCATGACGTGGTGTGAGAATTTGCCTGCGCAGTAAGGATGCGCAGAAACAATTACCGGGAACGTCCTTAAGGTGGCTGAAAACAGTTTTTGATACCTGTGTTTCACTCACCTTTTTCTCTAAAACCCTTGATCTCTCTGTCGCCCAAAATGGCAGCAAGCAAGTTAACAACACAAACTTTGGTTTTTTGATGGTTAAGCTGACGTATGTGCCGTTGCCATGGCAACACGAATAAAAATAAACAGGCCTTTAAAATCGGTTTTGCTTATTTGTAGAAAATCTAGTCATTAGATTTTCTTTATAATTTGCATGCACCAAGCTTGTAACGATTCTCACAAGTTAACACCATTTTGCTAATAATTTAACAGAGAGATCTTTAATTATCCCTTGTTGAATGTTTACTGGAATATCAATTATTTTCAATACTCCAGTTACTTATTTCCTAAAGTATTTTCGTGCCAAATTTCGTGAAATTCTAATGGGTGGTTCTCGAGAAATAGGCGTATTTCCGAGAGTGCAAATTTTCATTCAATCGAAATTTTTTGACTTACTACGCATGCGCTGCATTTAACTGGGTTCTTTCGGTATCAGAGAAAAAGCTGAGAATTGCTGAGTTCTTTGCATCTTTACCTTTTCTAACATACATTTGTGATAAAAGGCTAAAGCCATCAATACACTGCGTTCAATTATAGAGAAAAATAGCACAGATACTGCGGGTGTTGAGTAAAATGATCGCTCTATTGATGGCATGTTTGTTTTTTGAAATCCTTGTGCGCGCGCTACATTGCATCAGCAAAAGCGCGTGCGAAAACTGTGTTCGGCCACCTTAATATCTAGGAAAAAACACAAGCTTAATATGTAGATTATTACTATAGCGGTTGACAAGTTGTGGGTGCAGGTGGTTTACAATTTTCTGTGTGCTAACTGTAATGCTAGCTACATTGGCAAAACCAATTGTCATTTTTCACGCGCGTAGGGTAAATTTGTTTTCCGACAAAAGCTCTCACGCTTTCAAGCATCTACAGGCTTGAGAGGAATGTTGTAACTCCTTTCTGCGGAATGTTTCACCATTTTGGACTCTGCTGCCACAAAGTTTCAAGTAAAAATTAAAGAAGCTATGTACATCAATTGGGAAAAGCCTGCTTTAAATCAGCAAATTCATCATGTTATTTTGTCTCTTTCATTTTTTATTTTTCTGCACGCTTTCTATTTCCATTTCCTCTTGTTTTCCATTCCATGTATTTTATTTGTGGTATGTAAGTTATTCTAGGTAACACCTATTGAACAAAACTTGTATATCCAAATTTCACTCCAGTTGTGAGTGAAGATGACAGATGTTACTGTCGAAACATATATTTAAAACTGAAAAGCGTTGTCCTTTTTTAAAATTTATTGGTGGCCAACTGCTAACATTTCAGCGCACGCGAGAGCATTAGGTTCTTTCGGCTCTTCGGATGCTCTTGCAAGCTATAACAAGCTATCACTATTTTGTTTTTGATAATATATCAAAATAACAATGCTGGCTATTCCATCGCAACATTAAATCACTTTAGTTGTTGTATTCTTAGTGCAAATTGTACTTGCCTTATTAGACAGAACATATGGTTCGTATGGGTGCAAAGGTGAAAAGCCATACTTTATTGATTTAATGGCAAACTAAATTGACATCGATTGTTATTGATTGTCACAGATTATGAATAATTCTTTTAACTACTGGATAGATTGGCAATGAAAGTACGATGATTTTATTTTATTTTTGCACTTTCTATCGCCTTTCAAAAGGAATGTTATTTCTTGAGCTGAGCTTGGATTCGTTTTCTCTTGTTGCTTGACCGTAATAACACACTTACGAGTAGCCTCCTAGTCCTACGCAGACACTCTTTGGGCTCATCACGCGATCTTTCTCAGTCTCCCACGAACGTCTCCTGAAACACAGGGCTACTCACGCAGTCCAATCATAGCGCATTTCCTGATCAAGGCAGCGAACTTTAAACCCTGAGAAATTTGCAAGGGACTACAAAGGATCCGAGCATGGCCTTATAACGAGTGTGTGGATAATAAAACCGTCGATTTAAATCCTTATCAGCAAGAAGCTGTAGAGTATTTTATGAAGAAAGAAATGGACGTGTTTGTACGCACACATTCGTTTCGCTAAGCCTGCGGGAAGTCTACTTGGAACTTGAGAAATGATCGCAAGACACTAAAATACCAGCGTGGCCTTTCAAAGAGTGTGAGACATTTACAATTTCAGTCAGTGTAAAACACTGACTGTGGACTGCAAATTGCAGACCGGGGGTAAAATACAGACTGTAGACTACAGACTTTTTAAGTATTATCGTGTTATTTCCATTATAGAGTGCTGACCGTAAACAGGGTTTATTTTAGGCTAAGTGCAGTGAAAGTCTCCACTGCGGATAGCCTGAATATCACTCAGGTTAGCCTGTTTATGGTTGGCTCTCAATGATGAAAATGGCAACACGATTCAGTTAAAAAGTCTACAGTCTGCATTTTACCCCTGGTTTTGTAGTCTGCATTTTATCCCCCGGTCTGCAGTCTGCAGTCCACAGTCTGCTCTTTACACTGACCGTTTGCAATATTACGTTTTAAATCCTCCTTGAAATTACTTTAGAGCCGATGATTGGTTTTAAAGCAATTTCCGCGTGATCTCCAGCTGATCTTTACGAACAAAGGGAAAGGAATGTGCTATTTGTTTCAGCAGACGTTGGTGCGGAAGGAAGATTGTGCGATCAGCTCAAAATAGCGTCTGCATAGGAGGCTAACTCAGGAGGGAATCTGCACAGACAGTTTTAGAGGTGAAAACTTCAATATCGTTACCTGTCCAACTGTTCCATTCACATACACATCAATTGCATTGGACATTTCTGCTCTTTTTATGCCCTGGAAATACAAAATAAACAATCTTTGGTTCATGAAATATAAATTTTGTAGTATTTACAGTAGTGTATACATAACTGCACACAAATTTTGAAAAAATGCAGAGCTTCTTGGAGCATATGGATGAAAATGAATGACATTTTGCTTCGAACAAATTTTGGGTTAAATAATTATTTTGCTGCAATTTTGCCAGTCTCTTGTTGTCATGGCTGGATAATGTTGCATGTTTTGAATGACAGTTCCTGGGAATTTTACGTTGCAGAATATGAAAATTTGTTTTCATAATGTAGCTTGTTCACAGATCAAAGAGATCTAAAAGTGATGTTCAGTTAGTGTATGCATTTACAGTCTTATGTTCTGGGGTCAATTTCACATGTGGGTTTCGAAATTTGTTTTCTTCTTTCTTTGTTACCTTTCGAGCTCTAGATCTTAGAAATACAATGCTGTGCTCAACGTGGAAAACACTGATGAAGTCAATATACCACAAAAAAGCACCACATCCCATTTAGATCACTTAAGTTAAGCCCTGTCATGTGGGGTTAGATGGGTGGCCCAACAAAATTACCATGTGTCGTTATGATTTGATTTTTTCTTCCCTTTCCAGGACAATATGAGTGACTACAGAACTCCTGGCTATGTGTGATGTCTTTTCTTCTTTTCATCGGCGAAACTCTTCATATCATTTCGCCAAGTCTACATTTATCCACCGTACCTTAGTTATAGCGAAATGCAGCGTTTGAATTCTCCTCGATTATCATGTCCGTTTAATATCTACAATTCTAATAATGGTTTTAAAAATAATGCTCTTGAGCCACATAAATAAAAACGATATAATGTCCCAACGTTTCAGCGACCTCATGACGCCATTATCACGGAATAAAGAAATGAGAGCAAGTTCAAAAGAGGTAAGACCTGTAGTTATACATAAATGAAGTTAAGGTGGCCAAATTCAGTTTCCGCGTGCGCTCTTGCTAATGCGATTCAGCGCGCGCACAAGGATTACACAAAGCAAACATGGCGTCAATACAGCGATCATTTTATTTGGTCAATGCCTTCGCTATCTGTGCTTTTTTTCTTCATAATTGAACACAGTGTGTTTATGGCTTTAATCTTTTATTAAAAATGTATCTTAGAAAAGGTAATGATGCAAAGAACCCAGCAATTCTCAGATTCTTCTTTTTTACTGAAAGAACCCAGTTAAATGAAGCGCATGCATAGCAAGGCAAAAAATTGCGATTGAATACGGAATAGCTTTCTTGGAATTATGCCTATTTCTCGAGAATCACTCGTTAGAATTTCACGAAATTTGGCACGAAAATACTTTAGGAAACAAGTAATTGGAATTTTGAAAAAAACATTTAAGAGGCTGTCCGCGTAAGAACGGATAAGGCAAATTTCGGACCTTCACCGACTGGCTTAACTTTTTCAGTGAAAGTCAACCATTATATCCAATGTACAAATATCGCATTTATTTGAATCAATTCGACTTTTTTCATTTTTTACGAGGCGGTTTCCAAAGTGACCTCGAAACTGGCTAATTTG
>NC_138149.1:18422400-18442400 GCF_964199315.1 Orbicella franksi | reverse complement strand
TTTCCCATATCTCACGAAATGTTCGCCCACCCCTCCCTCCCCCATTTTGACCTTCTCTGGATCCAGCACTGCATAGAGTGTCTGATGAGTAATGTATCGATCAAGTAGAAACATCAACACCTTCACCGGGCATACCTGGAGCATTTGACTCGTTTATGTATCTAGGGGCGCGGGAATTTGATAACGTTGCTCAAAATCGGGTTGGGGAATTCAGCAATGTATGGGGCTGGTGGGTGTGAATTTGAGCGAAATTTCAGCATCTCGGTACACGGATCAAACTCATGGCAGAGATCGCCGAGATCGAGACGAAAAATCATGTTCGTTAGTGACATTGTCGCTGGAGTGAAAGGGCCCCCGAAAGCCGTGCGCTGTCAGAGTATGTTAAAAATCGCATTTCCAAATTTCGTAAATTCTAGTTCAAAAAGCGTATGTTTTTAAGTATGCTCGAGGAAAAGGGCCATTTGATCGCCTTATATGATCCTAAGATGGGGCTTTTGAGAACATTTTTGGACGGGGGATTGGGATTGCCCCGCCCGAAAATTCAAATGTAAAATGCCCGTGGGGAAATGTTGAAGTTTTGAATTGACCGGTACATAATGTCATGTCTTCACTATAATTTGACATCAAGAAGCCGAGACTGATAATTTACAAAGGCATTCGGTTTTGGAAATGCGTCATTTCGCGGAACAATCATCACGAAAAGGAACAACAAAATATAAATATGTTATCTCACTACTGGAATAACTCACGCTTCGTAAAAAAAAATAACAAAAACCAGCAAAAGATATTACACTTACGCGATCCGACAGCAGTAATAGTTTTGCCAAAAAGAATACATATTTCGTCGGCCATTTGGAAGTTTATGACGTGTTTACCCGCCAAACTTGTAACTTTCCCAGTATGCCGGGGGTGTTGGCATGTCCTTGGCGCTCGCCAGAATCTTCCAAGCGAGTGTCTGTGCCTCGGGCAGATGGTAATGCATGTGATTTGTGTCGCCGACATCCCACGAATACCCGCTCTCACCATGATCAGCTCGGCTTCAGTAACATCGCCACATTTCGATAAATGACAACTCAACAAATGCGCAGAAATGTCCGCGTTGCACTCCGACAGAACAACATGGTTTTCCTTGTCCCTCGAGGATCCACAAGGAGTCTGAAGTATTTCGTGAAGTGAACAATTACTTTGTTTAGCCGACGTTTTGTGCAATTAAGACGAATGAATTGCGGAGAAGATTTTATATGTAATTGAATTAGCGTAAAATTAAAGTGCGAATTTTTTATACGCAGTAACATTTTTTTCAACACTGACATTCTGAATTTTGAAACAAATTTTTTTCTGATTGTACCAGCAGCGAAAATAAACTCATGCAAAACCTTTGGAACTAAATTAACTTCAGCAGCAGAAATTGTTGTGTACTACGAAATTTCTCGAGAAGAGGTAGATTTAGCCAAAGAGCCAAGCTGGCTCGTCGGTTTAATTCAATTAAAGTGAAACGAACAAGTGAAGCCTTGAAAGCAAACTTTGCGCTACCGCATCGTGAGAAATGAAAAGAGCTCACTAACGGTAAAGAAAGCTTTTCCAAGGAGACTGAGACAGTTTTTTCCCTCGGGTAAGAAACAAGTTTTTGCCTTTAAAAATATGTAAAAGAAATCAGTTTAAGCATTTGGTCGTCTCATCGTAACAAAAACTCACCCGGCTACAGTACATGTAATTTGCATATGGATGAGAAAAAAATATTCATCGTTTTTACTGTTTCAAATACCAAATGAAGGTAGATTTTTCCCGAAACAACGGCTAAACCGCGGATAATCTGATTTTAAATCTATAATTTGACCTGTAGTGATGATTATTTCATTTCCAAGCGTTTACGGTTCATGTTTTTTGGTTACAGGCGGGAACGCCGTTATCTTTGTTTACCATCAAAATGGCGAATATTTGGCAAAATCGTGGAGCTCCGTAACGCGCGCAATGCAGAGTGCCCACAAATTTTATTCCATAAGTTTTACATTGATGTTAGTACTTTTGAGTTATCATAGATTCGTTTCTAGATCAGGTCCCACATTTGAGAAAATAGCTTTTAACTTTAGGTATGTCACGCTCCACGCATTCCGGAGTTTGGTAGGAGGCATTTTAAAAAATTCGTAACTCTGGCAAACTTTGACAGAATAAAATTGTTAAACCGTTAAAATATCAAGGAAAGATGAAACTTTTGTATGTAAAATATTTAGCTTGTTAGATTGAAAAACTTTGTTTTGGGAGCGTCCGACGTTTATAGCAAAATTTCAGAGTCTGCCAAGGCAAATTAGCCAGTTTCGAAGTCACTTTGAAAACCGTCTCGTAAAAAATGAAAAAAATCGAATTGATTCAAATAAATGCGATATTTGTACATTGGATATAATGATTGACTTTCGCTGAAAAAATGAAGCCAATCGGTGAAGGTCCGAAATTTGCCTTATCCGTTCTTACGCGGACAGCCTCTTAACAGAGGCAATTCTATTCCAGTTAACCTTCTACAAGGGATAATTAAAAATCTCTCTGTTAAACTATTATTAAAATAGTGTTAACTTGTGAGCATTGTTACAATATTGTTGCATGCAAATGATAAAAAGCCAATCTAACGACTAGATTTTCTGCAAACAAACAAAACCGATTTTAACCCATTGACGCCTGTGCCTCCCGTAACCGCCCGTGCGAAAAACTCCTCCATTTCCCTGTGCCGCCAATAACCGCCCGAAAAAAAGGACATGGGGACAATTGCCTTTCCTACCCTCACTGAAGATTTTTTGGTTCTCCTATTGTTCTATTGTTCTTGAGGGCAAATAAACCAATCAGAATGGACTTTCTGAGCATATTTTCAGAGGACTTAAGGGGTCCTAGAAATACGGTTTTTCTTCTTAAAATCGCGCGCTCGAAAAGTGCAGGTAATCATGGCGCGTTGCGGGCCAAATCTAAAAAACTTCCAAGGTCTTGTTTTCATTCCTAACACGGATAAATTACTGCTTTGGGCTTCAAAATAGAAAGGAAAAATACAAATCAATAATCAGGTGGCCTCAGAATGGAGGATCAAGGAGTACAGAGTCCTCAAAACTTTCTGGTGAAGAAGTTTTTCTTCCTACAACCGCCGAGAAAACATGACGATCGGAGCGCTTTTAAGTAAGTTTCGACGACAGATCGCAGGTTTAAAGCGGCTTTTCCGACTTCAGAAACAAAAATGGTAATGTACATTATTACTTCGAAGTTGAATTCAACTATTGGAACGATTGGTAAAGCCACGGGCGTTAAAATGACTGCAAAAGCGGTCGGGAAAAACTCAAGCTTTCGCGTTAGCGTGAAGAATAATTTGAACATGCGGTCATGCAGCGAGGCACCTCTGCGAAATTTTGAACAACTTTTTGCTTTTAAATCGGTTTCTTCGTCTCAGCTTGAATGAAAATTTATTGTTATTGAACTTCCTTTCGCATTTCTTTCATTTGGTTCCTTGTATTTGGGAATTTTAGGTTTTAAAAGTGAACAGTAACTTGCACGCTGGATTTCTGCATATTTAATTTACGGCGACCTCCAGGCGCTTTGTTTATGTAGTTTATTTGCTTCGTTCAAATATTTTTTGGAGTTGCTTATTCAGCTACTACAGAACCGCTGAGAAAAGAACTAAATGGCCACTGATTTAACACAGTTGAAATACGACTGATCTCAAAATAATTCGTTTGTTTTTGTCGTCTTTTTGATTTACGACTTTCATCTTTCTTTCGCAACGCCGTAATATTTTCGTTGCGCGGCGAAGAAATTACTTGATTTCTTGTTTACAGATTGATTTTTACATGAGTTCTTCGCTTTTATTTTTCGTTTTTTTCTCAAATGTTAGCCGTTATAGTACAAGAAATTCAATTCTGTTGTATTTGGTTTCGTTTTTGTCCTCCAAAGACAATAGTTAACTCATTTTCGCAAAGTCAATTTTCTCAGCTTCTGTGGGACATTTTGTCGCGCGGTAAAGAAATGATATAATTTTTCGTTTTCTCATCAGTTTTACACATTAGGTTGAGTTCTTTCTGCTAATATTTTTTAATATTTTGACCCTTCATTTATTCAACTTTAAATAAACGATGTCTTGAAACCTGATCTTGTGTCTGTGGTTACTGCGCATATGGTTTACTTTTTGTGCTTTCGCTCGCTCAGAAATATTCCAAAAAACGCCAGGGAATTAGGGGTGGGTCGCGGGAAATGTCATTCAGGCGTCAATGGGTTAAAGGCCTATTTATATTTATTCATGTTGCCATGACAATGGCACATACGTCAGCTTAGCTATCAACAATCCGAAGTTTGGGTTGTTAACTTGCGTGCTGCCATTTTTGGCGACCAAAGGATCAAAGGTTTCAGAGAAAAAGGAGAATGAAACACAGGAATCAAAACTGTGTCCGGCCAGCTTAGGTAAGACAAAGACTTTAGACTTAAGACCACGCTTGAATGTACAAACATTTATAACGTCTTTTACTCTCTGATTTATAAGGCAGGTAATTTACAAGCTTTTCGAGTGCTCTCCCAACATCCCACATGGTTTATTGCGTCGGTAAACCCTTAGAAAGAGTGGTTTATTGCTTAAATAGAAACACGATTTTAAACCAATCAGATTTTGGATGGCAATGCGGCAACATTTTAGCACATTTGATGTTGAATACTCCAACCTGACTGAGATAGTTAAGGTCTTACAGCAATATTGTGATGGTCTTCCCAGTCAGGAAGACCATCAAAGTTCTCTAAAACAGAGAAAGCTTTCAGTGAATAGTAAAAACAGAGCAGGGACAATAAAACAACCAGCAGACAAATTCAGGTGAAACTAGTCAGGAGGGGTTCCATTGTCAAATCATCATGTACAGTTTGCAGATCCCGATCCTGGAGGCGGAAGGCTGAACTGCACGGGAAATTCAGTACTGGCAGATGAAAAAATTTGTCAACAAAAGTTAACAGATTGCGTAAACTCAGCACAATTGGGAAAGTGGTGATATTTTCCATAACATGGTTTCTAATGAGAAGTGCTAGATCTTGTTCACACAGCACTGCTGCACTAGTGAACAGAAGATCCACAAGAATCTGAAAAGGAAGCCTAGTCTGGATTTGGATCAGTAGGCATTGTACAAAACAAACAACATTTTTATCTTTATGATATCATCGATGCCAGCATTAACCTCAACATCCTCAAGTCAGACCCGATCCCCATTATAAATCAGAAAGTTCTTGAAAAGAGCAGTAACATAACTGCATTTCCACGAATGAGGAAAGCGTGCACTCTCAAAGGGGGAGGTATATGATATAAGAGAGAGAGAGAGAGAGAGAGAGAGAGAGAGAGAGAGAGAGAGAGAGAGAGAGAGAGAGAGAGAGAGAGAGAGAGAGAGAGAGAGAGAGAGAGAGAGAGAGAGAGAGAGAGAGAGAGAGAGAGAGAGAGAGAGAGAGAGAGAGAGAGAGAGAGAGAGAGAGAGAGAGAGAGAGATTAGAGCAAGTACATTTGCTGAATCTTTGAGCAGGTGAGCACTTATAGTAGCGAGCTCTATGGGTTTGCTCGTCTTCAATAGATCTAGTTCCTTTGAATGAACGCTGACGTTACAGGCTGGAGAGAGAATGTAGACTTGCACACAGTGCAATCAATCGGCACAACACGAGAGGCTTTTGCAAGTTTCTTGACAATGTTTAAAAGGTAATTGTTAAAAGTTTCTGCGGTACCATTAGGTACCGTTTGAAATTTTCCATCAGTCAGAATTGCAACTATGTCACTGCAACCAGTTAAAATAAATAAATATCTTAATTGACCACTCCCACAATGGGGCTTTTCAGGGCCAATGAAACCAAATGATGAAACAAATAATGCAAATGAACATAACATGGTTTAAAATCCCAACTAGCGGGAGGCAGCTCAGTTGGCCATTTACAAGCATGACCGAGGAGTTGAACTAGGGTCTACTGAGAAACAACTCCAGCTTAGTGGTCAGAGCAGGCCTTGAACCCACGACCTCCGGATTTCAAGTCCGGCGCCCTAACCACTCGGCCACGCTGCCTCCAGTTGGAATTGCCTCTTTAATAGCGGAGCTTCCGCGGCCCAAACAGCCGCCAAGCGCAGCGCCATAACTATAGGAACAGAACCACATGCATGCATAGAAATAGAAACCCACGCAACTCTTTTTTCATGGTCAACATGGCTAGCAGCATGAATCGCGGGCGCGTGCGCCCAACGACGACGACGTCGCCCAACATGGCGGCCATACTCCAGCTAATACCAAGTCTTGGTTTACAGCTTACGTCTTTGATATTTGACATCCATGTTATGGCCAATTGACACCTGTCAGATCAAGGTAACCGCTGACCAGTACCATGTGACCATATCATGGGCTCAGGTTTAGAGCTCATCGAGGTCATGTGTTTTTTAAAGTTGACCACTGACCAAGTATTTGTTTTCGATTGGATTGCGGGCTCATGTCAGGTTAATTTGTTGTAATCAGGGCTGGGTTGTTCGGGAATTGGGTTAATGCTAACCCAGGATTAAAAGTTAACCGAAGTATAAATTTATCTTCTTTAAAACGGACTTCTAACAGGGAACCCTACGCCTGTTACTACAGTGACTATACCTGACATTAAGGGCACTTCTGAGACCATCTCGCGGATCCTACAGCCCTACAACATTCGTGTAGCCCACAAACCTACAACTACGTTACGACACTTACTGACCAACGTGAAAGACAGAGACGAACCTAACGACAGACAGGGAGCAGTTTACAAGATCAAATGCTCCGACTGCCAGGCTTCCTACATTGGTGAGACTGGCAGAAACCTTAACACGAGACTGACTGAACACAAACGAGCCACGAGAAATGGTGATGCCAACAATCACATTGCTGTACATCATCAACTGACAAACCACAACATTGACTGGGACTCTGCTCAGTGCTTAACCTACAGTACAAACTATTTTCAACGACTGACTCTGGAAAGCTGGTACACTAACCTAGAACAAACGCCTCTTAACAGATGTCAACAACTACCGGCGCCTTACAAACGACTTATCCACGACAGAAACGAAACCGACAAACGGACTTCTAACAGACCGACTTAACAATACACGGACCAAAACCGACCTACTTGACTAACAATAGACGGATCGAAACCCACCAATGACTGATGACAAACTTTACACGAGTCTTTCAGCCAATACCATCATGGCTATACTGACCAATCACGTTCAACGGACCAGACTTATAAGATCATCGACTGACAAACACTATTCACTTGACTCTGAAGATGACTTCCGCTCAGGTTGTCGAAACGTCAGTCACCAACAACAGTTCTTTTCAGAACTACACTCACCCGGACGATCACACTATACGAACTACTGATACTCCTGGGTTCAAACCATTTACTGTGTTATGCGTTTATCATGGAGTTTGAGAAGCCCTTGTGCTCACCCAGAGGAATTCAATTCGACTCTGTGCGCTGAAATTAGGTGGGAATCATGAGAAGGACTGTCAGGCTATTGTGGAAATAAATGGTATGAGTATATGTGTATACATAAACTTATTGCGATTGCACCATGGAATTATCATTGTGCTCTTAGCACCATTCTATTTTATATCCACCCCTCCCCCACAAAAAGGGGAGCTGCAAAAGTCACTTCTGATGGGCTTGCTCTATCTGCATCGTTTCATATTTTGAATATTTCTCAGGGGGTTTACAAGAAAAAAAGACGGGGCAAATAAAATCTTACTCCAACAAGAAAAGTAAATTCTTGGATGCAGTTATTGATATTTGGAAATACATTGAAAGGAAAAAAAGGGTAATTGCTAGTACCCTGAATGTTGTCAATGATAACAGCCTGGATACATATGTGAGGGTTACTAATGCCCTTGTGATTACACCAGATTGCAAAGATTATGTTCTCTTCACAAGAGATACACACTATAAAGAATAAAAAAATAACTCCACATTCAAGTACTAACACGTTACAAACTGTACCTCCCATACTACTAGAAATTACTACCAAGTCTTTAAATGTCAATATGGATTTAATCAACATTCACCTTTTTGAAAACCATGCCAAGCACTCTGGGATGTTGACGAAGCCACCTAAGGATCAAAGTAAATAGAAACTTTTGCAGAAAGAACCTGAAGAAAAATCATGGTTCACAAGACCTTAAGAGGGAATGTCCACTAAGACCCAGCCAAATCGAAAATATGTGGCACATGATGAAGAATCAAAATTCTTCATATTTTGCCCAGGTAAGCCTAGAAACCTGGTGGGATTATTTTCTTGAAATAGTTTTTGAAACCCGCCAAAAAATCACAAATTAGTAACAGCCCGCCCATGTGTGGTGAAAAAACACGCAAAAGTTAGTGACTCGGTGCCCGGTAAAACATCAAAACATCTAAAATTCTGGCATTTCGAAAGAGGAAATGTCATTGTAAAACCTGATGTAAAAATTATTTTTGGGCTTTTCATCAGTTCATCATCTCCTTATTGACATTCAACTAATGACCACGAGATAGTCCACCACATTCACAACCCTTGTTCTCAAACAGCAATCCATTAAAGTAGTGAAGCTTTCCAGGGTCAGTCCCTTGCTAGCCTGCGAACGCAGACGTATTTCCGGCTGTCGCTTGTCTCCGCCGAAAATAACGTCGGCGAACCCGAGCCTGAGACGACTTCTGTGACGAAGGGATTTTAAACCAATCACAGTTTAGCTCAAGTAGCCCCAGAACTACTGCGCGAGGTATTCGCTGTGAGGACCGCTCGAGTTTCATTCTATCATGGAATATGATTGGCCAAGGAGAAACAGAAATCATTGTGTTGCAGAAACCGTTTCCTTGCTCGGGTTCGCAGACGTTATTTTCGGCGGAGACAAATACGTCTATGTTCGCAGGCTAGTCCCTTGCTTGCTAAAGCAAAATGCTTATGTCTCCACGAGCGAGTTGTTCAGAAGCCGGTTAATGCCAACCCAGGATTAAATGTTAACCAAATAATCATGTTTTCTTGCATACAAATGTTTTGACTGCTTTTGATTTCTGTATTTTAAGATTATTCAAACTCAAAACAGAAGCCCAAACAATTACAGAAAACCTAACGGTAAAGTTACAAAACTCAAATCAAAATTCTCACTTATCCTGGTTTAGCTTAATCGGCTCTGAACAACCCAGCCCAGGAGCTCTGCTCTTAGGCTTAGCCTGCGAGCAGGCTCATGTTGGAGCACAAGCATGCCCAAGCGTGCGCGGCGTAACTGAAATCATGAAATCGAGTGGCGAAGCTGCGAGACGGGGCAGACTCTTCCCACCAGATCGCTTGGCTCTTTGCCGCTCGTGCGCGAGACTCAAAGGTGAGCCTGCTTGCAGGCTACAAGGTCACTTGTCCTTCCAAACAATTTTTTCCTTTATTATTCAACTTAAAGAGGTTCATTTGCACACCAAAATTATGCAATAAAAAATATAGGTCATCATGTTCGTTTAAAAGAAAACGAGCATTTATTTTGCTGTCGAGCTTAGCTTGAGGGAAATCTCTTACATTGTGTACATGCACGCGCTCGCTCTAATGACGAGAAAATCATGCGCAGTAGGGATACACAATGCAATACTGAGGAATCACCTTAAAATTACATGTAAATCCATGTTTTTGAAACTGAGAGCAACCTGGGCAGTAATACTGCAATAAGCTAACAATAGTTACCTGTGCACCTGGTCATTTTGTTTTCATGGTGAAAATGACTCTGAAACTTCGAAGATGTCACTCAACTGATTTCACTTTGCTTAATTTTATCAAACAATTTGATAAAACATTGAAATGTGACACACTGTATGGCATGTCTCTGCTTGATGGCAGTATTGCGTAATTGATTAGAACCATTCTCTCACTAATATAGGTTTTATCGTTTGCAGAGGAACGTTCTTCATTGAGATATGGCAAACACTGCAGTCTATGATATTTCATGCCTTTACCAATTGCAATAAATAGGGATTTCAACTTTCACACTTTCCTGCCAGCAGCTGATAAATTTGCATGGAACGTAAATAACTAGCAGTTAGAACTGATCAACACATAACATATCAGACAAATCCAGGAACTTCAATTTGCAGAAGATTTTTTAAAGTAGTGCACACTTAATCTAAAAGTTTTATATAGTGTGTTAACATATCAATTCATAAATTAAGAGTAAATAGCGATTTAGTGACTATTTTTCTTCGAGAACATTGAAATGTTATCTGATATCTTTCTTTGTTTGCTGGCAGTATAAATTAAAGTAATATTTGTCAAAACTCAGTAAGTACTTCTGTTCTTCTTCAACAAATAGACCTCTTCAGCTTGGGCAGTTTGTTTTCCCATTTCAGACCACGGATATTCTCTAGACCATTTTGCTTTTATCCATTTAAAAATTCATTCATATGCATGCGACTATTTGAAAATTTGAAAGCAAGAATCTGAAAATTTCAAAGCAACAAACTGCCCAAGCTAAAGAGGTCTATAACACAATACTGAGTGCAGTCAGAGCGAGTATAGTGAGGATTACTTGATTGACGGGCCTTAAGCATGCTCTCTGTCTCCTCTCTCACTTATTTGCATTTTCCCGTGCGACATTTTATAATAGGTATGATTCTGTAATGAGCACATGCTTATAATGTTCATATAAATTTTCACAGACCAGTAAGTCACACAAGAACCCTGTAACCCTGTAACCCTGTTGACTTAATTATTTTTGTTTAATTACTGTTTTATATAATTATTCTTACCAATTGTTTGCTTTGTCACCTGCCAGTCTGGTACAGTGAATACGAGATTGTTGTCCCGCACCTATGCCAATCACCTGCAAACATCATCATCATCATCATCATCATCATCATCATCATCATCATCGTCATTGTCGTCATCATTGCAAAAGCAAAAATAATATATTTGTAAAACCTATTGGCAATCAATATATTATGATAGAGTATAATTAAATTATCAGATGAGAAAAGCTTGTGGAAAGTATTACAATATAAAAATACTTGAGACTAAAAAGTTTATTTCAACATCTTCAAGATGTCACTGTCAAGTTTCATAGTTAAATAACTGTTTAAATGTGACCATAAATATAAGTTAACAAGATAATAAAGTGACCCAAAAAATGACAATAATGGAGAAAGCAATAGTAATGAAACAGAAAACATAAAGAAAACTATAGTATAAATTCTAATGACCAGTCATGCAGCGGCAACCAAAAGCTTAAAATAACTTTATTTGGTGCAGTTTTGTCCCTGTCCTTTGTCCCCTCTTGTTTGCTTGTTTTGTCTCCTTGTTTGCTTCTTTCTTAATACAGTCGAACCTCTCTAATATGGATGCCGTCGGCACAGAGCAAAGTGTCTGTATTAGAGAGGTGTCCATATTGGAGAGGTCACTATGATGACATCACTTTTAAGTCTCCACTGACAGTTTAGAGTGTTTAGTAACTAAAATCAGGCCCAAAAGTGAGTGTCTTGTGAATGTCTGAATCTAAATTGATTAACTCTATTGTACTTCTCAGTTAAATGCTGTACATACGAATTTTGGAACAAAACAAAATACTGCACCTAGGAACTTACCACACCGTATTATACATGTATAACTCCAATAAAGGTGTGGCAATAGTTTACTGGTGCAGGGAACAGTAACTAGAGTGATATGTAAAAAATCCTCCTGCTGTAGTAATTTAAGAGTTGAAAAAGTCGGTAATGTTCTTCTGGACAGCCTTCGCAAGTCGTTGTTTGAAATACAGTCACTGAGCTTTTGAAACCACCTTTGCTGAATGATAAAGTGTCAATGATCGTGTAACTGCCGACAGGAAATGGTACATACCACAAATTATCGACACCTGGTCATCACAGTGTCCGTAATAAAAAGGTTAAATTTGTATGAATTTGCTCCTTACTGCCAAGATTCAGTGTCCATCATCCGTTTTAGCGAGGGTCCATATTGTAGAGGTTTTTTTAAGGAAATGTATGAGAATTTTGTTGGCACATAGGAAACTGTCCGTTTTAGAGAGGTTTGACTGAGTTAAATTTAATATAGTTAATTAACTGGTACTGTAATTAGTTAATTTTATTTTCTTTAAGTTGCTGAAAACAAAATAATTGATGTAAGAAGTGTAAAATGTACACGATAAAGAAATAAATTCTAATGACAATCATGGAAACAATATTTAGACAAACCATTTTGTCCTGATTAAGTCAGACTGAGAGTAAAGACCTGGTTTAAGTTCCTTGATATACAGCACTTTATGTGCCATATATCTTTTCAAAATGCCTATTATTCTATTATTCTATTATTCTATTTGAGAGCAGTTAAAAAGTTCAAGTATAGAAATAGAGCTATCTTGGCCAATTTGAAGCGCAGGCCATTGAAACTTGGTAGGCTAATAGTTCTACAGAAAACACACCTACGGCTATAAAAAATTCTGTTCCCATGGCAACTCAATCTTTTCCAGTCCCCACCCACTTGATTTCAATATGCTAGTGATTTTCAGCTCAAAAACGTTAAACGCGGCCACAAACTCGAGCTAACATATTTATATACTTGCTGGATCATGCGTATGAGGCACCATGTGCAAATATGAAAATGGAACGCCAAAGGTGGCCAGAAATGCCTTTAATATTGGGGAGATCTGGAACCCAGTATGTTGCCATGGTAACAAAACTGTTAAGCTCGTATTGTGGAGCACATTTAGTAGAATCTTACTGCAAAGAATCAAACATTTCTGATACAAATTGGCTGAGATATCTTTTTTCATCATATTTGATCAAAATTTGGTTGAGTGTATGACGTCATCACTTGGCTAATTTGCACAGTTTAAAAACTTGAGTATCTCTGGAATGAAGAGATATTTGAAAATAGTAAACAGCATTTTTCTTCTCATACAAGCTATTTGTTTGTTTTAACATGGCTTTGATTGTAAAGATGCGATTTTTGTCATAGTACCACTTTAAAACTGAATTTCCAACTGCCTTCTGTGGTCCTCTTCTGAGAAATGTACTCTGCAAGAGCCACGGAATACAAATATGTAGCTAAGATGTCATTGTTTGTTGCCCCTTGGGGAGGAAACCAGTGATGCATAAACCCTTGGGAAGGGTGCTCTTTCATTAACAGAGTTTCTGTCCAGGAATGAATGTAACTACTCTAGAAAAAGCCTTTTGTCCTTGTTTCTTACGCCTGTTTCCAAAATGCTCACATAATTAGAGTGTATGTCAAGGCCAGCGGTTTCGGAGTGTTGTTTTGCCGTTGAGCCGACATTCCCATTCGTTCCAGGCTTGTGTTCAGCCCCCCGAGACTTCCAACTTCTTTTTCTCTCTCCAATATATGTAAATGGGCACGTTCTGCAACTCACTTTGTACAGTCCAGACTTTGACAGACTTTGTACAACTGTACTTTTGTTGGCCAGTCCTTGGGTTTCTTGAAAATGTTGCCCAATGTTTTTAATGATTTAAAAATTGGCTTGATGTTTTCACGGTTCAAAAAATCCATCTAATTCGCTCCGATACCATTTTAACATATGGAATTGATGCATATGCTTATGGGTTCTCCCGAGGCTTTGGTTGTGTGTTGTTTGGTTGATCAACTGACTTGATGAAGTTTTCAGGATAGCCATTAACTTTTAGGTCATTGATAACATGTCGTTTCTCGCCCTTTCTTTGCACAGTTGTTGATGGAATGCATTTAGCGTGGTCCATTAAGGTCTAAACAACAGCTCTTTTGCTTTGCGCTGGACTGTGTGAAGGGAAAAGTAAATACTTGCTTGTATGTGTGGTCTTGCGGTATACACCCACCTCGATCTTTCTGTCTTCATTCACAGTGTTGTTGGTGTCCAGAAAGGCTATGCTATTCTTGCCCATGGTTGTTGTACGCATCTCTATTGTAAATTGAATGTTGGTATTTATCGTGTTTAAGTGACTGTGAAAAACCTCAACACCATCTCTCTTGATGCCATAGAGGTGCCACCATTTTGGTTTGACGGGTAAAGTTTCTAATGCTTTCTACTCAGCTTCTTGCATTACAAGCTCTGCGATAATCATGCTGACTGGAGATCCCATGGCACACCCTAATACCTGATGGTATTGGGTTCCCTCAAATATGAAATAGCTGTTGTGTAGAAAAAAGGAAAGTAAGTCCAGGATGTGGTCTTTGGTCAACTACTTGTGATTTTTCCATTTATGGGATCCCTCGGGTTTTCTCTGAACAATGTCTATAGCCATGTCGATCCGTATGGAGGTGAAGAGTGAAATCATGTCAAATGACACAACCAGTTCGTCTGCGGCCACTTCCTGGTTACTTATAAACTCTGCAAACTGTTTAGCATTCTTGACAGAATATTCAGTTTTATACACAAGGTGCATCAGTACGGAAGCCAGGTACTTTGAAAGCTCACAGGTTGGTGAGCCAATACAGCTGTTTATGAGTCTCAGACACTGATTTCCGTTTCGTAAAAGGTCGATGCCATTTTTAACGGTCAATGCCATCATTGGTAACCAAGCCTTTCAGAATGGATGATGCCATATCTGCTTTAGTATAGGCCTGGACAAGGTAGAAACTGGTTTTAATTTGTTGATTGAGTAAAATGCACTCGTCAAATGCTTGATTGTTCATATTCACACTGGTTTGCTTCCGGTTAGCTTTTATTTGATGGTTGAAGCAACTCTATCACTAATATTTAAAAAAGTCATGTTTTATAATTAAATTTTGCAGAGATTTGGCAGATCAACCTGGTAGTGTAGTGGTAGAAGAGGGATGTTAGGAAAGAGAAGTTTCGGGTTTGATACTGGGTGGTTACTTACAAATTTTCTTTTTTCTTTAATTTCATAGAGAAAAATTCGTTGATAGTTAAAAAATTGTGTCGTGAAATTGGCATCGACCGTTTACGAAATGGACAACTGCGTCTCAGATGCTGGTATCCGCATTTCTGTGCCAGATGATCATCCATTTGCTGCAGTTCTAATTTGTGAATCTTAAGTAAACCGTAAAACGATGCTGGTGTGGAGTCGGAGAGGCAGAGCTTCCAGTAGTCTGTTTTCTTGAGGCTTCCAAGTTTCTTGAGGTCCAAGAGTGTTTTCTGTAACTCAAGCTCTGTTCTTGATGTTGGATTGCACCTCTTATTGCTGATTGGTATATAGACGTTCTGACCTTGCAGCTTTTCTTGAATCTGGTTATGGTAGTCAATTTCTCCATGACGACTGTACTGTCCGCTATGATGATTATGATGTTTTCGTCACTTTTTAGTTCTTCGAATGCTCTCTGCTCTTTGTTCATCAGGTTTCGTTGTTTTGGTGCTTTAGAGCTCTGTAAAGGTAATTGTAAGGTAGGTGGCATATGGCAGCTTCAACAGAAGTAAGTATATCCTTCGTGGGAACGGTGTGTGGCGTGATAGCAAAATAATATTCAGTCCTTTCCTCAGTAGCAATGTTTCGTTGCCCTGTAGTCTTCTTCTGGAGATATTTACCACCCATTTTTTCTTTAATTTGTTTACATCCAAGCGAGCTGATAGCCTATTTAGCTTTTGCTCATGTTTCCGCTCAATTTCTAACCACAACATTGTTTGATTGCTTTGTACAATGCCTCATAGTGGGAGGCCTCAATCGTCGCATCGATGTTTTGTTTGAGTCCTTGTTGATCTTCATCAGGAGATTGAAGTTTGTGGTGACTTTCACCGATAAGGTAAGTTTCAAACAGATCTAAAAAACATTAAAGTGGTACTATGATCAAATTTTTCTCCCTTGATTTTTTAGGTGTATCTCATAAATTCCATGAGGTGTATCCCATAAAACATCTCTGATATAAATTGGCTGAGATATCTTTTTTCATCATATTTGATCAAAATTTGGTTGAGTGTATGATGTCATCACTGGGCTAATTTGCATATTTTAAAAACTTGAATATCTCTAGAACGAAAAGAGATATTTGAATAGAGTAAACAGCATTTTTCTTCTCACACAGGCTAATTGTTTATGTTTTAAAATGGCTGCAATAGGAAAGATGCGATTTTCGTCATAGTACCACTTTAAAAGGGGCTGTTGTTAAGACCTTAATGGATCAAGCTAAATGCATTCCATCAACAACTGTACAAAGACAGAGTGAGAAATGACGTGTTATCAACGACCTAAAAGTTAATGGCTATCCTGAAAACTTCATTAAGTCGGTCAATCAACCAAACAACACACAACCAAAACCTCGGGAGAGCCCAAAAGCATATGCATTAATTCCAATTCACCTTTTCGGCGTTAAATTTCACTTGTAGTTTCATGTGACTTATGATGTAAACAAACCAGGAAAGTTCGGACATTCTAGTCAAGCACGCATTACATGTGTACGAAGTTTTCAACTTTGCCAACTTCCTGTCACTACTAATAAATATTTCTCTCTGCTTGAAGTCTTTGAATGTAGAATAGTTTCAACTTCCAAATGGCAGAAAAAAAGAATAAAAGCGACTTCAACGCCATGAATGTGGCAGAACTTAAAAGATATTTGCAGGTACGTGGAGTTCCAGTAAGCAAATATCTGAAAACTTCGCTCGTGGAAATCGCTTCCGCAGTCGATAGAATGGTTGTGCCAGTGGATCCAAACTTTGAAAAAGATCAAACCATTGATGCTGACAAATTAATAATTCATGACATGTTAATTTCCAAGCCATTTTCCTGAAGACCGTGAACAACATCAACTCGTCGCCGCCGTTTGGGTTGTACGACATCTCTAATTATTTAATTTACCACTCAACTGATTACGACAAGCAGGGACTCGCCACTTACAAGTCATTTGAAGATTATCGCTTATTCGCCGATGGTTACGTGGAATCTTTACTAACTGCTCAGTTGAAACAAGAGGGTGTTTATGTATATGTAGCCAAAGTGCGACCTTTCATGAAAATCAAAACGGATGAAGGAAAGGAGCACTATGATCTCTGGTTTATTCTCAAGGGTAGAGGTACAAACCGAGGCAGCGTTCTTCAGGCACGATGCAAGTGTAAAGGTGGTAGAGATGGGGGATGCAAGCACATTGCGGCCACCATGTACTTTTTCATCAGTCTTTCTGTTGATTTGAGACCCGATTGGTTCAGGAAACTCATTGGTTTGCTCTTCCAGTTTGAATTTCTCAGGGGCACCTAACGACCGTTTTCTCTCAAATGCTTTTTAACACTGTTTTAGGCTATCTGGAGTACTTTTAAAGCTCTGTAGGTTAATTTTAGGTTGTGCAAAAAAAAATTTATCTGTTTGGTTATTCTAGGGGAACTTGAGTATTCTCGAATTTATTGGGACTTTTTTGTCCATTCCCCGAAAACCTTAGGTCTTATCACCTTTCCGAAAATGATAGCTGACCTATTTTCGGTACCCAAAACGACATTTTTAACAGTCTGAAAACAACAGACATTGAATTTCTCAAATCACAAAAGTTCGAGGCAACAATTCTCTTCAGAAAATCAGAGGAGATAAAAGGCCTTCCGAACAGATAATTTTCCGAAACGATCCGTTTGGTGCCCTTGATTTCTGCATGCTTTCCTCATCAGGGTCTCCTGAACTCGCCACTGGCTCTGAGCTCAGATCTAAAAGAGTCATGGCGGTGGCACGCTCTTCTTTAGATTTGCCAGTATGGCAATCAAGCGTCAGTAGGGTTTTAGCCACTGATCGTTCAAGACAAATTTCTTGCTTCTTGCTTTGCCTGCCTCCCATTCACAAGATGCCTTTCGTTTACGATTCAGTCACAACACCTAGGCACGTTATAAGATATTAATTCAAACAACAAAAAATGTTATAAAAGTACATATTATTAAATGCACCCTTTCTTTACTGGCAACGGCAGATATAGGATCAGGATCCTCTTTTGTTAGGTCATTTCTACTGACAAAATGTAGACTACAATTGTAACTGTCTTTTGTACACGCGAACGAGTCACCGCAGTGACATGCTTTTAGCCACTTTTTGCCTTCTCGTTTTGTCTAACCGCGCCAAGAAAATGGAAGAACTTCACTGGATCGCCGTTTGGGTTTCTTTTCCACGATTCAGGGTATCGGCAATCGTTTTTACCTGTAACAAAAGCAGATCTTTTCGTCGTGACCATTCTGTTAGAACACTACAGATCGAACTTGTATGGTTGACTAGAATGTCCGAACTTTCCTGGTTTGTTTACATCATAAGCCACATGACACTACACGTGAAATCTAGCACCGAAAAGGTGAATTAGATGGATTTTGAACTGTGAAAACATCAATACAACTTTTAAACCACCAAAAACATTGGGTAATCTTTTCAAGAACCTAGAGACCGACCGACAAAAGAACAATTGAAAGGAATAGTACACAACGTGAGTTGCAAAACACACCATTTACATATATTGGAGAGAGTAAAAGAAGTTGGAAGTCTCGGGGGCCCGAATACAAGCCTGGAACAAAAGGGAATGTTGGCTCCGCAGTAAAACAACATGCTGAAACCACTGGCCACAACATACACCCTAATTATGTGAGCATTTTGGAAACAGGTGTAGGAACAACGACAAAAGGCTTTTTCTAGAGTCACTACATTCATTCCTGGACAAAAACTCTGTTAATGAAAGAGCACCCTTCCCAAGGGTTTAGAGAATCGTACTTAAATGTGCTCCATCAACGGGTCGCTCTCTAAAAGCTGTTCATTAAGTTGTGGTGTTCCCCAGGGGACCATTTTACGGCCACTACTATTTCTGTTATACATCAACGATCTTCCAAATTGTCTATCAAACTGTGAGCCGAGGATGTACGCTGATGACACCCACCTTACATACGCAGATGATAACGCAGACAATATTCAGTTGTGCCTAAATCAAGATTTAGAAAATGTTCACAATTGGCTGAGAGCAAACAAGTACTCTCACAGAGTCCCTGAGATTTGCAATTAATGATTTTCAAGTTAGCCAGGTCACTACTGCAAAATCACTTGGAGTGACCATCGATGAGAGACTTGATTGGAGTGGCCATATTGAGAAAATAACTAAGAAAGTCGCTTCTGGTATTGCGGCCATAAAACGAATAAGGCACCTTGTCCCTCAGGCAACTTTACATCTAATATACCAAGCTTTGATACAGTCACACTTTGTCTATTGCAATATTGTCTGGGGAAACTGTGGGATAACTTTACAGAATAAGGTACAAAAGCTACAAAATAGAGCAGCCCGTGCTTTGACCTACTCAAACTATGACGTAGACACTGGTCACCTGTTCAAACTTCTAGGGTGGAAAAATCTAGCTTGCCAGCAGCAATTCAAAGAGCTACGATGGTTTACTGGTCTCTGCATGGGTTGGCTCCAAACTATCTCAGTTCTAAATTTGAAAGGCGAGAAATTGCATATGACCTAAGGGACTCTGAGAATAAACTCAATGTGCCATTACCGCACACAGACTATTACAAAAATAGCTTTAGCTATAGTGGTGCCATTCTCTGGAACAGTCTTCCTTGTAACTTAAGGGAAGCAGAGTCCCTTGGGCAATTGAAATGACTACTCAAAGAAGAACTGTAAGGCACGGCATTTGTGGAAAGCAGCTTTTTTATTTAAATATTTCTCATCAACCTCATTCCCAGGGTCTATTATCTTACCGCCCCCTGGAGCGAACAAGGAGAGACCCTGGTTGGGTCTGGTCACATGTCTCCCAGAATCTGAGAGATGACAATTAAATTATTGAAGGGATGGGCGGCCAAGTAGGAATTTCATCTATACTTACACTGTAGCCTACCGGAGTGCAGGATGTGTTGTCACCAAAGTATAAAACCAGGAACGATATGATATTCTGCAGCAATGTACGCCGAGGAAAACTTATCCATCATCTGATAGCAGAAATCCAAATACCTAAAGGTTGTATGGTTCAGTGAAGGACGTTACATATTGTAAAAATCCCCTCAAGAAGGTGAATGGAGACTTGCACACTGTGGCCGAGGCTGTGTATGGAAGATCTTTGACTCATCTTTACCTCAAAATGAGGTGTAGGTCTTGTGAATGGCGATTAAATAATTTA
>NC_138149.1:18307400-18417400 GCF_964199315.1 Orbicella franksi | reverse complement strand
TGTTTAAAACTGATGAGAAAACAAGAAATTATATTATTTCTTTGCCACGCGACAAAATGCCCAACAGAAGCAAAGAAAATTGAATATGCGAAAATGAGTTATTATTGACTTCGGAGGACAAATTGAAACCAAATACAACAGAATTTCCACTCTTGTACTATAATGGCTAGCATTTGAGAAAACAATGGAAAATAAATGTGAAAGGCACATGTAAAAACCAATTTGAAATCAATTAATCAAATAATTTCTTTGCTGGAGGACAAAATATCACAGCGCTGCAAAAGACAGATTAAAGTTGTAAGTCAAAAAGACAACAAAAAGAAGCTAATTATTTTGAGATCAATCTTATTTCAACTGTACTAAATTAGTGGCCACTTAGTTCTTTTCTCAGCAGTTCTGCAGTAGCTGAATAAGACTCCAAAAAATATATTTGAACGAAGTGATTAAACTAATGAAAAAAAAAACATGGAGGTCGCCATAAATTAAAAACGCAGAAATCCAGCGTGCAAAACTACTGTTCACTTTTAAAACCTAAAATTCCCCAAAACAGGGTACCAAAGGAAAGAAATACGAAAGGAAGTTCGATAACAATAAATTTTCATTCAAGCTGAGGCGAAGAAACCTATTTAAAAGTGTGGCCACTATTGACTTCGGAGGACAAATTGAAACCAAATACAACAGAAGTGGCCAGAGGTGGCCACTTAGCTCTTTTCTCAGCAGTTCTCAGCAGTTCTGTAGTAGCTGAATAAGACCCCAAAAATTATATTTGAACAAAGCGAATAACCTAATGAAAAAAAACCACGGAGGTTGCCATAAATTAAATACGCAGAAATCCAGCGTGCAAAAATACTGTTCACTTTTAAAACCTAAAATTTCCCAAAAACAGGGCACCAAATGAAAGAAATACGAAAGGAAGTTCAATAACAATAAATTTTGATTCAAGCTGAGGTGAAGAAACCTATTTAAAAGCAAAAAAAATGTTCAAAATTTTGCAGACGTGCTTTGCCACATGACCGCGTGTTCAAATTAATTCTTCATGCTAAAGTGAAAGCTCTGAGTTTCTCCCGACCACTTTTGCAGTCATTTTATCGGCTGTGGCATTACCAGTCATTCCAAAAGTTGAATTTAACTTTGAAGCAATAATGTACATTAACATTTTTGTTTTCTAAAGTCCAGGAAGCTGCTTTAAGTCTGTGATCTGTATTCAAAACTCACTTGAAAGCGCATCGATCGTCATGTTTTCGCAGCAGTTGAAGGAAGGAAAAATTCTTCACCAGAGAGGTTTGAGGAATCTGTACTCCTTGATCTTCCATTCTGAGGCCACCTAAACGTTAATTTGTATTTTTCTTCTGTATTTTAAATCCCAAAGCAGTAATTTCTCCGTATTAGGAATGAAAACAAGGCCTTTGAAGTTTGTAGATTTGGCCCGCAGCACACCATGATAACCTGCACTTAATGAGCGCACGATTTTAAAAAGAAAAACTGTCTTTCTAGGACTCCTAAAGTCCCCTAAAAATACATTACAGAATTGCGCCCATTGAAAAGCGTTGCACGGGAAAAGTGGGGTACCCATGATGCTTTGTGGGTGCAATGACCTGGGAATGAGGTTGCAAAAGTTCACCGCCAGCTTTGGTCTCTTAAGATCTCAATTGCCGAATTCCCAAATGGGAGTTGTAAAATTTCGCTTTGCGTCCATTTACAGACAATGGAGATACAATTGGAGCAATTAGTATTGTTTGAAAGTGGTGAAATGCTCTTTTCGTCAGTAAAGAGCAAAGGCTGCGTTTGCATATCAACAGAGCTTGAAGTGTTTATCCATATACTAAACACATGATTGCAAGCAATCGTTTACGATAAAAAAAAATCGACGTCCAGCCCGAGGAATTCTGCAATCTATCTGTATTTATGAACAGAAATTCTCATGTAGTCCTTGCTTTTAATGTTTTAAGTAGCCACTTATTCGCATGGACAGTCGGTTTTGTTTTGGATGCGCTCGGTGACTTCGAAATCTGTCCACATTGGAGCTCTATTTTCAAGGTGAGCGCTTGTTTTTGATTTTATTTTTTTTCTACTACATGTATAAATGTATTACTACAAACATAAACGAAATTGCTTTCCTTGAAGAGAGATTGCTAAATTCGATAGCACCATTGGATTGTCATAGATTCTTAAGCCAGCTGTGTGAACCTAATGTAAATAAACATTCGGACTGCCGATGGTTTGTAGTTTTGCTTTTGGCTTTCCATACATTATTCTGTTAGTTTAGTTCTGATAAAAAACCCACATTTAAAAGGTAATTTAATTTTACATCTGACCGATTTTTAAACAATATAGCCTAATCAAGATAACCCGACTAATTACAGCTATTGTTCTTCAATGAATGGCGCTACGTTTCGGTTGTCTGAGTAAGAAACAATACTTGTGAACGCGATGTACATGGGGGATTACATGGTTGACAGTCAAGTTGACAGGCCTGTGTGAAGTTATGCATGCTCTCTATCTCTTTTCTAGCTTATTTGTGTTTTCCCGTGCGACGTTTTTCAATGGGTGCGATTCTGTAATGATGCTCAGTAAGTAGATTCTGATTGGTTTATTAATTTTGTCCTCAAGAACAATAGAACAATAAGAGACCCAAAAAGTCTTCAGGGAGTGTAGGAAAGGCTTTTGTACCCACATGCTTTTTTTTGGGTGTTTACAGGCGGCACAGGAAATTGGAGGGGGTTTTTCGCATGGGAGGTTCTGGGCAGCATGGGAGTCAAAGGATTAACACTATAAAGGTTTGTGGAAAGAAAGTTGAAAAGGGTGCCCTTTACCCCCTAAGGCGAACGACGGTTTTTCCCAAATCAGCAAATCAAGACTCTCTGCCTGTGTACAATATACCATTTGAAAGCCACTGATCAGCTTATTTAAGAACTGACATCAGCAGCTATGAAGGAGGTAGTTTTTTTTGGGAGAAGTTGTTTTAAAATGTGAAACTGAAAATCTTCCAACACATATCAATTCTCAAATATTATAGGTATATCCCGGAACAATAGCTTATTTTGCAGGTCATAGTACATAACTTGATGTGAAACAAGTCTTACATTCCATGTGCATCTCAAAAAAGAAACTGGAAAATTATGGGGGTGGTCAACCATGTCTTAGATAGCAGGGGATCACAATTTTATGCCTACAATGAGCAGATCTTTATAAGAACAATTCCATGGCAAAAATACATAGAAATCTCTCAAATGTCCACAAAGTTGTGACGTTGTGTGCCAACACCACTCTTTGGGAGTAAAGGGTTGAAAAATATAGTTGCAAAATAATGCTCTGTCCTCATTTGCGATGCAAGCACTGGCATAACAATAAGCATAAAAGCTTATGCACTAGATGGGGTGGCCGGTCATAAGGATAAGCATGTAAGTATAAGAATATCAAAACCTTGCGTTCTCCTTATTTATTTCTTTTTTAATTTAACGTTTGCATTAAACTTGGAGTGAGCCTTTAAAAGGGAAGCCAAAATAATGGTCACACAACATTAGAAGTCAAGAAGAAAAAGCATTTTCTTTCTGTTCAAACAATGGAGTCATTCACGTAGAATAAAATATAGTAAATAATAAAAATACAGTGAAAAACAGACATATATTAACCCTTTGGAAGATGCGTTTGGAAGAACAAAAACGATGAAATTCTCTTTGTCTGCTCGGCAGTCAGTTCACAGAACATTCAAATTTCACCACTAACTAAAAATAGCAAAGCTGACACCTGCGATCAACGAGCTATCTGTTTCCATGTATCTTAACAAATCTCGTAAGAGGTGATTTTTGGTAGCCTGCGAACACAGGCGGATTTTGGTGGGATACTCAAAAGTATTCAGATTGATAAGGGCTGTTATTGTGTAACTCCAAAATGCAAATTGAACAATGCTGAGCTATTCCTCAAACTGTTCTATATTCAGGCCATTCAGAGCAAAGAAATTCGAAACAAAAAAATACTATGAAGAAAACAAAGGGAACTTCAAAAATGGCAAAGTGAGATTTCACCTGAATATTGATGTTAGAAAGTAGAAGGAAGACTCATGGCTGAATTCAACAAAAATAAAAATTGTATTCATAAAAGACTGACTGAATTTGAACAGCAAGATTGCTACGGCAGCCAATGTTCACCTTCTGGAGTCTCTTTCAGTTAACTGGCTCGAAAAAATACAATACGCTTTCCCACGTGGAAAAACAAAATTATGAAGGTGAAATAAAAAAATCAGTTACCTTTCTAAACTCTTCTCCTGAGGCTATCATTGGTTTAATTCAAAAGGTATTGCTTAGTTCTAAAACAAAACAGAAAATTACACCCGATTGCTCTCCAGAACTTAGTGGCAACTCTGTATGCGCTAAAATAAAATCTGAGTGAATAAACCAATCAAATGGGAGTATTGATCACCCGTTGGGATTTGTGATTGACAGACTGAACACCTTAGCCTTGTTGTATAGGCTCACTTTGTGTTAAAGGACGTTTGCGCTAATTGAAGGGCCGTATGCATATCCACCTCATGTTGAGTTTTAGGTTATATTTTGCTTTTTTTCTGAATTGCCAGAAAAAAGCTCAAAACAAGTTTCTGCTCCACAACAAAGCAAAAAAAACTTTGTCTTCAAGTTTTGAAAGCAATAATTTTGTCTTCACTTCAAAAAACCGCAAAATGTTGATCTCAGGTCAACAGACAATCTTATTTCACGAGAATGCGTGACTGCAGAGATGCTCATTTCACTTAAAAAAAACACTTACATGTTACTCTCACGTCAGTGGGAAAGCTCAGAGATTTCACTTTTACAAAATACACATGAATGTTGATTTCACGTCAAAAAGTGACCTCAGACACTTTTTTTCACTTAACCCTTTACTCCCTAAGAGTGCCATTTGGCACACAACATCATAACTTTGTGAATATTTGAGAGATTTCTATGAATTTTTGCCATGAAAATTGTCTTGTAAAGATCTGCTCATTGAAGGTATAAAATTGTGGCCCCCTCCTATCTAAGACATGGTTGACCACCCCAATAATTTTACAATTTCTTTTTTGAGATGCACATGGAATGCAAGACTTGTTTCACATCAAGCTATGTGCTATGACCTGCTAATTAAGCTACAGTTCGGGGGCATACCTATGATATTTGAGAATTGATACATGTTGGAAGCTCTTCATTTTCACATTTCAAAACAATTTCTCTCAAAATGACTACCTCCTTCATAGTTACTAATGTCAGTTCTTAAATAAGCTGATCAGTGGCTTTCAAATGGTATATTGTACACAGGCAGAGAGCCTTTATTTGCTGATTTAGAAAAAACTGTCGTACAGTTAAATGTTGATTTCACAAGAATGCATGACCACAGAGATGCTCATTTCACTTAAATAGGACACTTAAATGTTGATACATGAAAGCTGAGATGTTGATTTCACTCGAAAAAAAACACAAACATGTTGATTTCATGTCAACACCAACCTCAGACACTTTTTTCACCTACGTAGTGTAGACTTCATGAGAATGCATGACCACAGAGATGCTCATTTTACTTATGACAGAGTGAAAGGTCGATTTCACGAGGCTCTAGAGGTTAGGGTTCTGTCCCCTGATCCCATAAGTTCGAAACACTACAAATCATGCCAATTTGAAATAAAATTGCTGTTATAATCAATCGTTACTTGTTGGCCATTATCTGTGGTACTCCCTGTGTCAATAATCCATTTCTCACACATTGAATGCCATTTGTCTGCCACAGATGAATGACAAAGTATAGAGCATGATATAAAACAAAACAAAAACTACACCATGCTCTGCAGCAGCGCACTGGTTGGGACAGGAGAACAAGACTGAATATGTTCGTGCAAAGAGCCTAGTTTGGATAAACTTAAAAAATGTCTCCTCTGAAAAACACAGTCCCAATGCAAAAAAACAAAAAAACCCAAAGACAAACAAAGAAAAGCTGTCACAAACGGATCTTCTAGGTGGAGTTCTCGGGAAACCCCAAGGAGGGTTTCTTCCATTTCCTGGATGTACATGTTCTTAGCTGACTCCGAACGCCAACCGCCATGGCGCATGAGCAACTTGCCTAAGATAGCAGCCCTGGCTGCTACAGAAGCCCCACTGGATCTGAGGCTGTGTACACCACACACCTTATTCCAAAACGGCAGCCAATTTATTATTCTTTTGTTTGCATGTTAATTAGCCCTCTTTGCCTCATTTTCACTTCAAAATTCTTTCGTATTTTGTACATGTTGATGAGACAAAGAGGGCTAATTACCATGTAAACAAAATAATAATAAACTGGCTGCCATTTTGGAATAAGGTGTATACTGCTTGGGATTAAGCCCAATGGCTTTCAAATGCTTCTTGACCAGCTCACCAGCTCTTGAATAAGTTAGTGGTTGCGGGTGGAGGGAAAAAACCACATTTGGTGTGGGATATCTTTCTGAATCAGTAGTCAGTTTGCTGGTGCCGGTCAGCAAGTAGGAACCTTTCTGTAATTGCTATGGGACAGGAAGAAGAGCCAGTACGTACAACCAGGATCGAAGACCCCTCCCTGAACTGGTCGTTCTTTCTCTTGATCAAGGAGATGGACATGTGGTTGCTGGTTGCAGATTTACATGCTTAAGAGTGTAAATCCAAAGATATCGAGAATTGGCTGACAGAAGCGAAATAACAAATTTTTTCTTATTTGACCAAAAGAACCCATTTGGCTAACTATTTTCGGAAATGACCTCAAAAGGTTCGATTTCCTTTTCTTTTCTTCGAAATTTGCAAAACTTGAAAATTCGGCCACAGGGCCTTCAGCGGCAGCCATGAGGCTTGAAATTTGGCACGTGTTCAACATGCTCGTATAGGCGTACCAAACGTTGTCTTAACATGTCCTTTACAGTTTGTGGAGCATCTCTTAAACTTTAATCGGGGCTAAATTTTGCTACTTGCCTGGAAAAAATTGCAGGTGGCCCGTAAAAACTGTCCCGTCGAGAGAATTTTCCGTGAGGTTGCTTTGACGCATATCTGACTCAATTATTCAGTTGTTAATTATTGTGCAATTGCTATTGTTCTGACTATTTTTTTCATTTTATACATTTCCACTAAATCTTCTAAGGTAAAGAAGTTTAAACAAGTTTTTACAACTCAGCTCATCAATACACCAATCTGTTTGTTTTTTCAATAACACTAGTACTTTATCAAGAGTCACGCAAACTATTTCACACAGTAGTAAACTTGACTATGGCTTCAATGGATCCTTTTTGACATGGATCTTATGCAATATAGCTAATACTTTTGTTACAACGAGTACAGATAGCCACTCAAGCAATGAAAATACAAAATTTGTGAAACGTGAAAGGGATATCTTTGAAACATAGACAACAACTATAATTAAATTAAACAAGGAATGTCGCGTTAAACTTTACAGTATCACTACCACTAGTAAACACTTGCCTGCTTTGCTGTAGTATTTTCATATGCAAAATTTCCATTCATGAAAAAGTTTGCGATATGGTATATTCCAGAATCCGTGTATATTACTAAGACACTATTTATGTTTCTTACTTTATGATGAAATATTTCACTTGAGCTTCGGAATAAACTGAGTAGACATCATTAAATTAAACGGAAATCCTTGAAAACATAAATTAACAGATTCATTCCTAGCTTTGGAATTCTCAATAGCCCGGTCACTCTGGATCTTCATCGCATTGCTACTTTTTTCATAAATTTTACCTTGATGAAGATACGATTTTCAGGCCAGTGAAAATACTTGTTCCTCAATCACACCCCTAAGTTGTGTTGCGTCACAATGTGATCAGCCATTGATTTGCCTGAGATATCATTGCCTATCTTAAAATATTAAGAGGCCTGTTCTATTAGATGCCAATTTTTTTTTATGTTCTTTCAATCTTTCCTTTAACCTGCAGTCTGCTGCTTTCTGCTATATTTGTTTTTTGTGAGGATACGGCGTTGGTACTGAGAAAATAGTTTGTTGTGTTACAGGGCACTCTTGCTTTGCATGACCTCAAAAATCTGCTGGGAGAAAGGACGAAGGAAATAAGATAGGTAGTGATGCTTTAGTGCCTCTCAATTCCAAATTTTTCTTTTATTAGTTTCCTGTCATTGATGAGTATACATGCGTATCTATTGTCACGTAACAACCCTGAAATCGCAAAACTGTTTGACGGTTCACAATAATTATAGGTTGACCTTTTTGCATTAGCTTTGTAGAATGCAGAACTTTACTTAGCAAGCTAAACCGTCTTCAAATGAGAATCATTGTTTATGTAGGTTTTAGATCTACAATAAACTCATCAATTTTGGTAGAAAAGTAGCAGTATGCATAGGAAGTGTTACACACACTAAAAGCAAATCAGGGTTGAATGCATCAAGTTTAAAACTGAGTACGCCACTCAAAGTAGTAAATATTTATTGAGTTAAAGTTTGGTTGTTGCTTAAGCGTTACTGCCTGTCAATAAAGAGGTCTAAGTAAACATCTACACAAATGCTTACATTCCAGTACAGGACCATACAATGTTAAAGTAATTCCGTATCGCCGACAATTTAATAAGGGAAAACTGGAAACAACATAAGTACATCCTATAAGCAATTTATGTTGAATTGTGGGTAGATTAGATTGTTACAGCCTGTTACACTCCCACGGGTAGACTAAGTAAGAAACCGAACAGACTTGACTTGTAATGGTACCCCGTGGGTACTCCGCGATAGTATTTGTAGTGTCACGTGACTCGCATTGTTCCTTCATGTTTCTTTGCAAGAGTTGTAAAACGATGTATGTCGAAAGCTGTGAAAACAAAGTGCTGTGTAAAGCTGTGAAGCCGTAATAAGTACGTTGTGTTACCAGAACATACATCACACTAGGCGATTATATGATCAATATGATCGGGAATATGATCAAAGACAACCAAATATTTGTAAAGTAAAGTAAAGTAAACAACTTTGAGCAAAACAGTAACCGTTTAATAGTAAACCTTTAAAGGCAGAATATAGATGGAAATACTAACTTACCCTCAGAAACCTTTCAGCTAAGTTCTTTCCATGTTTAATTTTATTTTAATTCCGTTTTATTACCGCAGCTGGGAGATTTAATTAAGTAAGTGAACTCTGATATGATGCACTGTAAAGGAGCCTTACTGAAAAATTCTCTCAACGGAACTACTTTTACGGTCCACCAGTGTTATTTTCTAGACGGAAAGTAGACAGACCCTTTAGTCATACTGCATAAAATCTGTGACAAAAAGGATCAATCTAGCCATGTATATTTTTGCCTTTTTTTTCAACCACATGCACCTGGTCACATTCGCTACCGTGTGAAATAGTTTGCGCGACTCAGGATAAAGTATCAGTGCTATTGAAAAACCATTAAAGAGATTGAATTGGTCTATTGTTAAGCTGAGTTCTAAAAACTTGTTTGAACTTCTTATCTTGGATTTATTTCAATTCTTCACCTTAAAAGATTTAGTGGGAATGTATAAAATAAAAAAAGTCGGAATTAATAGCAATTGCACAATAAAAAATTAAAAGTGAGATATACGTCAAAGTGACCTTACGGAAAATTCTCCCAACGAGACAGTTTTTACGGGCCACCTGTAATTTTTTCCAGGCAAGTAGAATAAAGAACCTGCTTTTATTTGGTTATATTTATTTACTTGACTGAAATATAGCAGACGGCATTTGGCAAGTTCAAAATTTGCTAATATTAGCCTTATCAATTTAGGTTCGCAAAATGGTTCAGCTTCCAAGGGTTAACTATTTTGTCAAAAACAACATTTTTACACAAAATTTAGCCCCGAATAAAGTTTAAGAGATGCTCCACAAACTGTGTAAAGGACATATTAAGACAACGTTTGGTACGCCTATATGAACATGTTGAACATGTGCCAAATTTCAAGCCTCATGGCTGCCGCTGAAGGCCCTGTGGCCGAATTTTCAAGTTTTGCAAATTTCAAAGAAAGGAAAAGGACATCGTACCTTTTGATGTCATTTCCAAAAATAGTTAGCCAAGAGGGTTCTTTTGGTCAAATAAGAAAAAATTCGTTATTTCGCTTCTGTTGGCCGATTCTTGATATTTTCGGATTTACGCTCTTAAGATCTTTAAGATCATCCCAGTGAAGAAATACCGGTAAACCAATGGAAATCAGGCTTGTAATCTGGAGCTCACTGAGATTTCCATGGCCAAACTTAAGTGCTACTTCCTTGACTTGGTCTGCTGTGATGGGCATTTTCCTGTTTTTGGTACTACCGATCCAAATGCAGTTTGCTCCCCGAATTCCACTGCTCTTTGGCTAGGCATGGCCAGGTAAAAAGAAAAAACTTTTGATCCCACAAACATTCCATTTCAGGTTAGGTAGTAGTCTTAGAAACAGTTACTGCAGATGGCACACCTTTTAGTGTATGGTATTTCACAGGCCAACATATAACTTGCATGGGCCAATAATGCCTCTCACAGGACTAGGCTGGCCAACACCTGCCTCTGACAGGCCAGTGATGCCTCTATTAATAGCAGACTATTAATAAGCACCTCTCACAGGCAAGTAATGCTTCGCACTGGCCAACAAGCCCACTTGCAGGCCAATGATGCCTCTCACAGCCTACTGTACTGTGCCCAAGTATGCACCTTTCACCTATCACAGGTCAGTTATGCCTCTCACAGGCTACCATACATGTAAGGCCCTCGTTGGCCCGTGAAACTCATTGTATGCTGCTTTCAGATCAGCTCAAGTCTGCACTCGGGTTGCTATTAGAATTAGGGGATGCTGGCCGCTAGGCCTCCATGAACTGCAACTTTGTACTGTAGTGGATCCTGAGAAATCAGGCCAGTCCGAAATTACCAGAATGGGATTCAGTAAGTATGGGAAACTTGGTGGTGAGAACTGGTAAAGAGAACTGGTAAAAGAGACCTTGAGTGCCAGCACGTGGTAATTCAGCCTTTCACTAAAAATACAGGTGCCTGGTTTTGATGGGATAAACTTATCAGCTTTCTGAGGAATGTCCAGCCAGTTGAGCACAAATGAGTCAGGGTGCCTTCCATCCCTGGTGATGAGCGGCCACCATGGAGCAGATGTCCACAGGGGGATAATGAGCATCCCATACTCCTTGTTGTCAAATAAAGTGGGGGAAACAACCAATTATTGCCCCCTGTCCAAGAAAGAGTTAATGTATTGATTCCTTCAGTGCAGGGGTTAAGCAAGTGACTGCAAAAATTGAGGGATTTGGCACCTCCTGAATGTTGAGAACTGATCAACAGCATGAGGACCCCACAGGATGTCCAAGGCCACAATATCTGGGTTAAGCATATAGTTGTCATATTCCACCTGTCTGGAAAGTGCATCAGCTGCGATGTTTAATTCCCTGGGGATCCACTCTGGTTCTAGACAAATATTGTGCTGCCCAGAGGGATTGTAGATAGCAATGGCCTCAGCATGTAGCTTTGGGCATGGGCTTCCCACCTTAAGGATATTTTCCACATTCATGTTGTCAGTTCTGTGACATACTGTTTTCCCTGATAGGTTCTCCGCATTTGACAGGAGTACTAGCCTTGTACCTCTAAGTTCCCTCCCTGTGGAACTCTCCCTGCTTTCCACCTCAGACCAGCAGCTGGACACTTCAGTGCCTGTGATGTCCACACAGTAACCCTCCACCCCATCCTGAGTCGCCAGCATCTGAATAGGAGATCACATCAATCTTTGGATCTGCCTCCCAAATTGGACACTTATTGCACTGAGGAAAACTATCTTTCCAAAACTGGACCTCCCTAACTGCCTCTGGGGAGAGAGTGATGGCTGCGACTAGAACTCTGTTGACAAAATATCCCGGTACAAGGCCCTGGTCCACAAAGGACTGACTGGACTGAGGGCCAGTCCCATTGAAAACACTGTCCCCACCAAGCCTGCCACTTGTCTCACAGTGGGGGTACCATTAGACACACATGTAATTCTCTCCTACAGACAGACAATGTGTTCCAAGATTACTCTGCTCAAGTTGAGGGAAAACCCCAGCAAGTCACCCATTTGGGTAGGTTCCCAGCAACATTTCTCCGGGTGGGCTATGAAACCACTAGCAGCTATGCCCCCCTTGACCATGTTGGGTGCTGCTAATGCTGTGGGCGTGGCTCCTTCCTGCCCCTGCCCATTGTCCAAGTTTGTGAAAATTCTGACTCCCTGTTCCTGCCAGTGTTTAATCAGGGCTTCTTGGATTTTTGTGTGAACAAAGGGGGCAGATGTCAGACCAAATGGGAAAACTGAGAAAACAAACCACTTCTTTTGCCCTTGCACAGTCCAACTGAACCCCATAAATTTTTGGTGGGATGGAAAAATGTCCACATGACGATACCCTAATTTATAGTTGATCTTGAAAAACCAATCACCCAAAAAGAAAATATCGAGCATTGTCCGGATGCCCTCATATTTGGAGATTCGCAAATACTTATTAACATATCGGAGATCCAGGATCGACCGTTTCTTGCTACTGTTCTTAACTACCCCCAACGGACTGATTACTTGAACCTCTGACTGGCTGACCTCTATCACACAACCTGAGCAAAGCAATTCTATGATTTGCTCCAAAACAAAACTTGCTTCTTCCAAACCAGACTTGTGGTTTTTCACTTTGTTCCTAGGTGGTAACTCAACAAATGGGAGAGCATAGCCATCTCTTACAACTGATATAACCCACTGGTTCGCCTTAATCCAATGCAAAAATCTAAATGGACCTTCAAATGACCTTTTACATGGACAGGCTCCTGTGTACAACTGTTAACAGGCAAACAACAACTTGCAACAACTGGGCTTCCAACAATGGTGAAGTCCACAGCACTATTGTAAACATCACCTTTATTTTCATGCTCTGTAATGCCTAATTTACTGTACATATCAAATAAACTGCCGGCCAAAGGCAGAGGATCATGGTAACCACAGTTCTGATCAGATTGCAAAACTGAACACCCTCGAGATGCTTGATCAAAATGTCTTTCTGGATGAGGACAAGGGGATGGTTGCCCGGCAGTTCCAAGCAAAATGTCTGAATCTCCTGCATCATAAACACGAATGTGTTGGCCCCGACTCGGCCTTTGGCCTTAAGGCGGGAATTACCACTTGCCTAGTCATGGCAGACTCTGCTATACATGAACTTTATTGACTTCGAAAAAGCTTTCAACATTGTTGACAGGAACGTCATCTGGCAACTCATGGGTCATTATGGAGTTCCACCAAAGTTTATTAGGTTGATTCAGGAGTTATGTGAAGCCTCATCCTGTCAAGTCATTCACAAAGGGAAATTGTCAGAGCCATTTGAGATGAACACGGGAGTCCGTCAAGGCTTCTTGCTGTCACCAGTGATCTTCATAATGGTCGTGGACTGGATTATGAGAGAGGTAGAGTCAGGGTAAAACAGGTATACAGTGGACACTTACATCTCAACTCCATGGCCTGGATTATGCAGATGACATATGTCTTCTGTCTAAGAAACTGCAAGATATGCAAACCAAGACCGACCCTCTGGCACTGGTTGCAGAGAAAACTGGCCTCAGGATCAGCAAAGAAGAGACCAAAGTCATGAGAGCTAACAGCAAACAGTGGGAGAAGATCAAGCTGAAAGATATGGAACTGGAGTATGTCCATAGCCTTACGTATTTAGGAAGTAGCGGATGAAGATGTAAAAGGCAGGATAGGCAAAGCCAGGCAGGCCTTTAATACCTTAAGAACAGTGTGGAACTCAACATCAATATCCATAAAAACCAAGCTACGAATCTTCACCACCAATGTGAAGTCAGTTCTTCTACACAGTTCCGAGACCTGGAGAGTCACAAGATCCATGTCAAACAAGCTGCAAACCTTCACTAATCAATGTCTGAGAAAGATCCTAAAGATAAACTGGCCAGAGAAAATCAGCAACAGGGAACTTTGGGCAAGAACAGAGCAAGAATGTATTCCAGCAGAGATCGCCAGGCGCAAATGGAATTGGATTGGCCACACACTGTGGAAACCAACATCGGATACAACCAGACAGGCCCTAGAATGGAATCCGCAGGGTAAAAGGAAGTTAGGAAGACCAGTGAAAACCTGGAGGAGGTCAGTGGAAGAGAAGCTCAAACAAGCCAACATCACCTGAACTATGGCAAAAAGAACATCCATGAACAGAGTCCGCTGGCGCAGCATTGTAACTGCCCTTTGTTGCACCCGGAACGTAATAGCCAAACTAATTAACTAACTAGTCAAGGTGGAATTCTGCTAAGAGTTATACAGCTACTGAGGGTGAGCTTGCTGTAAGTGGGGTTTTGTGGGCTTATTCTCCGATTTTAACACATCATCTGAGTCACATGCAAGGGGCTCCTGGATGTAACAATCCACGTCCTCCCAACCAGACTTTTCAGCTTTTCGTCGCTAGCAGCAGTGGCCTCTTCCAGTTTTCTGAGGACTTCAGCATTCAGCCTGCACTGAACTTTGTTCCACGTGTATTTTAACTCCAGCTGAGGATCTTTTTGCTCTGTCAGGCTTATCACTGTGTGGGTGAGATTTCAGTTCATTTTCTAGATGGTGAAGCCACCCTTTGCTCTTATTATGTGCCTTCAAGAGCTCTTGGGCCCAAGCCAGAGTGTGCTCAGCTTTGGGTTATTCTGGAATGACTCAATGCGAGCGGCGTTTCCCAGAAGGAGACCGAGATTGATGGCAGGAACTCCCCAAGCTTTCAGAATGATCTTCGGTTTGTCGATTCTCCGTGGCATCCAGCTTCTTTCTCGATCATTTTCTGCCAGATTTTTCAAAACTGTGGTTGTGAGGAGGTAATCGCTGAGCTGCTCTGGATTTTGGAGGCATGTTAGCAACAAACAAAGATCTTGAAACTGAGAGTGAGACGTTCTGTTTTAAGCTGTCCTCAGATTCATTGGATTGACTTGTTCAATGTAATGTAATTTGGAATTTGTATTAAAGATTAAAGATTAATGATTAAAGGAAAAAAGCTGCTGCTCGTATGGCAAGAAACAGAAAACTGAGTCATGAGACCTAGCATGACATGTGATATCCTAACTCGGGCCCAGCCCCCACTTCAGTGTGTGAGAACCTCATTTCTCGCCTCTTTCACACGCTCAGCCGGCAAGAAACCCATTTCCTATTACTTAAATTGTTGTCCACCAGGCTTCCAAAGCCACCAAAGATCCACTGCGCATGATCGCAATGCATGCTGGGAAGGTTCTCTACAACTCACACGCAGGAAATATGGTGGTCGATACAAGATGTATTTTATCACTCTAAAATGAGTTCTCGCTTTCCAAAGTTTGACAACAGCAACGTTTGGTCAATGGGCCACAACTCACAAGAGGATTGTTTTCTTAGGAAAGAACTGCTCTTGGACTTTGCTGCCTGGATCAATCTGACTTCAAACGCAAATACCTTGATTGTATCAGTTTGTTTGAACATGAGAAAGCACATTTTGGTTCTTTAAAACGTCCCGATGACTTACGGGTTTATCAAGGTTTATGATGCCTCTCAACCACCAGGCAGGCATGCAAGGTATTTTGTAAGAGCACTTAAAAGCTTCATATCTCTTTTCTGTTCAATAGTATTTCCTTTGGCGCTCGGTGCAACTCACGTGTTGTGTTTCACGTCGCAATAACTGATGTAAACAACCTGGTTCCCACTTAATTTCCTATTTTCCTTTGGCTTACTAGAGGAGAGCTAAAAAAAGGACAGAGAAAAAAGGCCTAAGATTTGGCATAAGACGGATATGCATACGGCTCTTCAATTGTTTCTGCACATCCTTACTGCGCAAGCAAATTCACATGCCACGTCATGCATCAAGCACCTGCTAAGTAATAAAATGAACAATGACAGGGCAGATGGCCATTGCTATAGCTTTGCCTGGATTTAACAATCTTGGACATTTGGTGACCCCTGTTTTCCTTTTCATGGATCATTTTCTCCACCAATTTTCTAAGTTAAGCGAAAAAATCTTCAGGCGCACCTGTAAGTAAGAAAAAATTAATATAGGAGGAGGATCCAAAAGTGCCATTTAATTTACAGAAATTTTCTGCGGTATGGGCAGTAAAGAAATTAACCAATTTCCTTAATGCATCTTTTGCTACAGTTATTTAGCACAGACATACTTTAGTTACCAACTATAGCAATTCAAAAAAAATACAAACACATACACTGCCATTTAGAAATTGAGCAAATAAGTTAAGATTAATTTTAATATTTGACTGTTTTATCCTTTGTATATTTTTGTCCTTTTTGATCTGTTGACTAGGGGCACTTGAAGAGTTATTAGGCACAAAAAATATGTTTTGTTGCAATTTGTTGAAGGTCTAACCCTATAATAGGTGGACTACCAAGGAAGTACTGCTTCTCATCTAATCACCTTGTTGGGCAAGGTCAGTACTTGGATGCATGATCAAAAAATAATACCCCCGTATTATGAGTTTCTCATTTGCTCTTTTTGTTCTTCATATTCCATGCCAGTATCTGTGAGTTTCCTCCACTTGCATTTATTTTCTGATGGCTTCTTCATCTTTGGCTTGGCCTATTTAATTGCCTAATTTGACATGGGAGAGTTCATATGCTCCATTGATATAAAGGTTGTATATCTTTAATAAGATCTAAAAACTGATCTTCAGTTAGTGCATGTATTTACAATCTGTAGGTTCAAGGCTAAATTGCAGGTGTGGGCTTTGAATGGTGCCGAACAATGCAGAATAGGAGTATAATGCTGGGTATACCTATAATACACTTGGACATTGTCTAAAGCCTACTCTACCCATGCAAAAAGTAATGTCAATCAGATTTCCGCACGATATTATTATTTTGAGTTATTTTCAAGCTTGTGCCATTCCCTTGGGATATGCACACTTATGTGTGGAAACTCACAGGAAACAAACCCAAAATGTGCACTTCACTTGCTGAAAATTGAGATTTGAGATATGAAGGAAAATATTCTTTGGGGCGTTCTTCCGGTGTAATGAGATAATTACACAAAACGTGTGAAAATAATGACACGTTGATTGATAAAGTTAAGGCTCATTTTAGTCTAGTTTTTCATTCTTCTATTTTGAAATAATTCCCATTTTCTCCACCTAATATGGCATAAATTCCCTGAGTATATGAATAAAAAAATTGAAAACAAGGAGATCACCAAAACTTCCATTTTTCAATCCCCCAGTAACTGTTTCTTAAGGTCCATATAGATCCAAATGCTTCTGAATGAAACATCCAAACATATACTCTGAAAAATGCCTAAAAGTGACCAAAATAGGTGTGAAAAGCGTACTTTAACCCATTGACTCCTGGAGCTTTTTGCCAAAAACGCATTTTTTTGGACATTTTGGAGATTTTCAGGCTGGATATGGGCCAAATTAGCTCCAACCTACTCAAAAAGGCATTTGCAACATGACAGCATGCCTTTCTTTCTACTAGCATCTCATTTTATGACATTTTTGCTTGGGCATGCGCAGAAATCAAAATTTTGAGATTGGACAAGAAAGTGACCTACGTTTTTAGGCTTTTCGATTTTTTTATTTTTTTTTGGCCTCTGCTTTTTCTCCTTTTCTTTTCTTTTTGCTGCAGTGATTGACCTTCTACTGGGCTTGCTTCCAGTTTAAAACATTCTGAGAAAGCATCGTTGAGACAGGCGATTTTTGCCAAGGAGTAGCCACCTGTAGTGGCAGGGAATTTTGCTCTGAGGTTTTCACTCAACTTTTTGAGCATTTTGTGCATATCTCAGGCTCCATTGGGCCGACCACTCTGATCTGGGTATCACTGGAAAGATCTTTTCCTCCTGCAGAAGTTGAGCATAGATGATGCCAATTTTGGTCAAAGGTGATGACGTCAAAAGTGGAAGAAAGGCCAAGGCTCATCATGGCCGGTTACAGCTGGCACAGGAGTCAATGGGTTAAGCACTATCCTTTATAGTATCTGGGGGATTTAGGGACCTGTATGAGAGACCAGGAGACTTGGTCTGTATCCAAAACTCCCACTGTCACTCTCCAGCTAAAACAATTGAATAATTTTTCCCACTTTTCTCCTCTATGAACAAAAGCCAGTTGCAGTTTATTCTTCTGATGTTGACATCATTATCTTGTTCATGTTGTTATGAATATCAGACTGGTTTGCATTGCATGCAATGCTGCCGCATGTCCAGTTCTTTTGTTCAGTAAATTTATAACCATGATTTTCTCCTCAATGTCATAAAACCAACAGAAAATGTTATGGAGATAGAGTATTCATCACTGTGACAGATACTTTATCAATGTTCATTAACAGAGGAAAGCTGAAAGTGTGCAAAAATAAGAGTGGTACTGTAAACTGGAATTCATGTCACTTACATCTTGTCTCTTGGTCACAATGTTTTTGAAGACACTCTCATCAATCCTAGCATTGTTTCTCTGTTGTTCAAGTTTAAGCCCAAAAAGGGTTCTGGTCTCCACATTGTGAGGTTCAAACGCAGGATCCATCTGGGAAAAAGAACAAGCAAACAAATGAACCCCTAGAGTTCACTCAATAACCCTTGCTGCAGATTAAGAGGTTGAATGGGCTGGAAGTGTACAATCTGAGGATCTTACCTGTATGCAAGCAAGCTCATACCTGTATGCATAACATGATAATAGTTAAGTATAACCCTCTGGCTGCCACTAAAAATACAAAATGGCAGCTTGATAACATTGAGAAAAGTAGTAAGTCTTTCTTAATTTGGCCTATTCTTGAGAGCAATTTCAACCTTCAAATAGGTAAAGTTTCATTTTCCTCTGAATTTAGTTTTTTTCAATGATCCAAGTTGGTCCAAGTTGATCAAACCCAGAAAAGAGGTCTTGAGTTGATCCGGTCTGACTTTTGTACCAGCCTTTATTTTAAAGCAAAAATGGGACTGCCATCATCCTATGTGAGATCTAGCTAGAACTATCTGTATGATATTTCGCTTTTCACTGCAGAAGTGATATTGATTCACTTCAAAGGAAAGCCAGAAACAGGAACCAGTCTACCGACTGGCCCATTCATTGTAGATTCCTTACATATAATTGGCCTGCAGTCTTGAAAGTCAAGCTTGTGTTGGTCTAAATTTAAATTTAAGTAAAACTTTTGGAAGTTCTGTGTAAGCTTTGTTGCTTGGGCATCATTTGAAAACATGGAATAATGTTTCGTTTGTACCCTGATGATTTCGTTCAACTCCACTACTCCTGAGTTGGTTACTACTTCAAGGTTAATGGTATTAATTTTTAAGCTGTATTTGCTGTATTTGTAATTGAAAGCAAAAAATGATTACATACTAAGGATGGCTGCCCAATCTTATTAGCCCACCGAGGTTATTTTGGGGAGCCATGCACTCTTTTTATTTTCATTTATTTTTTGTTCTTCTAATTTCTAATTTCTAGTTGAGTACAAATAAAGTTGTTGTTGTTCTTGTTGTTGTTACACAAAAAAAGGTTACAGGGATTTGTTAAAAATGTCCGTGACTGGAAGTCCTCCAACAAGTTAAAGCTGAACTCTGATAAGACTGAGTTACTATTGACAGCATTACAATTTTGTCCCAAGCCCCAAATTTTACCGCTAAAGGAATCTTGGCTAAAAAAACAGTTTTCTTCCACATCGCAAGTTGGTGTTTGTGCAAAATTGTTTCAGTGATTTGAAGTGAACAATGCTTTGCCTGTTTTGAATGCTGGGCATTTTGCCTCTGCAAAACCCTTTCTGACATCTTTCAAGCTATCTAAGAAACTTCTTTGTCCTCTAATATTGCCTTGTCCTTTGTGTAAGTCCCTTCAAAAGACAACATTGCAGATGCTTCATCTAGGACCCTCTCTTCAATTGATTGCATATGCTTTCTCTTTGCATTTGGAGGAAATTGAAAGTACGTTGGGTCCCTCACTCAGCTGATTTAAAGGCCCTAGATTGTAATGCCCCTGTTTATGCCCAGGGACTCTGCCCTTGTCCTACTCTTTGCCTACCCAGGATTCTGCCAGAATTAATGTCTTCACCCAAACTCCTCTTTCCCTGGATAATGCTTATGTTTAGCCTTGGTTGGAATTGTAGTTCTTTTTTAGCCTCTCAACCTTACCTTTTTTTTCAATAATTTTAATTTACAAAACACAATTACTACATACATAGCTTACAATGTAGGTCTCATTACAATACTCTACTTACAGAGCAACACTTTTGTTACTTACAATATGAGTTAGTTACGCTGGCAATACAATACTGAATACATTACTTGCACAAAAATACACCGTTACTTACAATATGGGTCACTTACACTATTAACAATACAATACTCTACTTACAATAAGTCCTTACATTACTTGCTGAACATATAGTTACTTACAGTACTTACAATATGTTATACAAAGTAGCTAGATTACTCACAGTACAATATTCCAGTTGAAATAAAATTCTATCATGTCCTACAAATATGATCAAAAGAATGATGTCCTTACTGCCTAAAAAATATTATTTACAGCTGATAATAAAAGTTATCGTATTAGAAATACATTGCAGGTTGTATAATACTATTTTTCCATTATTTTTTCATTTTTATTTCTTTTTTGGGGGGGTAGGAAATGCCATATATTGACTCTGAGGAGGGGTGCGTACTTCTCAATAAAACATTTAATTAAGACAAATTTTCAAGATAGTATTCAATGAGTAGCTTACTGATAAACTCCTGAATGGAGATGGTCAGACTGTTTGACTTGCTTGAATAAACATAATGGCATGCATTCACTTGGTTGAACCAGTTCAAGACTTTTTGCGTAAACAATTTGGCAAACAAATATCTTTAAAAACACAACATAGCTTTTAAATTTTTGGAACATGTTTCGATGTTTCAAACATCATCATCAGCAGTTATAAACATGTAGATAAAGTTTACAAAATGATCAGTATATATAACTACTACTATACAATGAAATTTTATAAATTCAAATAATTATTCGTTAACTGCCAACTAAGTCATATTTAAACTAATCAATTAAATTAAAGGAACAAACAAAAGCAAAGTGCAAAATATCAACTGTAAAGTACAGCAGATAAATTTAGAAATGTAATGATAAACTAATAAGGTCGCCTTGTTTGTCAATTTCAGGTTTCAACTGTTCAATATACTCTCCCTTATTTTAATTTGAGAATATGTGTTGCCACGATCTAGAATTTTAAAACTAGGAACATCACACTTATCTTGACAATTCTTAGCTGCATTAAGATGTTTAAAAACATGGAAATTCTTGTCCCAAAAAAGATGCTCATTACTATTTAAATGAAAATTAACATTCCAATTAACATTAGGTAAACGTACATAATTTTCAATAAAAGAGTGCTCTAATTGAATCTTTATCTCTGCAGTATAGACATTCATCGTCTGCCTTAATACCAAATCTGAATAGTTCTTCCTTGGTCACTATCGTTCTATGGATTAATTTAAATTGAAACTCTTTTAGTTTACTTTCCTTACAAATGTTTTTCAGTGATTTAAAGATCTAAGTCCATTCATTTTTCTTCAATGGAAGTTTTTTGCTCCAACGTCTAGGGCCCGTTTGTTCTTCAGTGTGAATCTTGATGTTCAGCAAAATTGTAAAAGTCCCTTGACTTAATCTTATACAGATTAATTTGGGTTGATTTGTTCAGGAAAAAGATATCATTTCGGGTAAAGAATGATTTGTTGATGGTGTTGGAGCATTTGGCTAGAGACCATAAGCATTTCGGAATAGTGCTAAAAACTTGATAATAATGTAAAAAGTTGGATTCACAGGAATAGTTATCTTGGAACCCGTGGAATGTTAAAAACACAGGCATGCAAGGCATGCAAGAGTTATTTTTTTGTGTGAAGTGTCAGAGATAGGAGCATTCATGGAGCTGTTTACAGTAACGATTTGGTTAATTTGACAAGTTTTTTTGGTTGCGATGTACAGCATGAAACAAACTGGGAATTTATGATGTACATGCGATGTTGCATCAGTCATGGTAAGATAGCTAAATAGCAAGCCATACAATGCTTGACTGAACAAACTACAGTAGTCTGAAATGTCTCCAGATTAATGTAGATACCATCTTATTTTCTAACAGGCAATTTGATTCATTCTTTGATACAACCCGCACTGTGATTGGTGTGACATGAGCACATGCATAACTCCCTCACTCACCGATCACATAACCCTTCCAACCCCCAAGAGGAATTTTTGCTGAAAAATACTCAAGTTAATTTAGAGACTTTTTTAACCGTGCGGCCATGGGCCAAGCGCGGTTCATGGTTTACCCGTGGTTTTTTTTTTGTAGATTTGTCGGCGACCAGACCCAAGCTTCCATTCGGCCAAATTTTGAGTCACGCAACCTGTGATGTTTGCTCGCCAGAAGCTGTTGAAACATTAATAAATCTCATCTCTGATACTGACTTTCGCGGGAAAAAATTAAAAACCCAGCGCTCATCAAAAATTATATTTTTTCACCAGAAATTTAGCTCAGAACATATACATATTTATATTCGTTTGAATCGTTGATGAAATGACCTTTTCCGGATATTTTTTCCTTCGGGGTCAACAAAACCCTCCGATTACAAAATCATGCCGAACCCATACGTTGCAAAAAAATCTCTTCAAAACCCTGATTTCGAAGCGATATATCACTTTAGCGTTAATAGCTACCACACATCGGCAGACAGTAAATCTATTCCTTAACAATCCAGCTTTATCATGTTAAAATTTCAGCGAAATCAAACACAACCAGAATTAATTAGAATTTTTTTGTGACCTCACTCCCCAGACTTGACCTAACAAAGGAAGCAACGGTCGCCCATAGCAACCGAAAAATACAAACATAACAAAGCCGACATTCCGGCCAAAAAACTCCAGAATTATTGCCTGAGAGCTTAAACTTGAATGGGAACATCTTTTTCGAACTTTTTTCAACTGATTTAGATGAAAGACTGGCCTCAGCGGGCTACAAAAAAGACCAAGAGAAAAAACAGAACAAGACAGCAGAACAAGCCAATATTTCATCGCGTGGCTTTTGGGACGAAAACGAAAATACAGCTTACTTCTGGATAAATTCAGCCTTAGAAGCCAGTTACTGGTCCCAAATTACTTTCTGTATCCTTGCAAATGTCCTGACTTCCATCTCTGAAAGATTTTGCCCCAATTTTGAGCAAATGAACATTTCGCCAACGGCGACCACCATTGTGGTGGCTTGCATACTAAATTAGCTAACTTGCCAAAATTTTCCCGAGGGGGGGATATGACGAAAAGAGCTGAAAAATGGGCTGTAATTGGCTAATGATGAGATCATCCCACTGTCCAAATTTGGTGAGAATCGAAAGTAACGCCAATTTTCTGTCACATTTTCAATCTGTGGTCACTGGAGTGACCAAAATCAATACGTCGGTCAGGATAGAGTTTTATTATTAAATTATATGACTTGTGTGACTACTTTGCTAGCCCTTTAGTCGTGGAAAACACCAATTAAATTTAATCATGACTTTTAAGAAAGAAAGCTGTTGTTAATAGTGTTATTATCGTGTCGTTCATATCGTTCATGCCCCTACATATCCCAAAGAAAGTTCTAGATTAAGACCATTACGTCATCGGAGATTTGTCAACGGCTACCACTGATGGTGCAATAACACAGTTTGTGTTGATCAAGTGATGTGATGTCTACAGTAAGAAAAGAATCATTAATGACTGATTTGGAATGTGCACTGCGTTCCGACGGTAGTGCTAAGCAAACAGTTAAATTCTAAAAGTGTGGTTATAAGATCTAACAGATCTTCTTGTCGCATTTTATGTGAGTCATAAGTTTACCCTTTTTACACAACATAACACAACACAACTTCACCGAAAATAAAAAGAAAGAGAAAAAAACCTCTGACATGTTGAAAGTCTGATTTAATTAAATTGCACTTTAACTTGGTGCCGTGCAGTCTTAAAAGAACATTTGAACAGTTTTCATACTTTTTACCTTTAAAAATATCAGACTGAAATGAATGTCATCAAATAAAACTATTAAACTGCTACTGCAGAGACGTAAAAACCATCCAGAAATGAAAGTTTTTTTGGTTTAATATCCTGGGAACAATAGCCGATAACTTGTCAGCTCTGACTGAATTTCCTTAATATAAAGAACAAAAGTGTTAAGTTACCATTTGTTACTAAAGATAGCAAACATCTCGTGGGAAAGAGTGGTGACGATTTGTCTGCTTTTATTGAATTTACTCCCTTGTGAAAAACAAGAGAGTCAAATTACACTTTAACTAAAAAACAAAAATATCTCATTATATTTGCATGCAACAAGAACAAAACAATCCATACCCGCACTTACTATTGTAAACGTTAGAACTGTTTCATCTCATCCCCTCTAAAACATGTCCTAAGAACTAGAGGTGATGATTTGTGACCCCTAATTGAATTGACTCCTCATGAAAAACAAAAGTATCAAGTTACCTTTGTAACTGAAAATGAAAATATCCCGTTCCATTTGCATACTACTAACTCACGAACTGTTTCAAACCTCAAGGCTCATCTCGTTCATTTAACTAAAATCCTCAGCCATACCCACAGAAAATGTTGAAGTAAACCCAATATATGAATACTTCCTCCTCTTTTACAGAAAAATAAATATGGCTGTTCTGAACTCTATTGGGATCAAATTTTCTCACATACCATTTACCTTTACAACAAGAAATTTGATTGGCTGTTTACAGTAGGTCCAATCTGATTGGTGTGACATACATACATCTCTAACTCACTCACTCACTCACTACATTACAACATTACAAGTCTTCCTCGCGATATAGAGTGGAGCAAACGCGATTATCAAGCCAAGATGATGGCACAAATACAAGAACATGCAGATAATACATGTGGCGCCACGAACAAGAAGGCAGACAAGATAGGAAGCATAACAATTTCCTTTTATTTGACAACATGCTGTATTCTAATCCAAGGAAACCAGTGCGGTGAATGGTGTCGAGAAGTGTTTCCATGCATAAAGCCTCCCAAGTACTCCACCTGGTCATCAGGACCACAGAGTTTTTGAAACACTGAAATCTTCAATAGAAAAGGTTATTGAGGAAAATATTACAATCAAGGAGACATTGCACAGCATGACATTAAAGCTCCAAGATTTTGATCACGTCCATGATCGCATGAAATCTTTAACAGCTGAACTCAACAGTTACAAAATCGAAGTTGAAAGCTGTCAGGAGAACATTAAAAGAGAACAAACACTGTGTAAATCTTTGGAAGATCAGTTGCAACATCAGGTAAATCAGTATCAGGAGTTAAAGAAGAAAATGACAGAAGACATGGTGCAAGTGTATGCACATGTTCGGGAATCGGAAGAAAACCTCGAGAAAGTCAAGAGCAAAAATTACAAGCTTCGCCAAAACAACAGCACGCTATTAAAGGAAAATGAAGCTATCCTGCAACGTGTCGAGGATTTAGAAAAAGAAACGAATGTTATACAAGAAAATTTATTTGAAGGCGAGCTTGTAACTCAAGGCAATATTCAAAATCCAGACCGGAAATCACAGTATTCGTAGCCACCACAAGAAGACGCAAATATTCAAACTACAGGCCAAAATGAACAAACAAAGAAAGTTTTTAGAGACGTTAAGCTTGTTGGAGATACGATCATCTTTGGTGATTCAAACACTCGAGGTCTAAATAGAAGAAGGTTAGCCATGGGCATTGGATCTCTTAGTGGCGCGACACTTGATTCAGTCATTGCGTACATCAACAACGAGCCCACACCAAATGAAGCTGTCAAACGCGTCATCTACCATTTAGGCACAAACAACATTAGAGATAACACAACCGATGAAATTAAAACCAAACTTAACACCTTAAAGATCAAGTCTGCAGATAAATTTCCAAACGCCAAAATATGCTTCTGTGAAATTCCTCCCAACCACCATGCACCCAGTCCGAGAATAACTGAAGTTAATGAATACATAAAGTCGATGGATACAGTATTCCTCGAGGTAGACGCGAAAGACCCCGGTTTCTTCACACGAGACGGAATCCATTACAACAAACAAGGCCTTGGATGTCTGGCTCTATGAAAAAATGGGCAAGAGAAAATGGACACTCATTCGACGCCACTTCAGACCACTCAAAACAGCGCCGTTTTCAGGAAAAGCCATTCCTGTGGAACCAACAGAACTGCAGAAAAAAACGAAATTCACAGTGGAGGAACGCAGGTCCAGCGCAACAGTTAATCAACTTACTGCTGACAAGCCTTGGCAAACGTTAAGCAGCTGTAAGCCTTATCATGACACTGAGACACTTTTGTGAGACATATTTAGTTTTATATTTCCCCGATAATCAGTAAGTACTATATTTCCTTATTAGTATTATCAAAGCTTACATTTATTTTTTCCGGGTTTTGTTGATCGTATAAATAAATATATATATATTTTCTTTCTTTCAAATGAACTCTTCATGGTTAAATCAAAATAATGTTTTCAATATAATTTCATGGAATATTCAAGGACTCAAAACCAGGCTAAAACCAACCAATCAAACCATTTCAAATACAAAATTAAATATCAAATCAATTAAATCTAATCTATCAAAATTCTATATTATTTGCTTACAAGAAACAAGGGCAAAAGATGAGTCATTAATGTTTCAGGATTACATAGTCCACTCGACTGTACGGAGCACGAAAAGTAAACGAGGTCAAGGCGGAGTATCTGTCTTGATAAAGAATAAACATTCAGACCTTGTTTTTCATATAAAGAGTGCCTCTCCAAACATAATTTGGTGTCACCTAAAACGACAGCTTTTTGATATAAATTCAGACATTTATCTCGCGGCGGTTTATTTACCCCCCCTTCAGTCTCAGCGAAAAGCAGGTGAGGACGTCCTAAGCGTTTTAGAACAAGAAACACACAAGTATTCCAAACAAGGTAAAATCATTTTGCTTGGTGATTTAAATGCTAGGACTGGAACTTTAAATGACTTTATTGAAAATGATTGTTGCAATTTCCTGCCAGATGATGATGCATATAATCTCAATAAAAATTGGCCAAAACAAAACAACGGAGATTATACCGTTAACAAACTAGGAGGCGAAGTATTACGATTATGTATAGGAAACAAATTGAAAATATTGAACGGTAGAGCTACAAGTGATCTAGACCGCAAGCTAACATCATATCAATCCAATGGAGCAAGCAGTGTTGATTACGGAATAGTCAGTGAAGATCTTCAAAACACAGTGCTAGGATTTCAAATACAGCATTTGACACCTTATTCTGATCACTGTCCAATCGTTCTCAAATTAGCCTCCAGTAATCGTGATATCATGAACTACAACGCCTCAAAAAATACTCAAAGAAAGGGGGCGCTTCCACAAAACAGCTTCACCAAGTTTCTTTGGAAGTCAGAATGCAAAGATAAATTCATAAGTGCATTATCGAGTATTGATATTCAAGACAGGCTTCAATCCTTTAATGCAGCACACCACAGCTCAATAGATGATGAGATTTCACAGTTCAATCAAATACTAAAATCAGTTGCAAAACTAAGCCTGGAGACATCATGTAAAACGCGAAAATGTACGATGAAACACAAACCACGGTACGATAATACTTGCAGACAACTAAAGAAAAAGCTGTAGAAACTGGCGAAGGAAATAAATTCCACAGCTCCTCAATCACTGCAACAAGAATACTTTACCCTCAAAAAGAAATACAAAACGCTAGTAAAAAAGATGTACAAAACATATAAAAATCAACTTTTAAATGAAATAAACAATTTGAATTCCAACCGAAGCGGCAAATTCTGGAAACTAATAAACAAAATTCGTAAAAATGAGACGGTCTAAGAAAGTTGCGATACTTCATCAGAAGATTGGATAAAACATTTTCAAAACCTTTTATATGATGAATCGCAAGAAATGAATGCAAACGTCATATTTCCAAACAATCCTGACCAAACAACAACTATGACCGATGAAATTTTAGACACGCCTATCATTGCAAAAGAAATTCATGATCAAATATCTAAACTCAAAAATAAAAAGGCATCTGGTACGGACACCACCCTGAATGAAATGATCAAACATGGGCGGTATTATCTCATGCCTTCTCTAGAAAGAATATTCAACGACATCATTGAAAATGGCACCTTCCCAACTGAATGGAACATTGGTGTTATAAAACCAATATACAAACAAAAAGGCGATAAGAAATCTCCAGCCAATTATAGAGGAATTACTTTAACCAGCTGCTTAGGGAAACTATTCTCATCAATTTTGCAAAAAAGATTGAGTAAGTTCATTGAGCAACATAATGTTCTAAATCCAGAACAATTTGGATTTAGACCAAACTCTAGAACCACGGATAGTTTATTCATTTTCGAGCAATTACTCCATAAATACATCAAACATCACAAGAAACTTTATGTTGGTTTCACTGACTACGAGAAAGCCTTCGATAGCGTATGGCAATCCGGTATGATCCATAAATCACACAAATATGGAATTCAAGGAAAATTCTTGAATGTTATTAAGTCTATGTATTCGTCAATTAGGAGTTGTGTTAAAATTAATCAAAACACGCTTACCGAACTTTTTTCATGCAACAAAGGGATAAGACAAGGTGATGGCCTAAGTCCAGTTTTATTTTCGTTATTTATGAATGATCTACCGCAATATTTTAAACAGAACAAATCTCCAGGTGTGATGTTAGGGAATCACTCTATAAACTACTTAATGTATGCAGATGATTTATTAGTAATCAGTCCTTCTCCGGAAGGGCTGTAACAATCGCTCAATGTAATTCATCAGCACGCTCAGCAATGGACGCTCAAAGTCAACACTAAAAAGTCGAACATAATCATATTTAGTGGTAACGGGCAAAACAAAAACAATACAAATTTCAAATACAATAATGAAACTTTACAAATTGTCGATAAACAAACATATTTAGGTGTAGAAATGACTTCATCCGGTCGTTACACCTATGCAAGAGAAATTCTCAGCAAAAAAGCAACAAAAGTTCTCTCGATAATAAAAAGATCCTTTTCTAACTCAGATTCAGCAACTATTGCGATTAAGAACAAACTTTTCAATGCCCTTGTTAAACCCGTGTTACTTTATGCATGTGAAATTTGGGGACCAGAACTATTGTCATACAGAACGCATTTTGATAAAAGCACAATTGAACAAGTCCACATTAAGTTCTGTAAACAAACACTAAACATCCCATGGTATACAGAAAATATTGCCTGCAGGGCAGAGCTTGAGAGGAACCCTTCAAGCATTGATATAAAAGCCTCAATCTTTAGTTATTGGCAAAGATTGAAGCATTCTTGTAGCAACGTTTTGTTACGTGAAGCATTTCAATATGCAACAACTTCTACACCTTTCTTTGATGTTACAATTAATGAAGAGATCATTAGGGGGTATCAAGTAACAGAATCAACAGAACCAGTAACACGGCAACACATCAAGAATGGTCAATTAAAAATAAACAAAAATCTTAGAAATCAGTATTCACAAAACTGGCTTGAGACTAAGAACAGTTCATCAACAACTTCAAGGGAAACATTTTCGCACAAGGAAGTTAAAAAGAGTTATCAATTTGAAAATTACCTTTGTGATTCGTTTTTTCTAAAAATCATGAGTGTAAGACTAATAAGGGTTTGGCACGATTATGTGTTTCTAACATCGGACTAAAAGCTACGCTATTCGTTCGTTAGAAGTCCTTAGATGTAAACCGTTAGACAACCATTAAACCTCTTTAGATGTAGACCATTAGACAACCATTAAACGGCTCCAGTCATCTGTTAGAACAAATTGCGCAACCATTAGAACGGTTTCTTCATCCGTTAGGCATACTTAGTTAGCCGTTAGAACGTTAGGAGAGAGCATTAGAACACTTTGATCATCTGTTAGGCACACTTAGATAACCGTTAGACCGTTAGGACAAAACGTTAGAATGCTGTGATTACTGTTAACTATCCGTCCATTAGCGCCCGTTTAACGGATAAGCGTTAAGGTACGTTTTCCCGTTCACAGTCACAATTGACAGAGGTGATTATTATGTGCAAAAAAACTCTCGAGTCACGGTACACTGCCAAATTTAATGAAGTGAACAATAATTCTAGACCACTACCAAGACAGTATGTTATTCTTTTAAATAAGTCTCTTTTCCTTATCCAAATTCCTGTTTGTTATCACCACATTAATTATGCATTTTTATTCTTTTATTTTTTCACACTTTTTCTGGAAATATTCGTTCATTCACGTCTTTTTGATCATTCGTCAAAGGCTGTAGGTCGGCAGCCAAAAGCTCCTTTAAACCTAAATTTTCAACCAGAGAATTGTTTTGATATGTTTAACCCTGGTTGCTCGGCCATTTTCGTAATGTTAACTGCTGGAAGGTGCTGGAGACTTTTGCCAGCCACCTTAAGTTAACAAGTTGATGGTTTTTCACTTTATAATAGATGAACTATACCTCAAGAATACAGTATTTCCCTCCTTTTTTCTTTTTCAAAACCTCTAGTGCACTTGGATCAAAACCTGGAGCAATGATACCATCTGAAACCTAAAAGAGATTGCAAATCAATTATTTTGTATGCAAAAAATATTCGGTCCTGAAAATAACTGGGCTTGTATAAAAAAGACTTGGTACTGGGAAAAGAAAATGAAACCATTCATGTTAAATTCAGTATTCTCTTTTGGAACCACCACTTTGGTCAGTTGAAAGGACTGTCAAATAAAAAGCAGCATGTAGTACCTGCATATCAGCTTTGTAATGGGGAGGCAAATTTTTACACGCTTTACAATTAATGCTGCCCTTCTTTACCGTTGTTTTTAAGCAATGTTCAGCGCTATCTGCATTTTGGGAAAGATAGAGTGTTACGGTAGACAATAATTTCACCAACATTATTTTTACTAGCTAAACTGAAGAAAATAATATGAAAAGTGTGGATGGTGGTCAATACTTTGCATGATTACATTTATTTAGGAAGCAAAGGAAACCTTTGAAGGTGCAAAAGGCTGTTACATGATGTTGTAATGGACATGTCATACCTTTTCAAAAGACATGTTTCTTTCCCATAGTTTCTTTTTAAGCCCTAATTTTTTAGATCAATTACTCAACAAACATATGCTTATTCAACAGTAAGATGCACAAACAGTCCTCCACTGTAATTAAAAATTGTCCCTTATAAAATCAAAGTGGCTATGAGCCACTCAACTTGGAAAATGGATCGTCTGTAAACAGTGAAAATTATGATGCCACTGACTTGAGGTTTTAATCCGTAGGTTAAGTTTAAGTTAACGTTTAAGTCTACTGGCAAAACGCGACATTAAGAGAACACACAAGGAGATGTTATACCACTGAAAACATTCATTAAGTTATTGGTGATCCTTGTCCAAGACAATTACAAGTATATGGCTTCTTGTCCGATCAGAAAAGCCAGTATAATTGGATTCTAATTTTCATTCCTATTTTTTTCATTCGTCACCTTTTGAGAGATCTTAACAATAACAATAACAATAACAATAACAATAACAATAACAATAACAATAACAATAACAATAACAATAACAATAACAATAACAATAACAATAACAATAACAATAACAATAGCAATAACAACAATAGCAATAGCAATAGCAGTAGCAATAGCAATAGCAATAACAACAATAGCAATAGCAGTAGCAATAGCAATAACAATAGCAATAGCAATAGCAATAACAACAATAGCAATAGCAATAGCAATAGCAATAACAATAGCAATAGCAATAGCAATAACAACAATAGCAATAGCAATAGCTATAGCAATAGCTATAGCAATAGCAATAGCAATAGCAATAGCAATAGCAATAGCAATAGCAATAGCAATGGCAATAACAATAGAGCAGTTTTTAATTGAGTGTCATAAAACAAAAACCAAACCAATTTCTTACCAATTAGACTACTCAGCCAATCTCCAACCGTAGTAAAACCAAAACCAAAACCAAAACCAAAGTAATTGTCTAATTACTTTCGACACTCAAATGAAAACTGCTCTAACAATAACAATAACAATAGCAATAGCAATAGCAATAACAATAACAATCGCAATAGCAATAGCAATAGCAATAGCAATAGTAGTGACAATAACAATAACAATAACAATAACAATAACAATAACAATAACAAAGAAACATTATCAACACAGAGTCATAGTACCACACGGACAGCACTGCGTCTCGTCCGCTCAACAAAGTTAAACCCAGTTCGGTGGGGTTCCCACTTGGTGTCTAATGAAGCTCAAACAGCACCCGCATTAGTCTTCTTTAGGAGTTAAATTCAAATTTTCCAACGAGCATCCTAACCTTCTGATATTGGAGTTCCCCTCCAGGATTCCAAATTTCTAACAGGAAGTGACCCAATGAAGGAGTGAAGGAGTGATGGAGTGAAATCATCCCACCACTACAACTTAGAAAATTTTCCAAGTTGAAAACGACCAAAGGGACAATTTGTCCCTTCAAAACTCGAGGGAGAAATCCCAGAAGGAAGCACACAAGAAGAGATACAGTCCCGTACAGAAATCATAAGCTGAAACATAGGACGTCAAAGGAACTTTACCATGCTTTTCATGCTTAAAAAATTCTCCATCTGGCAAGCCATTACGAGTTGTTGAGTGGCTAGGCTACACATCTAGACAGTACCAAACTGCCCAGGAGAAACTTGACCAGAAATACAGAGGTGAAAAGCGACTTTTGCAACATAACCTTGAAGCCATTTTGCATGCGTCGCCTGTCAAGGAGACTTACTTAAAGGGCTAGGTCATGCAATTTTAGGCAATATCAGCACTAATCAAATGGTCATAGAATTAAATAAAATATCAAAAAAACGGCTCAAAACTATAGAAGATCTCAAACAAAACACAGGAAAGCCAAGAAGGGACATGGATGGACAAAACTGGAGAGGATTAAAATGGGTTGTATTTGGGTAAATTTGAAAAACGTCAGCCCCCCTTTTTACAAATTTATATCAGTTTATATCAAAATGTCATTTACACAGCTGGAAAATCATTCTCCGTTGTTATGTGGCCATGATTTTGCAAATGAAAGACTCTTGCTCTGCCAATTTGACGTTTAGAGCTCATAATTATTAACAAAATCAAACAAAATTACCTAAAACAGTGTGACCTAGCCCCTTTAAATGAGTTGGATATTTTTGTGGATCGTTTAACTCACGTTGTCGTTAAGCTTGAGGATAGCGACCAGCATTAAGAGCTAGCAGGAATATCTACACTCTACATTGCTGTCCAAGAAAAGTTACCAGAGTTTCTCCTTATTGCATACCAAGAGTGGTTGCACAGGAAGTCCAGAAGAGATGCACCGTCCATATTTTCAAAATGGTTGCAGAAGCAAGTTGTTTATTGTATGGACGTCAAAGAAGTGAAGGAGAGAACAACCAAAAAGAAAAAACATGATAATATAGAGTCAAAGAAACACAAGCCTGAGAAAGGAGCAGTTCACAATGTTACTAGAGAGCCTGCACCCAAGTGTGTTGTCTACCATGGACCTCACCAAGTAACCTCATGCAAAAACTGGGGTGAAACATCCATTGCGAATAGATGGGAAATTGTGAGAAAGAATGAACTTTGTTGTCATTGTTTAATATCAGGCCATCAAAGGAAGAATTGTCCAGAAAACAATTGCTGTGGTATCAACAATTGTAGAGGCACCCATCCCTTCTATCTGCCCTCTAGACGCTGACCTAATCCACCTGAATATATGAACACTGCAGCAGAAACACGAAGCACTTTTGGTGACCCTGAGTTTGCAGGGGAAGTTGTATTGCAGACAGTTCCCGTTTGGCTTATGGGCTCAGAAGGTCAAAGCGTCCTAGTCAACCATGGGTCAGATTCAACTTAAAGAATATGTCCGAGATGACATCGCAACAGCCCTTGGCCTATAGACTGATAATTCCTCTAAAAAGCGAGAAAGTATCACTGACAATGAAGAGCCTTGACACTGGCATGAGCATGGACACTCAATGAAATGTGTCAAGGCTTGTCTATCCCAGACTGGAATCAACACAAGGTCAAATGGGATCACCTTAAGAACATTCCATTTTCTAAAGCCCCTGGAAGGAAAACGAATGACACTCTGATTGGATCAGACCAACTTGAACATACACTAGCTTTAACAGCGTGTTAGGGGCCAATCAGAGCACCAGTAGTGAGGAAAACACCACTGGGGTGGACCTGTGTTGGACGTTTACCAGCCCTTTTTCTTTCAGCTAAAAGGACTACATACGCCAGAACCTTTTGAATCCAGACGTCATACAAGTCACATCTTGATGAGCAAATTATCAAGAGAAATGTGGGAGTTGGACTCTCTTGGAGTTAGAAGTTCAGACAACAATCAGTTGAACCAGGAGGAGATCTTAGCTGTGTCCAATGTTGAAAAGTCAAGACGATGGATCGAGGGCCATTACAAAGTAGTCATTCTGTGGGAGAAAGAGTTCTCATTATCTGACTGCAGAGAAGAAGCAGAGAGACGTTTGTTCTCTTTAAAAAAAAAACCTCCTGAAGAAGCCAAACCTATGAGAGCATTGGCCTCTGGGTTGAATTCAAGAGGTCCTGATGGGAAGATCAGAGTTGTGCGTGTTAGGACAGACAGAAGGATTACGTTCGGCCAATCACAAAGTTGTGTCCACTGGAATTAAGAGAAGTACAGAAGGAACAGAACACAGTCCGGTTTGAGGGGGACGAAGTTCCCATGAACATTCTTTAACACTAATGCCGTCCATTGGGACGTCAGAACAAAAGACTCAATTGTGAACTATTCTGTTTGAATGCATGCTTATATTTTCGCCTTCATTACTTAATATTCTATCGGTCATGTCAATCTCAGTTTTTGTTGAGTTGTAATGTAGAATTCAGACTCAAGTATTTTGTTTCATAGGTAAAATAGTAATTCATAAGATTTAGTATCGTCGAAACAATAATTATTGGATTAGCTAAAATTAAAGTAGATACCAAAACAATATGAATCTGGGGCTTAATTATCTCTCTTGCCAAATTGTGAATAAATTTAGCTAGCAAAGAGAGTAAAATAAATGTATTGTGTTACTGATCTTGTACACAATAGCTGCCACACTGCCATCAAGCAAAAAAAGATACCTGTCATATGTGTATACTCTTGAAGTCTAACAAATTATTACTTCTTATTGTGTTTCAAGTAATATATCAAAAACGAAAGACAGTGTTTGACCACATTTCCAAACACTGAGAGGAGAGTTGAAAATATGACGCATAACAGAGTATTTTTCACGAACTTCGCCGTGTTTGGAAATGTAGTCAAACATTGTCTCGAGTGCTTGATATATCTTCTCAATTGAAACTAAAACTAAGGAGAAAACAGAGAATTAAAACCCTAAAAATCTATGCTAATTAAGACCAGATATACAAATACTGTCACGGTTATTTAAACTTGATGGATTATTAATGAGTTTGAGAATATGGCATCATTGTAAAGTAAAACTTGTTTAATTCAAATGCAATATTCAAAGATGACTCTATTAAACGTGTGATTTTGGAAAATCATAAAGGATATTGTGCATGTAGTAGGATTGAATGCCAAACCTCACCTCTCTTGAAATAATTTTTGCTGTAGGAAGGTCACAGATGTCAGAAAGTGCCACCCAGTCACCAAATGATGACATCCTATCTGCTCCTCTAGCTCTGGCATAAGCTGTGGCCAACGGTGTCAAACTATCAATCATATCCTCCACCATACAAAGTTTGGCCTCTTCCACAGTAAGTGGAACACCTACAGCTGCCCCAGCAGGACTCACATGTTTAAAGGATGCTGCAGCTGGCAAGTTAAGGGATTGGCGTAACTCCTATCAAATAAATCATCAAAACAAATATTTAACATTAACTCAATTGCTACCTCATACTGTAATTTATTTACTGGTTGTAAATTTTGACTTAAATGCGAGGTTAAACTAAGCTAGAAATGATGGGTTTCCATACAGACATTGGTTTTTGCCGGATTGTAGGTTGTCCCGGGAGGTTGTTGACAACACACAGCAATCAAGGCCGCATTTATACTAAGTTAAAAATACATCAACGGACAGCACAATTTTTGCTGAAAATGCTGCCATCAATACAACTTAAATGCTGTACTATTTAATTTCTTGACATATGCGACATTTTAGGAATTAATATTCAGGACAACTTTTTGTGCTACAATTTATCAATGGGCTTTTATTACGGGAAACGGTTTGACAACTAATACCTTCTTTGCCGTATTTTGGTAAGTAAAGGGGAACACGAACGCTTCATTCTGAATGTTAGCTTTTGATTTGCTGTCGACAGACTTTTTAAGTTCACAATCATACTGATCGGTTTTATTTTGTACTAAAGAAGTTGTACTTCTACTCATTGAGTTCAAATTTGGTGACCTGTCTTCATCCTACATCCTGATTGGTTGGTAAATACTTATTCAGTACCGTGAAGTCAACTTAAGGTTACTTCAAACCTTCGCAGGAGTCTTCCAGAAAAAAATTCGTATACGCGCTGTTTTCAACAAAACCCCCACAAACTATATATCAACAGAAAGGTTATAAAATGTAGAATTCGATAAAATTATGTTTTGTTTTGGATTTTGCTTTCCAAAAGCGGCAGAGGCCGTCAACTCCAAAATGACCAATTGACGTTCCAGCAAATTTTAATCGGGTATCAAATGCAATCGTTCATGCAAAATAACTGTGCAGTGTTAATCATAAAGCCTCAATCTCCAAAAACGTGTGAGCATTTTCTTTTATTTCTATTGGTTATCTTTTTACAGATCTGTCAAGTTCGACTATCAAAAAATTCACATAACCTGTTACGTTAAAGGCCGCCACGAGGAAAATATTTAAAATAAAGGAATTCACTGACACGCTTTTGTTCCATATCTATCAGTGAATGTTCTGACCAAATTTCATGGAAAACCATCAAATCTGCATACCCTATTAATTCATTTAAAGAGAAGGGATTCTCTCGAAAAACAAGAGGGAGTTTTCACCTTCTAAAGATTTATAAACATATCACACTCTCACAGAGATGTGTCAACTTGAAAGCCACGAGTCAATGAAATAACAGAACCCCTAGCATTCACAGTATGCAAACTTGTGCTTCGTGGACATTAATTTTCTTGACCAAAAAAAATCAACCAATATAGCCCACGAAGGTTTGAAGTAACCTTAATGAGTTAGCGATCTGTGATTGGCTTATTGTATACTTATTAGTTCATTCCAGATTCTTTTCGTGTGTTCCGGAATAGTTTTAGCCTGTGTTCCCTGTACTCATCAATGTCAAATACAGTAAAACCCCACAATATCTTTGTCATGTTTAGTTGAAACACACACACATGATTAAAATAATATTATCATGATAATAATTTGCCACAAAAAATAAATTCTTGTCAACACTCCCTTTCCCCCCTTAAAACTAAAATTAAAATTAAAATGCATTCACATGTCTCTTCAAGGATGCACAAGAGTGGGAAGGGCAGAATGTGAAAAAGCCTGAAGTGCTTTGACAATTATGATATCATTTGTCAGATACCTTTTAAGTTAAATTTAGTAAGGCCACTTCTATATTCATTTCTTTTACAAAATACTTATGCCAGTGAAAATTGAAGTCAAAAAGTTCCCATTCCACAGCATTTTTATAAGAAAAATAAAAGGAAAACTTGACGGGAGGTTTGAATATCAATGCTCTTTTTATTAGCATCGACAGTTTTCCTCTCATTAAAGTCCTTGGTGGCTTACATAAATGTAATTTTTCTTAACCATTAGAGACTGGGTCAGCTTGATAGGGAGAGACTTGATGTGAGTTGTAGGCAGCAGCATCCACGTGTCATGCCACTTAGACTTCATGGTGCAGGTGATGTGTTTAGCAGAGAAAGGGTGACAAAGGAATTTGTCAACAACAGTATAGTCTTCAGCTATGTTGTTGTCATTCTGTGGGAAACAGAGCTAAGGGGCATTTTCTTTCTAAAGAGGAGTCCATTGTTTTAACAAATTGGAATTTGACATTGCACAGCTCGTTAAGCTGATAAGATTTTCCCTTACACTTTTAGTAAGCTACACAAGCTTTCAGAAACTGTTTATGCTCGCAGTATAGTGTTACTTTATGTGTCGGAAAAAGGTGGAATTTCAACTCAGATCAGTTACTAAACAATGTGTAAGGGCATGAACTAAGCTCAGTGTGCTATGCAATTCTATAGAAGAAAAAAAACTGTCAGATTTAAGCTTACACAACTTCTGATTGCTGCACAATTGTGTTACAAGCACGTTGCTGGCTTCTCTACCTTCTTCATAGATATCACTTGACCATGAACTGTTTCCCAAACAAACAAATAAATGGCAGCCTGTGAATCTGTACCAGCGAGAACTACACTTTGACATGTATGCATTCCACATTATTATTTATTCAGCATGTAATTTATTAGCAGAGTGCTTTTTGGTGCAGAGTGCATTGTTGGGATGGTTTAGGGGGCTGTCATCTACTAAACCGCTAATGTGTGGGCAAATTACAGTGTACTTGTCTGCTAACAAACTCATAGTAATCAGATTTGACCAAATATATTTATTGAATTATTGATAGAATCCTTTTTTTTAAATTGGCCAAGGCAAAACCACGGCAAATGGGCAAATACTTTAAGTCGGTACTGAAAGGATTTTTTGCAACCACACATTATCATTATCACTATAACACAAACATGAGCATGCAAGGCGTGCAAGAGTTATTTTTTTTTGTGAAGTGTCGGAGATAGGAGCATTCATGGAGCTGTTTACAGTAATGATTTGGTTAATTTGACAAGTGTTTTTGGTTGTGATGTACAGCAAGAAAGAAACTGGGAATTTACGATGTATATGCGATGTTACATCAGTCATGATAGGATAGCTAAATAGTAAGCCATAAAATGTTTGACTGAACAAACTACAGTAATCTGGCACGTCTCCAGATTAATGTAGATACCATCTTACTTTGTAACAAGCAATTTGATTCGTTCTTTGACACAACCCACACTGTGATTGGTGTGACACGCACACATGCATAACTCCCTCACTCACCGATCACATAGCCCTTCCAACCCCCCAGAGGAATTTTTGTTCAAAAATACTCCAGTTAATTAGGAGACCTTTACGCATTTCATACGAGTCAAAAGTTTACTCTTTTTACACAACACAACACTACTTCACCCACGAAAATAGAAAGAAAGAGAAAAAAACCTCTCTGACACATTGAAAGTCTGATTTACTTAAATTGCACTTTAACTTGATACCACACAGTCTTCAAAGAACATTTGAGCAGTTTTCATACTATTAAACTGCTACTGCAGAGATGTAAAAACCGTCCAGAAATGAAAGCTTCTTTTTTGTTTAATATCCTGGAAACAATAGCCGATAACTTGTCAGCTCTAATTGAATTTACTCCCATATAAAAAACAAGTGTTAAGTTACCATTTGTAACTAAAGATAGCAAACATCTCACGGGAAAGAGTGGTGACGATTCGTCAGCTCTAATTGAATTTACTCCCTTGTGAAAAACAAGAGTGTCAAATTACCCTTTGTAACTAAAAAATAGAAATATCTTGTTATATTTGCATGCATCAAGAACAAAACAATCATTACCTGCACTCACTATTGTAAACATTAGAATTGTTTCAAATCTAAATAGTCTCGCCTTCTCTAAAACATGTCCTAAGAACTAGAAGCTACAATTCGTGACCTCTAATTGAATTTACTCCTCGTGAAAAACAAAAGTATCAAGTTACCTTTGTAACCAAAAATGAAAATATCTCATTCCATTTGCATACTACTAACTCACGCACTGTTTCAAACCTCAAGGCTCATCTCATTCATATCTAAAATCCTCAGCCTAACCCACAGAAAATGTCCAAGTAAACCCCTATATCTGAATACTTCCTCCTCTTTTATAGAAGAATAAATATGGCCATTCTGAACTCTATTGGGATCAAATCTTTTCACATACCATTTACCTTTACATCAAGAAATTTGATTGGTGTGAAATACATACATCTCTCACTCACTCACTCACTCATCCATTGACCTGTCCATAACATACTCAACACGCCGACTAAGAGGTTTTTTTTTACAAAAAAATAACTCAATAAAAATAAGTTGTCTTCTATTTGTAAATTGTTACTTGCAAACTAACCCTGACAAGTTGCCACGAATTAAAAGCATCACAGAGGTTGATAAACCCTGGGGATCCATTCAGGACATTGACTGGAAGCTTAGGTTCTGTTGTGAAAAGTTGGGCTGGTTTTTGATGAGGATTCATACCATAACGAAGAGGAATGTGTGATACTCCATGACTGTACTGTTTCCTGAAGTAATCTGAAATGGCTTCATCATACTTTGCTGTATGACTGAAGGCCTTAAAGAGAAAAAGATAACTTATTGGCATTGTTCAAGTAACTGAATTCAAATTACAGATAAAACACAGGAAACACTTCTTTTTGTACATGCATGTGTAAAAGAAGCATTGATAGAATGCAGCATAAAACTACTAGTTATTCGCAGTTTTACAACTTGGTCTTTACCCCTGTTTTCACTGCTATGAGACCTTTGAAATCAAAATACTCTTAGCAAATTCTTTAGTAAGATTGAAAGTACAGATTTTCATTTTGCGAAGTACAGATTTTCATTTTGCAAAGTACAGATTTCATTTCGTTTTGTTTTGCAAAGTACCATTTTGCAAAGTACAATAAGCCTGCCGTTCCCGACATTTTTGCCCTGATTGTGGAATCATTTCTCCAGACCAGTATTCTCTTTAAGGTACTGCTGTTTGACTGACGGAAGTCTATTGTAAAGAAGGTTGCGTAGCAGTGAAAACAGTGGCTTTTTACTGCAATAGCTTGAGATCAAACAATGAATTTTCTCAAAAGAAATGGACTCTAGCTAGGCTCTTAACCAGAATTACAAACGTAAGAGTTCTTTTTCCTCACCTTCAATGCAAGCATTTTTCTTGTGTCTAGTAAGGTATCATGGTTTGCATTGGAGGTCATTTCATGCACTACTCTGTGGACCAAATGGGACAGTGAGAATTGTAAAAAAGTTTGATTATACTGTAGTCTACTGGCCATTGGCTTGTAATTACTGGTGTACTGATAATTGACTGCAATCAAAATCTGATAAAAACCATTAACACATGCAACATACCATGCTTTATCCTTCACTCCATTCTTTGTAATTCATATAGTTAGTAGGTCCTTAATTACATTAAGGGTCCCCAATTAGTAGAGGGGTGTTTCCTTTCAGCTAACTATTTTTTTTTTGGCACATGTATGTATGTATGTATGTACGTACGTACGTATGTACGTACGTACGTACGTAGGTATGTATGTATGTATGTATGCAATCATGGTTTAATGTGGTAGTAAGTAAATGAAACAAATATTCTATTTGCAGTTTTACTAACCAAAACAATACAGCAAGAAGTGACAAAAGGCAGTAGTACACTTCATTATTATCTTTCAGTTACCATGGAGTTGTGATTGGTCAATTTAGTGGGCCATACTCTACTGGACAGCCTGCTAAAATTTGAAGCTGTTTTTGTTGTCGAGATGTTTCGTGATTCATCGCCAAGTGATCTCAACTTTCATTTCAAGTAAAATTTAAAAACTTTCTTTCACTTTAAATTGCGTATTGAAATGTGTTAACAACTTAACAACGATTTCAAATTGACTCATTTTGCTTTTGATGTGCATCTGCTTGAGTAAAAATCATTCCAGAACCAGTCAGACACACAGTAAAGATATAAGAAAATATCTTACTAACGTTGTCTTCTGGGTCCGTACTGTTAGATACAGATCCTCATTTTTCCCTTTTGATCTATGGCCTGTGAGCTTCACACTTGGGCCATAAATCGAAGGAGAAAAAACTCAGTCCATAACTAACAGTACAGACCTTGAACTTGGTTAGTACGAGGTATGTAAAAGTGTAACAGCACTGAGTAACATAACAAGCTAAAGAACCCTGTAAGAACAATGATAAGCTAAGAGATCTAGACAAGCAAAAGATCTAAATGTAGCCATACATGTGCTAAATTACCAGTTTAGAGCACCAGACTCTCTCACATTCGGTTCACAAACAGAATCAAAAAGTGGTATTTTATTACATTAGAAACTGTCCTTGGAACTGTCAAAGCAGGAAATTTTGAAATAATTCAAATGAAAAAATTAAACCCTATTCAACTCTAGTTGCACAAGGAAAGGAAAAATTAAAATTATTTTCCCTTAGAAGTGATGTGGAAAACAGAGGCCTGAGAGCATGGCATTTAGAAACAGGCATTAAAACACAACTAATCCTGTATTGGAGGGAGGCATGCCCCCAGAACCCCCTAGCGCAATGAGGCCTTTGGCCCCATATTTGTTCATGGACAGCCACTCAATAAAATTCATATTTCCCTAAACATCCAATGAAAACTGCAATACAGGGCCATTTTAGGCAACAGCAATATATATATATATTTACATGTACCATTTTCAACACTGATACTTGGTTATGTTTCAGCCTTTAAGGCAAGCACTCAGCCAGCCTTCTCAAAATGGGCCGGCAGCCAGCTCAACGAACCGCCTCCTCTGGGAATTTGACCATCTCCTTGCCGTCAGAAAATGTGTTATTTTTACTAACAACAAGGAGAAAAGAAAAAAGAAAACAAAGAAAACAGAAAGAACTTTTCAGCCCGAAAGGAAAGTCCCCAAACATTATTCAAAAGGGTTAAAAGTGCTTGTTTAGCGTGCATATTTACATCCATTATTTTAAACACAAACATTCTGATCTTTCTTTGATCTGCGATAAAGAAAGTGGAAGTATTCATCGCTTCAACAAGACTTCAAATCGAGTCAGCGAGACTTCAAATCAGATAAAGCCATGTCAATTTCACATCAAGCACTGCTCACAATCGGAAAGTAATTTATCTGGGTTTTACTGTGTCATTTACAGTTGTGTCATGCAATGGGAGGAGAGTATTTTAAAGCATTAAAAACTTATGGCAGAGAATCGAAAACGAAAACCCGCACCCGGTTCATGGATAACTTCCTACTTTGCCAAAGAGCAAAGGAAGGATGGTAAGTACTTCTTCCAGTAGAATAATACAGCAATCTTTCACACCGATTTTGCACCTGCTGGTGGTAGCGAATGAATAAATTAGTTGTATAAAATAGAAATGGTTGTTAAAAATGTTAAAATGTACACTATATATCTTAACATAATCAGAGCCATCTTTAACACAAACAGCAAATGGCATCTGGACTTTACAAAAGGCTCGGCGAAGCGTTTATTTTTGTTTTTAGTGTCTCTTTTTTGAAATTAACGCTTTGCTGAATTTTCCGCTTGATTAAACTCGTGGGAATTGCAGCGCAACACTGTCTCAGAAAGATTGCTTTGTTTATTTGACCACCCGGATTTGCGTTTCCCTATGGATTTATAAATGAAACTCCACTTGTTCAAACACTGAAATAATCCTTTAAAACATTAACATAATGTACATAACAAGTTTGGAAAATAAAAAGGGCAACTTCTTGAGACACTCACGTGAAGTCATGAACCAAAGAGTCAAACAAGGAGATTGCCTACATCAAGTGAGTGGAGGACACACTGCGTCAACTCTGGACATATTTTGAGAACTCACCAAAACGCCTAGCAGTTCTGTTGAAGATGCAAATTAACATCAAGAAATGCAGCTTACAGCTAAGAGAGAAGAGTAAACAGATCCTTGTAACGAGGATGAAGACGGCTTGTTCCACAAGGTGGCTGAGTTTTGACAAGTCTGTTGCTGCCCTGTATCAAGAATACAAGGCTGTCCTTCATACCCTTCAAGTTTTGGATGAAGGCGGCTGTGCTACAGCTCATGGCCTGCTCAAGAGGCTGAAAAAGAGAAAATTTGTTGGAGTGCTCTTCATTTTGAAAGATGTCCTGCCAGTCCTGTCCAATCTGTCAAAGGCATTTCAAGGTGGATCAGTGGCCTTCTCTCAAATTGTTCCCCTGATTAATGAAACCAAAGCCAGTCTTGAGGAGCTACTGGAAACCAACTCTCCAGTGCAGAAGTTTTTAGCTGCTCTTGATTCATATACCAACATCTGCGAAGATCTCAAGGTGTCTACTGCACAGCAACAACAGCTGCACCGCTTACAGGAGCAATATATCCCAGTATGATTGCAAATGTTGAAGCTCGATTTGCTAGCAGTTCTCCTCTACTTACCGCACTCAAGATTTTCAACCCTTTGGCTGTGCCAGAAAGCAGTGAGTTGGGTTTCAATGTCTATGGGAACAGGGATATTTCTACTCTTGCTCAGCACTTTTACCAGGGTGATGATGATACTTCCCAGAAGACCAAAAGTAGCAAACTACTTGCAGAGTGGCATCAAATAAAATTTAACATCAATGACAACATCAAGCCCAACATTCCCATTGAAATCAAGACGGGAAAAAGCAGTACCACCAGCACACAGTGGTTTCTGAGTCAGCTTATGAAAGCAAAGTCCGAGTATCAACCCTTTTTTGGAGAGCTCCTCCTCATAGCAGAAGCTGCAATCACCCTGCCAGTGAGCAATGCATGGCCTGAAAGAGGTGCAAGTGCTCTCAAAATTGTAAAGAACCAATGTAGAAGTCGTCTCCAAAATGACATGCTTGAGGCAATGCTTCATGTAAAGATCAATGGGCCAGTATTGGGCAGTCCAAAGATGCCGTCTTTTGTGACACGAGCAGTTCAGTCATGGCTGGACAAAAAGAACAGAAAGAAGCTCCCAAGCAGGCAAGGTCCACTTCACACTGCCACAGAAGCTCCTCTTCCTGTAAACAATCCAAAGGAGGTAGCTGATGCTTCTGTCCAGACAGATATGGTTGAGGAAAATACCATTCAAGAAATTGAGCATGAAGTTGAGGAAGTGTCAACTCTGTTAGACATCTCACCTGTACTGCCAGACAGTGATGATTATGACAGTGCATTTGAATGTGACACTGATTTCTAGAAAGCTCAGATATAATTTGATGACAATTATTGTTTTTGAAATTTGGAAGCTTTATAACATGATTAGTTATGTAACCTAATTAGCTATGACAGCCAATGTACACATTATAGTTGTTGATATACAAACTATAGCCTGTTATTATTATATGAAGTATTTACCATTGTTCCTGAACAGCTTATAGGTTAATTTCTATAATTATTGACAGTACAATATCAATCACATTAACTCAAAAGGCAGTCAAAGCTTAAATCTTTGCCATCTTATCTTGACAAACCTGGAATAATTTGTATCTTTTGACATGTTATTGCAAATGATAGTAAATCAAGTTGGTTAAAATGAGATACAATTCTCACCCTTCAGGTCCCCAGATTGCACCAAATCACACCATTGAGCATTTAAATTTTGGCAACCAAACCGCCTCCAACTTTAATATAACCTCCTCCTCAGAAACATTTTGAGAAAGCTGACTGAGCACTTGCTTCTGTTGTATATTGATGGCAATTACTATTTTGAATTGTTCCAGTTAAGTTTAAACTTCATTTTTCATCATTGTAGTCATCAGTCTAGGTTATTTTCAATCACTTTAGGTTATTTTAGTCATAAACCTGGGTTCTTTTAGGTCATTTTAGAAATCAGTCAAAGTCATGTTAGGTCATTGTAGGTCATTCCTTGTTCTATCAACTACGAGATTTCTAGTTTCTATTTCTTGTTTCAGCTGGTGATGACTGACAAGTGACAAAGGAATTGACATAAGCATGCGTTGTGTGCTTCAATTGGAGTTTCTGCTAAGTTTAATTTACCATGCGATCAACTTGAAACGATCAGTACGTGACTGAATGAAGCGTTGTGCCATCAATTTGTCGCTCAGATATAATTTCAAGGGGGTCTTCGATTTCTAGGGGGTCTTTGTTTTTGAGGTCTTCATTTTTTAAGGGGGTCTTTCTTTTCTAGGGGGTCTTTGGTCTTTGGTCTTCAGTCTTTGTTTTCTAGACACCCATGCATCTCATCTGATCACCAAAGTTAAGCCCTTTTTGGCAGGGTTAGTAAATGGATGGGTGTCCCACTAAAAATACTGTTTCATAAGATTTCTTGTGATTTCTTTTTTCCTTCCTTTTTCCAAGCTAATATCAGTGACTGCAAAACTCCTGGCTCTTGTGTGAGCTGTTGTTCTTTAATAATGAAGGCATCCAATTCATACCCAGGCAGACTTGTCATTCCACCAGCTTGGTGACTTGGTTAGGTGGGGTTAACTGTTTGCCATTAATAGGTTGTAAAATCCATTCTCAATAAGAGTGAGTGTTGTCTTCTTCCTCATATCAATGCATTTGTTTAAAAGTCTTCATCCGAGCCAAGTGGCCCATCAGGCCAGAGCTTATCCCGCTTTCAGTAGCATGAAGTGACTAGGAGTATTTCCCCTCCCCTGGATGGGATGCTAGTCCATCGCAGGGCTACCCCCCAGCATTAAATTCACCGGTACCCATTTATACACCTGGATGGAGAGAGGCACTGTGAGAGTTAAGTGTCTTGCCCAAAAACACAACACAATGTCCCCAGCTAGGACTCAAACCTGGACAGCTTTCTCCAGGTTGGAGCGTTCTAACCATGAGGCCACGCCCCTCCCCTGCATTTGTTTAAATCATTTTAATTTGCCATATCCATATTTATTTACAATACCATAAGCTAAATGTAGCAGTATGCAGTGTTCACATTCTCCTCAATTCTTGTCTCTTTCTCGTCTAATAATTTCAATACATGTAAAAGTTTTAGTCAATAGGAAATTCCTACAGTTCATCAATTTTGTGATTCTCAATGTCCTCTTATTCAGCAGTCAAGTCAGTCACATTAGGAAAATGCTCTATTATAATTAATTTCACGTGGATTATTTATGCCGTCAGATATTGAGTACTTGCATCAGAAATGCAATTAACAAATGACAAACATTGCCAATAAAAAAAAAACACTTGGCAGGGAAATCATTCCACCTTCTACATATACTTCTCAAATAATTGACTTTTTATATGACTTCTGTGCACAAGGAACTGTGAAAGCCTTATAGTTGGTCGATTCACTAAAAAGTTAACAGGAAGCGGAGGAATGGAGGGAGGAGTGAAAAAGTGAATCTTGCCTTCCCCCCTCCCAATATCCACACCTTTTCAACTTAAATCGAAGGTACTTTTAAGCCAACTTGTGAATTGACCACACTTCTTCAAAAGGATCAAATTTTAGAACAAAGAGCTGTTCAAAGAAATATGCCACAAGAGTACGTACACGTGGAGGTCATAAGTCTGAAAACTGCAACAGCTGACGCTGCTCTTATAAACATGAAGCACCCAAGAGTGTAAACATAAACTGGATTATACTTCAGAACAGTTGTCTGAATAATTTATAACTGTTTACAAAATAACTGAGATACTATGTGCACTCTAATTGGTCAATAGAGTTGCCAAACCTTTTTTTTTTTAATTGCAATATCTTACATTACATTACATACAAAAATTACCTACTACAGTGGAACCTCGATTTAACGAACCTCTATTTAACAAAGTCCTCGATATAACGAACGATATTCAATGTCCCGGCCAAAGTTACAGTAAAATGTATGGAATAGAACCTCGATATAACGAACCTCGAAATAACGAATTCTTCGATATAACGAACATAATCTGGAAGCCCAAACATAAAATCTACCTCGATATAATGAATTACAATGTCAACACGCGACAAAAGATCAATGCTGAACAGATCAACAGTCAACAAATCCTTGTAATCCTTATGGTAAAGAGACAGTAACCTTTCAGTCAATGGCTTATATGTCATAGACATTGGCACTATAGTATTTCGACATCAGTTAACTTCTGCTCTATCTTCTTTGTCTCTTATTAGTCCTATTAACTTCTTCACTTTCGATGGCTTCTTGTGATAAAACGAATATGTAGCCGTTTCCTTGTTTACATAGACAATTTTCTGTACTGAACCTCTATGTTGCAATATTTTTAAATCGCTACTCTGAAAGTGTCGTTCTTTTGTAAACAAAAGCTGCGCGTCTACTCAAAAGTGAAAATAATTGATACTGATAGCCACCATGCTAAATGAATTGCATCTCAAAACGAGGCACTTCTGGGTGATGAAAATTACATTAAATCGCGTGACAGAAGTCACCTGTATTACGAATCAATCATTAACTATGACCTCGATATAACAAACATTTTGGTTGTTTCCCCTCAAATTCGTGATATCAAGGTTTTCGATATAATGAACCCTCGATTTAACGAACAAATTTGGCTGGTTCCCAGCGACTTCGGTAAATCGAGGTTTCACTGTACTTACAATGTCAACGTAACTTACAATTCAACGATAATAACAAAACTTACAATGCTAACATTATTTACGATTTTTTTAATAACTTACATTACAATAATATCTTACATTACAATTTGTTAATATCTTTCATGTAACTGAGGGGTTAGCTACAATAGGAGGCTTTCTCACATATTAATTTGTGACTTGGATTTATGTTTCGCAATTTTAATTTTGTTTGTCAACATCGCTAAGAAAGCATTGAAATAAAACTCTGCTTCTTTTCTTGGGGCAGTATATAAATAATATTTGGCTATAATAATGCAGAGGTTTAAGCCAAGATGACGAGCGAAGTTATCTGTCATGCCATATATTATTTCATTTTTATCGAGAGTGATCCTATCCCCGTTTTTGGAGCTCCACCAATTAGTAAAGAGAGACCAAAAATGCTGAGCTTCAGAACAGGTAACAAAAAGGTGGGTTAATGTTTGTCTTTCTCCACAGAGGTGACATTTATCATGTTCCTTGATTGAATCTCTAAAAAGTGTCGAATTTGTGGGTAGAATGTGATGAATTATTTTGTATTGGAAAATGGCGAGTCTAGTGTCTTTTGTAACATTAAAGGGAAGGCTATAAATGAGTTGCATTGTATGTTCTTTTAGACTGGCTTCTTTCATCCTTCATTCAGCTGTAGGCATAGCGAATTTACTCATAACAAAGAATTTAGTTGCTGATCTGCAAGAGAGTTTATCTAAAGATATCTTATCCTTCTCAGAACATTTTTCCAAGGGTTCAGTAACATTTCCTTCGAGAATATTGATCCATTTTTGAGGGACTGCGTGGCATAGACTGAAATAGTTTAAGAAGTTTGTGTTAATTTTGAACATGCTACGGAATTCCTCAAAAGTTAGGAATCTGTAACCTTGAAAAAAGTCTTCAATTTTAGTTAATCCAGCATCGTGCCATTTTTTGTAATAAATGGAATATCCTTCTATCTTTATGTGATGATTGTTCCAAACTATTTCATTTAGTACCTGCTTTTTGGTATTAGGAGTACGGCAGTTAATTTTTTGCCAGGAGCACAGAGCTTCTTTGTAGAAATCAATCGGTATATCAACTTTAAGTAGCTTTAAGTCAAAATTACACTGCAGAAGAAACAGACCACCAACTGGTTGTAGATAGGAAAGAGGGATATGACTCCAGCTTGCGGTTCCATTGCTTTCACTTAATCTTCTTACCCAAACAGCTTTAAGCGCTTCATTGATTATTTGAAAATCCGGCATGTCTAGCCTTCCCTGCTCTTTCGGCCCCATCATTGTTCTGTATTTAATTTTAGTTTTCTTATTCCATACAAATTGCGTAATTGCTTGATTTACCATGGCGATGAATTTTGTTGGAAAAGTTAGGACAGATGTATTATAAATGAGTTTGGAAATCACTAAGGATTTTAGAATCGTTATGCGACCATAAAGTGTAAGGTTTCTAGGATACCACAAGTTAAGCAGGCTTTTCATTTTGATTAGTTTCTGTTCAAAATTCTTATTGTAAACAATTTCATCATTATACGAGAAATTAATTCCCAGTGTGAATATAGAGTTAGCTGGCCAAGCAATTCCCAGGGGTTTTGCTGTGTTTTTGTGGCTTGCGCCTAACCACATTCCTTCAGTTTTACTTTTATTTATTTCTAGGCCAGAACATTCTTGAAAGTTTGACAAAAGTTTGAATAAATTTGTTGCAGATTTCGTGTCAGAAACAAAGGCAGTTGTATCATCAGCGTACTGGGATAATTTAAATTCTTTGTCATGAATTTTTATTCTTTGATGGTGTTGTCCTTTCTAATGGCGTTAGCTAAAATTTCCGCGCATAGAACAAAGAGAGAGCCTGAGAGCGGACAACCTTGACGGACACCCCTTTCCAGTTTGAAAAACTCAGATGCGAATCCATTGTTAATAAAACAGCTGGAGCAATCGGTGTAAAAAGTTCTAATCCACTTTTGAATGCATGGGCCAAAGTTAAAAACTTGCAGCGCCCCGAAGAGGAAGTTCCAATCCACCGTATCGAATGCTTTTTTAAAATCAATAAAAATGGCCAAACCAGGTATACTTTCTAGTTCTGTTACCTTCATGATGTCTGTGATTAGCCTTATATTTTGACCGATGTACCGGCCTTTGACATATCCGGTTTGGTCTTCATTGACAATCATTGGAAGAACACTTGAAATCCTGTGTGCTATAACTTTGGTAGCGATTTTGTAATCAACATTGAGTAAGCTTAAGGGTCTCCAGTTTTCAAGGAATGACTTGTCTTTCCTTTTTTTTGGTATCACCTTGATAATGCCCTGTTTTTGCGTTATGTTCAGTTGTCCATGTTCATATGCGTAGTTGAGACTTTGTACCATTTCTTCTCCTTGCAAAGACCAGAACCGCAAATAAAATTCTACAGAAAGGCCATCTGTTCCTGGGGTTTTATTTTTGGAACACTGTTTTAATACGAGAAAGCACTCCTCGTTGAGAAGCGGACGCTCAAGTTCCTCTTGTTGAGTTGCATCGAGTTTAGCAATATTTGAGTTTTCAAAGAATAGTTCGTAATTCGAGTCATTACCGTGCGTCGCAGTATATAGGTTTTTATAGAACATTTTTCCTTGTTCTAAGATTGTTTTAGGATCGTTGATCTCCTTATCGTCGTTTGTTTTAAGCTTTGAAATGTGAGATTTACAATGTTGTCTTTTTTCCATATTCAGAAAATATTTAGTGTTTTTTTCGCCATTTTCATGCCAACGTGTTCTGCTTCTTATTGTAGCACCTTTTGTTCTGTATTCAGCTATCGCATTATATTCTGCTCTGAGACAGTAAAATTTTGATATGTTTTCTTTTGTACTGTCAGTCTTAAGCTGGTTCATCAAATGATCAATTTGTTGTTGGAGGTGCTTTTCGGTATTGCGGCATTCCCTGTTTTTTCGTTTTGTATATTGAACACAGAAACCTCTCACCTCCATTTTAATCATGTCCCAGTATAGGCCTTTGTCATCCAAATAATCGTGTTTTGTTTTGAACTTCGGTATCTTACTCGATAGATCCTGTGCAAACCTTTCATCACTTAAAAGAGAGTTATTTATCTTCCAAAAACCTGGACCTCATTGAACATACTCTTCTGATTGCAGGTGAAGAGTTATTGCGAATGATCTGATATTGTTGAGGTGACAATTCCGGAATCTGTCGCAAGCGCTGACAATTCTTTTGAAACCAGCCAATAATCTAGTCTGCATTGCACTTTCAACGAGTTATTGCGCCATGTGTATTGTGATGTTCTGGGGTGTTGTGATCTCCACACATCTTGGAGGTCAAAATTCATGCACAAGTTTTTGATTTTGCTAATTACTGTCTTTTTTCTCTCAGTTGAAGTTCCGCCAATTTTATCCAAAGGTGCTAGAGCGCAATTGAAATCGCCTCCTAGAACAATTTGCATATCAGCGTGCCTCCTGAGACTGTCACTGAGCTTTGAGAAGAATGTAATTTGACTGTTATTGTCATTTGGGCTGTAAATGTTACAAAACAAAAATGTAGACTCAAATATGGAAGCTTCTAGTAGCAAATATCTCCCGTTTTTGTCAGCTTCAGAGCTCCCTATGCGTACATCCAGTCTGGGGTTAAAGAGAATTGCAACACCTTTTGAATGATTTGTTCCGTGACTGTAAATGATGTTCCCTCCCCATTCAGATTTCCATATCGCTTCAACATTTTGTGTTGAGTAAGTTTCTTGTAGGAATATTACGTCAAATTTATAATTATGAAGCCACCTAAACAACTGTCGTCTTTTTCGTGCTTGGTGTAAACCTCTGGCATTAAGTGAGCAAAAAGATGCTTTAAACGGGGTTGTCACTTTCAAATATTAGTAAATTGGTTTGAATAAAACTGGAGAATTTTTGTGGTGATGACAAAGCCACTGGTGTAACTAGCATTAGAATTTGGGTGTATAAATTATTATAAAATCTTCTGTAGTTGGCTGTAAGACGGAATCTTTTAAACGTAATTGGGTACTCATTCTTGATATGTAAACGAAAATCAACACTAAAAAATAAAACCAACCTAAACACAAATAAATGAAAAGGTGCCAGCATAAATTTATCGAATTTGCACAGTTAAAGCCACAAAAATTTAGGAAATTCTAGGGCAAAGCAATCAACGACGGCAAAGTTAGAATCTGCCACTTTTGACTACTTTACTAACAATTAGCAAAGGAGGCAAGGGAGTCTCAAGTATGCATATGACCTAAATGTAAACAACTCCCTTGAAAATGTGACAGCTTACCATGCAAGATGGATTCCCGAAGCTGTCTTGTGATTTAAATAAGATCAGATAGCGATTTTACGAAGACAAAACTTTTGCATAGAAAGGAAACTTCTCAGTTTCAGGTCCATGGTAAATTTGACCATTAATTACAAGTCTGTCCACGTTGAACGAGGCTGAAGCCTTTTCCCTATTGGCCTTTCTTAGCACTGGTAGTAGCGCCTTCCTCATTTCATCTATTTCCTTGGGATAGTCATCTGCGACGCCGATCTTTAACTCAGGGTCGATATTCTTCACGTGATTAAATATACGGCCCTTATCTTTGTAAAAACTCAGAGTTGCCAAACTTATGTTCTATTGTACCAGTAAACACACAGAAAAGTGGTTACGTCACTGTTCCCGTAATGGCGAAAGAGCGCACCAAAAATTTCTCCAACTTTGACCTAATGCCAGCTTTTGGTCAGGAAAAAATTAAAATCAAAATAAACCAAAATCTAAACCAATGAACGAAAACAATAGTGCAGAGGGATAAGGGTCCAGCAATGCAAGAAGAGATGATTTGCCATGGTCGAAAGCAAAGATCTTAAGAGGGAATGTCCACTAACATATCGCCAGGTGTGGCACATGATGAAAAATCAAAATTTTTCATATTCCTCCCAGAGATAGCATAGAGATGTAGTGGGATTTTTTTTCATGAAATGTTTTTTTAACCCACCAAAAAATCACAAATTCGTTACGGTCCCACGTCTGCTCAAAAACACGTAAAATTTAGTGACTCATACTTGATCATAAGCTTCGCTCTGTTCACTCCGCATCACAATAACACTCCAATTTGAGCCTGGAAATGTATTGTTGAGTGGTTTACAAGTCTTTTGAGGCCAATTATACTTCTGTGTGTTAATTTTCAAGTTCGCAACAAGCCGCTTAAAAGCACTAAAATTTGATTCCTCAAAATTCTTAATTTTGCACACTTTTTCAATCGCCAAATTTGCTACCGGTAAAACACCAAAACACCTAAAATTCTGACATTTTGAAAGATGAAATGTTAGTGTAAAACCTGGTATAAAAATTACTTTCAGGCTTTTCATCAGCTCTGAGCACTGACCCTCTCAAAATCATGATGATCACAACACCAACCTGCTAGAAACGAAAACAATAAGCAAGTGCCAGTGACGAGATTATCAAAAGCAACGTGAAAATGTCTTCTTACATTTGATTTGCTCGGTGTTTGGATTTTGTTTAGCTCACCTTCTGTAAGATATTGTATTCAATTGTTAAGTACTGGTACGTGTATTCAGAATCCTACATGATAACCATTGCGATGGGTGGAGTTCGGCAAAGTACATCATCTTCTTATTGACATTCAATCAATGACTCCAAGATAATCCACCAAATTCCTATTCCTTCTTCTTAAACAGCAATCCATAAAAGTAGGGAAGCCTTCCAGCATCAGTCCCTTGCTTGCTAAAGCAAAATACTTATGTGCTGTTCTCCTCGCTCATACTGCATGCTGAAATGTAAATATGGCATCCAATGTCGACTTAATTTGTCTGTCACGCAATGGTTTCTTGATAGGATTTTGTCATGCATTGCTAAAAATGGATAAAAGAATAATGAATCCATTCGAAATTCTTTGTTAGCCGTTCGAATGGCTGGCATCACCTGTTCAAAATTTTTCGCTCGCCATTCAAATGGCTGGTGTCATCCGTTTGAATTTTTCCTGCACCATTTGAACGGCTGGCATCATCCATTTGAAAATTTTCCAGTGCTGTTCGAACGTTTACAGCATCCGTTCAAAATTTTTCCGTGGCCATTTGAATGGTATTTAAAACTGTTTTGAAGGGATGGAACATCCGTTTCTCATCTGTTCATTAGCTGTTCGCCAGCCGTTCATTTTGACCGTTTAATGGATATCCCCTAGTGACATTTTCGCGTAAGAGGTCACATATGTGGTGAATTGTCTACAGGAATATGAGAATTGAACTAAGGCCTTGCTCAGACAACTCCAAACCAAACATATTATTGCTTTTTTATATTCGTCCCCATAAGCCTACACCTGTATTTCCTCAGAAACCTTGAATGACTGTAGCATTCTTGTCTGAAGCTGGGGTGGTTACTGATATATTTAAGGTTGATCATGTCAGGGATGCAGCCTCCTCAGCAGCCATGAATGCAGGGGTTTCCCTGACGGACATTCTTAATCTAGCTGACTGGTCTCAGGACTCAAGTCTCAGGTCTCAGTTGGCAAAGGTTCATGAGGGCTCTTCGAACTTACAAATTATTTTATTATGAGACGACTATTCTGAAGTTTAATAACAGATTATGCAAGGGTCGCTATGCGGCTAAGGTACAATATGAATTACATAGAGATAAAGGAGGCAAGATTGACCATGGTCCAACCCTTCCCATATTTTCCAGGCTCATGAACCTTAGGTCTTGGTTTTAATGTTGTTCTTCTCCTTGTTGTTTAGGTGTGGTATAAATGACGAGTTGGTCTGGTCAGCCAGGACTACTGGGACCTACATCCTCACATTATTGTTATTTGGACTTTTCCTCTAATGTTCACAGTTTCAGAGTGAAATAGAGTGGTGTTTCCTTGTTACTTCGTTGACAATCTTATGCAAACGGCAAGAGATAATGAGAAGCTCAGACTGCAAAGAAGAGAGCACTGTCGTAATTAAGTGCACTACATTTCCAGTTCACAAAAGAGAATGAAATGTAAAATCTCTTGAGAGTGAAAGCATCCCAAACCCTGGCGAGATTCTAGGATGTACATGAAACAAAGAGGATGATACAATGGAGCTGCCTGCAAAGTTCTTTCCACTTTCCACCAAAACAGCCAGTGACTAAGCGTACTATCCTCAGTTACTTAGGAACTGTGTATGACCCAAGCGGGATAATCTCCCCCACAATGGCTGAGGGAAAGAACATCCATCAAGAAGCCCATGATGAAAAGAAGGGCTGAAACGCAGAAGTCTCCACTCATTTGAGGAGCCAATGGCTCAAGTAGACAAAGCAACTTAAAGATGGGTACCTAAAAGTGTTGCCACATGTACCTCTATTAGAGAGATGGATGCAGTCAATTTACATTTTTTCACAGACACGAACATCCTAGCATGCTCTGCAATGGCTGTTGCCATTGTAGAACATGAGACAGGTGTGGCCAAAGGGATTTTAACAACAAAGACATGAATATCAAAGAGAAATACTTCCATAGCCAGACTGGAGATTGTGAGTGATCATATGGCAGCGAACATGGCAAAGAACCTTTGCACTACTTACCAGTGATGGTCCATCAAGTCTATCACCATTTGGATTGACAGCATATGGTAGCATTATATTAGATAACCAATCCTAGGAAGGGATGGAAACTGTTTGTGGCCAATAGAGTGAAGAAGATAACAGAGACCACTGAACCAGTCAACACCACTTGGAAGTACTGCCCATAAGATGTGAATCTTGCAGACCTTGGAAATAGAGGGGTAACCATTATGAAGATTGGTCCAGATGGGTTCTTGGATGAGAGGCTGTGACCACAGCAGCCAAGGCTAAACAACACCAAATGCACAGATAATGGGTGTAAGGCCACCCAAGAAACAGTCCTTTGCTCACAAGAGCTCAAGTTGGACAAGTGGGATGCATTGCTGGAGAGAAGTGCCTACTGGCAGACCATAAGAGTAACAGCATGGGTGTTAAGGTTCATCAGTGACTGCAAAGTGGAAAGAAACAATTTAAAGAAAATATCAGATCCATTAGTAACCAAGGGAATCAGTACTGCGATAAACTGCTTGGTGAAGCTAGTTCAGAAGGCAGACAAACCATGTCTACAGACACCAGGATGGAAGTTAATGAATGATGAACATACATGAGTTCATAAGTGTGAAGACAGAACTAAAGGATACAGATCCACCCACAACTCTTACATATAACATGCTATCAAAATGTATGAGTTAATCAAAAGGCTTTTGACGCCAACTCCTGATGTTTGAAAAGTACATTTTTTGAGTAGTACATTTGACGAGTGGTCAAAAAGATTTTCAGGAGTTTATATGTTGTGTGACACAACATAAATATTACAAGAATCATTCATTGACAAATAATCATTAACCTTAATCAGGTGGAGGACTTAAGCTGTTTTGATTTTTACTACTGATAAAGCAAAGAAGTCTAACAAAAAAGTGAATGTGTTATGTACACAGCACTTTATAGGCAAATAACTATAATCAAATTAATTTCTATCAAATAAGACAAAATCCACTTTTTATCTTACGTCCTTTGCCTTAGAATTACCCTAGCAAGCCAAGGGCTATTCTGATATCTATGTTTCTATCCTTAGGACTTGAGTTGTTACGAACATCTTCATTCTTTCATTGCACTAAAAAGACCCTAAATCAGAAGAAAGAAATCACTCAAACAAGAGCAGAACCCACACTGACCAAAATGGCAAATCGCTTAGGTTTTAGAACTCCAAACCACATGCTTTGTCAGATGACTTTTACAAGTACACCCATTCTCCTGATGTCAGCAGAAAGTGAAAAAGAAAAAAAACCCACCCAGCATCAAAAATATCCATAAATAGATAACAAGGCAGTAAGACAGGTCATTAATTTTGGTGAGCAGAAAACATCTGCCATATAACTGCACTAGTCGATTGCTGTAAGATAGCTGTGCAAATCATTTTAGCCCAAAGGTCATTGATCAATCAATCAGTGGCTTACAGCTAACTGTGAATTTTAAAATGTTTTTCTTCATTAACAATTCATCACTTGCAGGTTCACAAAGTGGCTAAGATTTCAGCCGGGTAATCTGGAGGTGGTGGATTTAAAGTTCACAAGTTTGAATCCTGGTGTACTCCGAGCTACATGTACTACAGATGGTTTGCGTTTATAAAGGTATGCAAAAATAACAATGCTCAACCACACAAGTAATGTAATTAAAAATTAGAAAAAAATGAGATGGTACGGAAATTTGAAATAATTCCTGGAAGAAAAAATTACTTGTTGAGTGGGAAGCCCTGGCACATGACTTTTGGCAACAGTTCGGTATATTTATCGATGGATTGAATTTAACACCCACCTTTGTTGTATCCCAGATGGCCTTCAATTTGGGAGTACTTGTTCGACTTCAAATGTGAAAGACCAGTTCATCACTTTGGCAACCATTCTGTTCACAGTGGTTGGGCAAAATGTCACCCTTCTTGCAAAATTTCCTGGTCAATGGGGTTACCACCAAGAAAAAGTTTACAACCCATCAACTGACAACTGATATTTTTGACAGGAGAAGCAGAGTAGTTAAAGGATCTCAGTCACAACATTTTGAGTTAGTTTGGCCACATGCGAAATTGGCTTTAAATTGAAGGAAACCTGAAAATAATAATTTACTAAAATAGATAAAAACCAAAGAGAAAGCAGCAATCCATAAAGGAACAAGGTGGAGAAGACTGACACGGATTACAAATGACGAACTTGAAAAACTAAAGCTAAACTTTTTGAGATGCGGCAAACGTGAAGTAGCTCCTTTAAAGTATAGCAAGATCACCTCTATAACCAGCAGACCATTGGATCTCAAGTCTGATGTGGTAGACCTGTGACCACAACAAGGTCACCTTCCCCAGGATTGTGTCAATAGCATAATTCACCAATTAAATGGTCTTTATTTCTGTTACCTTTCATAATCAGAAGGATCACAGATTACAGTGACACGTGCATGGTTCTTAGCTGCAGCTCTCAAAAGGGTAACACCACCTGATACAAAAGAAATAATAAAAAAGCAGTTAAAGTAGCATTTTGTGCAAGTCTGTTAAAAAAGAAGTCAGTTCTGTATAATTATGTGTATTCAACTCTATGCAATGACACCAAAACCCAGAAGGTAAAAGTTGTTCATCATGCATTGTAAAAAAGAAGGGAAAGGGGGTGTGTTGTACAACAATTGTGTCTGTATGGGGCTCAAATTATTGCTATTGTTGTAAAGCATCTTCATCTGATTTGAAGGAAAACACATGGCCTTAGTGGGTGATATTGAGAAAATGTATCTAAATTTGTCAAATTGCATGAAAAGGATTGCTCAAAGTTATTAAGAGAGTACACGAAAGCTATGCAAGGAAAATGTTGGAAGAGGGGGTTAAGAGGGAATGAGAAATGAAGAAGCCCCTCTGCTTTCATGGAAGTATAAAGAGAACTTCATCATCTTTGAATTGTCTGAGCTGGCAAAAAGCAAATGGTTTGACTGTTACAAAACAGATCATTGCTTTCTGCAAGTAGTAACAGTTACATTTATGTATGACCTCCTTGGGAATAAAATACTTGTCAGCATGAGGGTCTTGTACTAAGAGTTGTCTCTAAGCAAAGTCAGAGGGGGGGAAGGGGGTTAAATTAAAATTAATTGCTGATCACACATATAATTATTGTGTTAATGCAAATACGCAGGGGTATTGTGCAGTAATGTACTTTGTAAGTGAGGGTTCAGTACAGTTGGCATTATGTTATTAACTTGTAAAATCAAAGTTTTTACTCAGAGAGATAGCATTGGCATTACACACCGTCCATTCAAAATCTATGATTTGGTCCCAGAAAAAAAGGAGAGGCTGACAGGAGAAGAGTAATTAATGAATGGGCTAAAATAAAGCAGGGCAGAACTTCGTGCATCTAGAAAGAGTATCAGGTTTGGTGGAGACCAGTGCATGGGACAGTTAAAGCAACTGGAAAAAAATGTTAGGATCACATCTTAATTACCAATGTCAATTTCTTCGACAGCATCTGCCACAGTGCAGTCTTCTTTGGCGATAGTTTTCACAAAAGGATACAAATTACACACTACAAGTCTGCGACACAAGGAGAAATAAATTGTTTGTTAATAAACATTTCTTTAAAAAATATAGCCAGAAAATGGAATTTCCCTACAAACTTGACCCAATTGACCTTTTTTGAGACAAACTAGCACTACAAAATGTAGGTCATATCATTCAAGACATTGCAAAGTTTGGAATTGGGGTATTTTAAGCACCAACATTTATAATTGAAGGTTTTCATGCAAAAAGGGCGTATGTAGCATTTTGGGTCGATTTTTTTTTTGCAGGATTGAGCTAATTTATGGCAGACTGACTTGTTTTGACATGAAAAGCATTGTTGTGTAATTGTTTTTCTTGATTTGCGCTTTGTTTTCAAGAAATAACGTATGCAAAAAACTCAGTTTTCCAAGGGTATCTTTTGGAGATCTTTTGTTGATCTTTTGTTGAGCGAAAAACAAAAGAAACCTTTGTTTTGCTACACGATGAAGTCACTGAAGCATGGTATTTGCTGCTAGTTTTATTATTTATATAATTATGCGATTCTTTTACCGTTGCTTCGTTAGCAAAAGCGGATAAGGCGCTGAACAGCCCGCATCCGAGTTTGTTTTGTCATGACACCAGTTCGATACGAGGTTGGTCAATTTTTTTTTCCGGTCTATTTCTCTACTTCTTTCAAAAATCAAAACATCTATTTAAAAAAAATCGTGCTGTTGAAGCTGCTAAACATAACTGTTTAAGTTCGCGCTGCATCAAAATCCACCTTTGAAGGATTCGCTCCAAAAGATGCCGCTCGGAAAACTGAGTTTTTTTGCATATGTTATTTCTCGAAAATGAAGTGCAAATCAACACAAACAATTATGCAACGATGCTTGTCATGTCAAAACAAGTCAGTCTGCCAAATATTAGCTCAATCCTACAAAAAATAAAAATCGACCCAAAATGCTACATACGCCCTTTTTGCACGAAAGCCTTCAATTGAAGGGCTTGGTGCAAAACCATGGTAAGTGATGATTTTGTATGAATTTTCTTTTTTCTCACAAGTTCCTGAATTTTTGCATGTGGTTTTCAATAAGATAGAAAAATATGGCCCTGTATTTTTGTCGCTGGTTTTCACTTTGTAATGCATGCAAAAAACTCTGCTTTTCCTGGTAGCATCTTTAGGTAATTAGTTGTTGTAATATCAGCATGCTATTGCAAAAATTTTTTTTCACCTAACGAACAGCAAAATATTGATTTCACGTCAAAAAGTGAGCGCAAAGATGTTGATTTCACTTCAAAAACAGTAAAACGTTGATTACACAAGAATGCGGGCCAGCAGAGATGTTGATTTCACATCAAAAATGTATAATAAATAGCCTTAAAGTGCACCTAGCCCCAAAAATTTATTTCGCTAAAACGAATCCAGACTTTATTTGAAGCATTTGGGCAAAAAAAGTTTTGAATTTGGTGGAATCCTCGATTTTCTATGCCCTTTCAAAGTCGCGCTTGAAGTGTTTCACGACCACGTTTTAGGGAGTCTGGGGCAGCGGTACCCGATGACGTCTACCCAGGAACCAAACACAATAGCGCCTCAGTCAACTCTCTGTATTTGCTTGAGAAAATGGAACACAAAACTAATCATTCCAATGTATTTTGGGACTAAAACATCCAAGTTTTGTCTCAGAATCATTTCTTTTTCGTCAACGAAGTCAGAGTTAAGTTTCGATTCGGAAGACTCCGAAATAAACTACGATCAAGCACGTTCAACAACTGTGAACTCACTGCTTAGAGCTTTGAGAGCAATTTACAATATTTCAAGTGACGAAGGGGAAGACTTCTTTGCAGACGAGCTGCTTGTATATTAGGAATGGAAAGCTAGATACGAAGTGGAGGAGCAGGCAAACGAAAAGCAGGAAAGAAAACTCAAGGACTGCTCTGGATGGTAATTTTGTCAACTAAACATAAGATCCCCACGCGTGTTTATAGCCCATTTACATTTGTCCTTAGTGAGAATGTATTTTGTCAAGGTGTGATTGTTCTGTTAAATCCAGTTTGTGTTTTACTTTCAGTTGAATGCTTCATGTTTATAAGAGCGACATACATGTTGCAGTTTTCGAGACTTGACCTCCAAAACATTGGCTTCGATCGATTGAAAATCGTATTGTTTGGACCTGTAGTTTTGAAGCTGTGGGAAGCAAGGTGGAAGGAAACATTTCATACAATTACCGATTTCACATTGTCACACGTTTTAAGTCGTAACTCCAAATAACCAATGTAAATTGTTCTCAAAGTTTGCAGTGAAATTCGTCGGATAAGCGAAAAGGATGTGTTCCCTAAGCGGTCCGCAGATAATGTTATGCGGTCATATTTTCGACGCTATTGCACAGAATCTTTGTCGCACTGCTGATTTCCAAACCTTCGAAAAACTCTGTGAGTCTAACAATTTTGTTATCATGTAATTCTACAGGATTAATCCTCGACTTTCATCTAAATCAAAAGAGAAATAAGTGTTGGTTAGCGGCATACAGCTGCGATCTATTTACATATCAGTATGACGCTTCTTGATCATGATCGGATCACACAACTTTGCCGGTTATGTTATAAATACTGCTGGATTGGAAGATATAGCTTGTTGGTAGTATTTCTACAAATTGCTGGTTAGCTTTAAGCAGAAAATTTATGAAAATAGCGTTCGAAAGTCTGCGGAACAAATTCCAGTGAGAGTTCTTCAATGGTTCTCACAGATTCAGTTCGCTTGTTTCGGTTCGACAAAATCAACCATCGTTTAAGTCTTTATTGCACCATTAGCCGATCATCGTCAGTAAATTGTACAGTATATCTTTCTTTAAGTCTGGAATATTGCTGCAACAGCCGATAGCACCTCTGGAAGGCGTTTCTGCACATTTTTCGAATGTGTATTGCACCATCCTGTAGGAAATGAGAGGACGTGATATCCAACCTTCCTGGGTAGACGTCACAAGAGCCGCTGGACCCATTCTCCTCAAACTCGGTCGTGAAACAAAATGGTGGTGTTTTGGAGCTATTTTCGAGATTTCGTCACGGCACAGAAACTCGAGGATTTAACGGAATCCAAACATTTTTTCACAGAACTATTTCAAATAACAAATAGATTCATTTTAGCAAAAAAAACTTGGGGGGTTAGGTGCACTTTAATAAATAGCTGTAATAATAAGATTATGGCTGAGCAGAAAGTTCCATCAGACTGGAGAAGATCGCTCATTGTGAAAATCCCTAAGACGGGGAATCTTAGGGTTAGTGCCATCGAACATCTTCTGTAGAATTCTGATCGACAGAATCAAGAAGGGTGTAGATGACAGGCTGCGCCAGGAGCAGGCTGGCTTCAGACAAGGAAGGGAAACTTTGGAACAGATATGTGACCTTCCACAGGAAAACGTACATTAACGCTTTTCCATTAAACGGCTAAAAACTAACACCTAATGAACGGAGAGCAAATGACTTTTCAGAGCATTTGAACGACTTGGTTAATGCTTTGAACGGGCAAGTGAAAATTTCTAACCATTTCCGCAAGCATTCAAACAACTAGCTTGAATTTTCTCAACGCTTTTTCTGAATGCGTTTAACAGGTAACTTAACGATTTTTGGCACGCAAGAAAAGTAATTTCTTAGGTTTAATTCTGTGTTTTCTCTCCGAGGTAAGTCAAATGCGGGCAGAACTTTTCGCATTTTTGCCGCGCATGAAAAATGTGACCTTACATTTTGCTGTTCTTTCAATCATGTCGCAGGTGCTTTTGTGAGAATTAAAGGAAAAGCTGCTTGTAACTTGAAATTGCGCATTCTTAATGACGAAAAAAATAACGTATCCTCTACAAAGTAAATTCAGAGCACGCAGCGCTTCTAAAACTGTTGTGTTGAGTAAAACAGTGGTTACCTTTTATACCACAGTGTAAACTTATGTAAGACACAATTAATCATTTAACAATTTCCGCTATATTATACCTTTATTACAAGTATTGATAGAGAACTTTTACAGAATGAAAACGAATCTATTTTTATTGAAGCTAATTACAAATTATCAGTCAGTCTATGGTGTTCTGCGCCACAAGATCTTCCGTCCCGTGTTTACAAAATTGCCTAATTTCATGGTACATATAATTTTTTCTCTCATTGCTTAGTCCTTCTGGAGGGATTGTTGTTGGAAGAACAGCTGGTGGTGGATAAACTGATGGATCTTTCAGCAACACGAATGATTTTTCAGCAGAAGAGCTGTTCTCTTTGTAGTAAACTCTACCAGGTTCATCCCTTGCAAAACGAAAGTGTGGTACTTCTTAATGTTTGACAGTTTGTTAAAATATCTCCCAACAAAGGATGCCCAGTTGCAGGTTGGTACAATGACTCTGCCGTCATGAGTTCTGACTAACTGAGCTTTATTCACTCCCATGGAACTGGATTCCTCAATCACTCTAGCAAGTTTGTAAATTGAAGAAATAAAATTCACCTTGTAAACTTTCTCTATGATCCCAAATGAGCGATCGGGAGCAAATTTAGTATGACCCGCGCTTAAAAATGAATAAGTAATATGCTGGTGAAGTTCATTCATTATTTGCTAAGTTAAGTACCATAAGAAAAAGTTATTCTTGTTCTGTCCTGAACAATTGTCTGCATGAAGGTGAGCGCGTGTTTCACCAAGTCCGTGATGGGTAAAATAATGATGAACCATGCTGATGGTCGAATTCGCTCCTTTTCCGACACTGGTCGCTTCGTTGATCAAATAATTTACCTGCCTCAGAATAGCCTCACACATAACACCAAAAATCCCACATTTGCAAGGAGTTTTAAAATAGATGGGGCCAGGCTGCATTGGGTTGCTTGGATGATGTACCAGCTGAGCATAATCAAAGGAATAATGCATTGTTCCTTCAGTAAAACACGGTGCATGGCTTTCATTTAGATCTATAGTGTCCTTGATTGTTTGAAAATTGTCTGTCTCCTCTTTACACGTGTCTTTGTAAACGTTTCTCAGTCAACGCTAAGTTCAATTGTTCTTGTTGTTCACGTATGCAATCCGATTTTTCATTATCCAGAAAATTTGCAGCTCATAGCAGCTTCGTTGTGTTCTGCTGACACGTCTGGCAGAGGTCAGTCATTGGTTTTGCAACCACTAGTGTTGGATGGAATTGCTCCCAGAGTTCAACAAACTTTGAGTAGCTGACAGCCTGCTCTCTTGTGGCTTCACGTGCAACTTCAAAAGAGCGCCAAACGCCGATCTTTGTTTCGTGCAAGGACAGAAGTTTGATATCTTCGCCTTTGTAGCCAAGAATCCTACCCGGAAGAGAAACGGCATGTTCCTCTGCATAGTTTGCTAGAAATAGCTTGACACCCTCGACTACCGCAAAAGGAAGTGTATTCTTTGGAAGTGTTCTAGTGTTACCATGTGTCCTGACGAAAGGTCACTGTTCTCGAAATGTTCTCGTAAGCAGTGGAGGCGGGAGTCACTTATCCCATACATGAAAAGAAACATATCACTGCAAATGGGCTTTGACTGGAACAGAAAATTGCAGCGAGCACTTGTTTCTTTTCTGTCCAACCGCCTCAACGCCGGTGACTGCCTGTATGTTAGCCAAAATTATGAGGTCCAGTTCTCTTGAAGAAAGTTCATGAATATTGTTCAAGTTTGCAATGATCTCTTCCTCCGTAAACTGAGATGAGCAGGGACTATCCTTTGGACCTCTGGAGCATTTGCAACCACCTTCTAAGAATTCTTTATCGTCCTCCATCATTTGTGTTTCTCTTCCACACTGCTCAATATCTATTTCTACTTCTTCCGCCATTCTTGTCGAGGTTACAATGAAATGTAACAACAAGCGGTCGTTGCTATAATGACATATCACACAGCTAGACCTGGGGATGGGTGTTTCGCTGCCATCGATGGAAAACATGCGAGCATTATTCAGATTATTTTCATTCGGCCGTTCACGCTAAGATATAATTTCCACATTGGAACAAAATTCTCCAATGCTGAGAGGAAAAACATGTGTTTGTTTCCTGAAATGCTGATAAAATGCACGAAAGGGAATTACGCAATGTGACTTTTGTTTCTTATGAATGATTTTCCATCCATGTGCGAATAGCTCGAGTAAAAACGTGGGAGAAGTTTCGGCGAACAGCCATTCCAGGGAAAACAAGGTATGTTTGTAATTATTCATCAAAAATAAACTGGATCTGAACAAAAACAATTCATGAAGTGCTGTCTGCTTGTTTGTTTGCTCAGAATACCTTGAAACTCCGAATTGTATGTTATCAATTTTATAGAAACTCTTCTTTCGAAAGATCAGATATTTCACATCTCGCCTCGTAGATAAACTACGCCGCATGAATGAAAAACATAACTTACTCACAATTGTTTTACGTTGAATTCAACACTTAACCAGTTGATGAGCGTTTAACTTTCACAGTCAACGTTTCAATTTAACGACTTTTCGAATGCTTTCAAGATCTTTTAACGCCACTGAAGGGAAATTTGAACGGTTTTTACTAACGCTTTTAACAGACGGTGAAAACGCTTTTAACAACTTTTCCAACGTTATAAACGGCTAGTGCGAAAATTTTAACGGACATTCTAACGCTTCTAATGATTTTCTAAACCGTTTTAATGGTAAACAAATGACTAACAAACACTTTTAAGAGTCCCTGTCCATAAATATGGAAAATAACTCGGCAAGGGTCGAAAATTCTATTTCGCTTGTGTTTTTACGGTAGATAGGCTAGGGCATGACAAAAACTACTGGATAGTTTTTTTGGCAAAATATCCTTTTATTACAAAGAAATATGAAAATTACCAAATTCGGTTAAAATTGTCATTTGACACACCATTTTATTCAACAAGTTTGAGAGCCTCGTATGCAAAATCATATCATTCTTCCATCTTTAAAGGTTTCCAAATCCAACCGTCAACTTATTTAATGGTCGAATACCATGAATCTATGACTCCATTTCAACACATAATTATGATCACCACTGCATCTAAGTCAAAAATGGCTAAGTGATTTGTAGATAGTTGCTTGCTTTGCACTACACCCAAATATTACATTTCATCATCATTTGATCTATTGCTGCTTGAATCCTTGCTTGCAGCGGTTCCTCGTTTGTTCATCACGCAATGCCGTCATCCCATTTTAGGAGGTAGGGATAGGGCAATTCCTATCCTAATAAGGCTCCGTAAGGCTTGGAACCACAGGGAGCACATAATCTTGTTGAGTAGGAAGAGATTAAATTAAGCAATGAAAAGAATGAATAGTTAACCACTGCCTGTGTTGTCATCTTTTACTAGACCACTGCTACCTACACGCCCTGCGTAAATACTGTAACGCTTAACTCGTACCTAGGCTTTTTCGTGCCATGCAATTATTTTTGGTTTACATATAATACAGTGGGCTAGCCTCGGGGAGATGGGAGGTGGCCACTTAATAGGGGTGAGCTGCTTAATAGAGGTTGGTGTACCTTAAATATCTTTTCACTATCAGGTTATAAATTTCCTAGCGAACATGGAGTCAATTCAAGACAATCATTATAGACGTCATCCTGGGAGACCCAGGAGCACTTAGTGGGAGCGGGGAAAAGTCTAAACGGGTGAGAAAAAAGTTCGGCCAAAGACCCATTTAGACTTTTTCACCACTCCCACTAACTGCCCCCGGGTCTCCAAGAATGACGTCTAGCATGATTGTCTTGAATTGACTCCATGTTTACTAAGAAATTTAGCTAAATTTATAACCCGATTGTGAAAAGATATTCAAGGTACACCAACCTCTATTAAGCTGCCAACCCCTATTAAGTGACCACCCCCCATTTCCCCAAGGGTAGCCCACTGTATTATATGTAAACCAAAAATAATTGCACAGCGCGAAAAAACCTAGGTACAAAGTTTAGCATTACACTACTTATGCAGGGCACGTAGGTAGCGGTGGTCTAGTAAAAGACGACAACACAGGCAATGGTTAACTATTCAATCTCTTTATTGCTTAATGTAATCTCTTCCTACTCAACAAGATTGTGTGCTCCCTGTGGTTCCAAGCCTTATGGAGCCCTACTTATTAGGATAGAAATTGTCCTACCCCTACCCTCTAAAATGGGATGACAGCATTGTGTGACGAACAAACAAGGAACTGCTGCAAGCAAGGATTCAAGCAGCAATAGATCAAACGATGATGAAATGTAACATTTTGGTGTAGTGCAAAGCAAGCAACTATCTACAAATCACTTAGCCATTTTTGACTTAGATGCAGTGGTGCTCATATGTGTCGAAAGGGGGTCATAGATTCATGGTATTCGACCATTAAATAAGTTGACAGTCGGCGATGTACATCGGACGTTGTGTAAACAAAAGCAAACTTCTGCTTAATGTGTGACAAATGGTGACAGAAACACATCAAATCGGCTTTTGGACCTGCCTTTTGCAGCAAATAAGGTTAGAACATTTCAAAATTATCAGCTCTGTGTCTATTTCAACTTAATATAGCGCAAGACATGTGGCACGTGCTAAAATATATGTCTAACCTATAAATTGAAATTTGACAATGGATGGTCAAATATCTGCATTTTTAATGTACTTTGAAAAGCTCTCACGTCGCTCACAATCATTTATCCAAAGAAATTTTTACAGGAATCTGTAGACCATCCTTCTGCGATTCAACCCCCAGAAGCTTAATCCATTTGAAGGTTTCGCACATGGTGAAAATCAATTATTTTTACGAAGTACTTTTAGGCGAACAAAATACATGTCTTCGAAATTTAATTATTTTGCAGCCAACAAAAACTGCAACATTCCCTAAAATCAACCCAGTACACAATTAAACATTGCACAAAAATATTTGAGTGTTTTAAAGACAGAAGAATGATCTGGTTTTGCATGCGAGGCTCTCAAGCTTGTTTAATAAAATGGTGCGTCAAATGACAACTTTAACCGAATTTGGTAATTTGCATATTTCTTTGAAATAAAAGGATATTTTGCCAAAAAAACTATCCAGTAGTTTTTGTCATGCCCTAGCCTATCTACCATAGGAATATGAGCGAAATCGAATTTTCGACCCTTGCTGCGAAATTAAGAATTTGTCTGATTTTTACAGGCAGGCACTCTTAACCGTTAAACCGAAAAGTGTTAATATATTATGTTTTCCCGTGGAAGGTCACATATTCACACTCAGAAACATCCTTGAGCAAAGTATGGAATGGCAGGCCCCCATCTAAGTGAACTTTGTTGACCTCAGGAAAGCATTTGATAGTGTTATCAGAGAGGTTATGGGTCATCATGCAAGAGTACAGCATCCCTAGTATGTACATCAACATCCCCAGAGACCTGTATGATCAGAACTTAAGCTGCATCCTCGAGGGCAGAAGAACATCAGACTGCGGGTTCAAGGTGAGAAGCGGTGCGAAACAGGGTTGTGTTATGTCTGGCTTCATCTTTGTTACTGTGACTGACTGGGTCATGAGAAAAACACTTGACAAAAGAAGAGGACTGCGTTGGGATCTCATAGCTGTCTTCGAAGAGCTGGACTATGTGGATGATATTGCACTCTTAGCAAGCAGACACAATGACATCTAGGACACGACGTCCTACCTTCATGACATAGGCAAAGCAGTGGGTCTTAATATCAACCACAGCAAAACCAAGACCATGCGCCTGAACTGCAAAAACAACGACCTGATCACTGTTGGCAGCAACCTCGGCGCAGTGTTAGATAAGCAAGACAGCAGGGAGGCAGACATCAAATGAAGACTAGCAAGGAGTGCAAGGAGTGCTTTTGCCACACTACAACCCCTATGGAAATCATCAAAGTACAGCTCTAAAACTAAGCTGCGTACTTTCAGCACCAATGTAGTGGCCATCTTACTGAATGGGGCAGAGATGTGGAGAATACATGAACAAACTGGATGCTTTTCACAAGAAATGCATGAGAAAAATACAGAGAGTTTTCTGGCAACACCAAATTTCAAATGAGGATCTGTACAGGTGGACCAATACACTGCCACTGTCAGTGAAAATAAGGATATGGAGATGGATTGGGCAAGTCCTGCAGAGAGACGGCGATAAAATTGCCAGAACTGCACTGACCTGGGCACTGACCGTAAACTTGCCGTAAACAAAGATAAGTGAATTTTATTTAAAATGACGCAAACATTGTCAATAGCTATTCTCGCTTTTTCATTGGCTACTTAAAAAAGTCCATAAAATCTCATTGGTTGAAAAGTTGACAATTTAATAGCTGAAAGTTGAACTTGAAAACTTGCATAAATTAAAATTTTATCTGTCTGTACTCTTATTGACGATAAAAATGAGCCAATCAACGTGCAGAAAATTAGACAGTAATTGTAAAAAATCAGTTTTCACTTTCCAAACTTTGATGCCGGCAGTGCTTGGCAAATGGGCCACAACTCACATAAGGGTTTTTTCCTTGGGCAAGAACTGCTCTTGGACTTTCTACCTGGAACATCAAACATCAGAGCGCATTTTGCTTCTTTAAAACATTTTGATGACTTACCGGTTTATCAAGGCTTTATGATGCCTCTCAACCACTAAGCAGGCATGCAAGGTTCATTAAAACAACACTTCACAATATTAGTTGACAGAGCTCTAAAGCATCACATCTCTTTTCTGTTTGATGATATTTCCTTTGATACTCCATCAATTTCATGTGTTGTATTCCATGTCACAATAACCAACGTAAACAATCTGTTTCCAATATTCCCACTCTATATGCTATTCTACTGACTTACAAGGAAGACAGCTAAGATTCTGAGGGATTTGATTTCGACTTCAAATACTATAAACAGAAGCTACATTTGTGCATCATATTGGTATAAGACACCATCATTGGTGCTTCAGAAAAAGCTAGCTTAACCCAGGAAGATTTTCTTCCAACAATGTGCAAACAAATGAAAAAAGTCCAGGTCAGTATTTAAAATATAATTTGCAGTCACTTATGCAAGAACGAGGCCCTTCATTTGAGATAGTCTGTCCGTTTCCCGTTCAACAAATAACTCCTAAAGACACAGCCAGGAAAAATCTTTTTTTTTTTGCATAGGTTATATCTCAAAAAGGAAGAAAAAACCAGCGACAAAAACTAAACAACAGTGTTTTCCTATTTAATTGAAGACCACATGCAAAAATTCAGGCACTTTTGAGAAAATCATAACTTAGCATGGCTTTGCACTAAGCATGTCAATTATTATACAGTGCCAATATAACAAGCAATCTCACTGGTTTAAACAGCATACTTTAATATGAGAGTAAAAGCAGTGTGCATGCAGCTTTAACAGGACTAACACAAAAATAGCAAGACCTCAAGTGGTGCGTGTTTTTATCAAAGAAATTTGGCCCTCTTTAAAAAGAACTTGTAAATCAAAACACTTTTGCTGATGCAAACACATGTATACAATCTGTATTGCCATACTACATGCATAACCTTCAAAACTTGTCAGAAGTAAATTTTAATACTGGGTGGGGATAAACATTTTAATAAAGACCAATCATGCTGAGGTAAAGTTGTGCTTTTTTTGTCAGTGATTATTACCAACTTTTGATTTAGTTGGGCTGTAAATATCATTAACCAAAAGTGGGAAAGTGAATTTGCTTCTTCACAGCTTCAATAAATAGTTTGGTAGATCATGTTGCAAGAGTTCTTTGCTTGAGAGAAAAGGTTAGTTCCTCCTGTGTAGTTCTAATTTCTGTAACCTGATTTTTCTTTCCCAAAAAACGTTACATTAATGTATGTTAAATTAGTTACAGTCAATAAACTAGAATCAGTCAGTAAAAAATGCAGACTGCAGACCGGGAACAAAATGCCTACTGGGTGCGAAATGCTGACTAGGTACAAAATGCATACTATACAGACTGCAGACTAGGTACAAAATGCAGACTGAGAGTAAAGGCTGTTGTTTTTGTCTCATAATTGATAACATGCTGTAACATGTCATTTTATAACTTACAGTGTTGGAAATTAGCGCTCACTCGCTTGCCAATGCAAGTATGAAGAGCATTGTGTGACTACAAATCATCGAATACTTGCCCGTTTGGCAAGTACAATTTTCATTTTTGGAAATTATTTAACCTTACTAATATTTTTGAACACACTCCCTTTTATTTTTGATTTTGGCAACAATACATCTCTCAACATAAACTTACCAGTGATTTTTTGACCTTTTTTAATCTTCCAAGATGTGCCAATAATACACAACTTAGTGTTTCATAAATAGACAAAATGAAATACGGCTTCCCAGCTGTGATAATTTTGGCCCCATGCACTCTACTCCAGAGGAATTTGAAAATGGAGGTTTCACTCTGAAAACGCATTAAAATGTTTCTGTCTACATTTCACCGGAGGAATTTAAAAACACAACAATCACTGGTCATTTTGGATTTGTGTTTCAGTTTGAGAAAAACGCACAAATTCAGGGAAATCACATGATTATTGTGATGCCATAGTTTGCGAAAAGCTCTGTTAATTTTCAAATTGTTTTCCCTCCACACGAAAATGGAAAGCTGGCATTTGTAAATTTGTCCAGTTTGAAAGCTCCCTTTTCTTGATGGATTATTGTGGACAGTCAGAAGGCCTAGCCTTTGAAATAAAGCCGCATTTTTAAATTCCTCTGGTGCGGAGTGGACACTGCCTTAGGCCCTGTCATTCTGAAAATGCATCAAATGTTTTCCGTCCACACCGCGACAGAGAAATTTATAATGCAGCTTTATTTCTATGGTTAAGCCTACCATCCACACAAATCCGTCAGGAAAACAGAGCTTTTCGAAAATACTTTTCAATCCAAAGGAATTTGATAACAACAGCTTTGTGTTTCACTGCGGACAAAAAAAATTTTAAAACAGGAGCTTTTCGAAAACGACCACGTGGTGACAATCATGTGATTTCCCTACCCGAGCTTTCCTTAAGCACAAATCCAACATGACCAGCAATTAGCGCAGGCATTTTCAAATTTTGTCTTTAAAACAAAGCTTTTCAAAAACGATGACATCATGATAATCAGGTGATTTCACTAACCTTTGATTACCTGTTTTTCAGTTAAAACTACAGAAATGTGGAAATATTTTCCAAGGAGTGTCAAAAATTGATGATTAAAATAAGGATTAAACTATTGAATCTAGCTGCGATCCTAAGGAGGTAAAGTCTGCATGCGAGCCAAGTGGCCCATCAGGCTGGAGCTTATCCCGATTTCTGTAGCATGAAGCGACTAGGAGTATTTCTACTCCCCCCTGGATGGGATGCTAGTCCATCGCAGGGTTACCCCCAGCATTAAGTTCGCCGGTACCCATTTATGCACCTGGGTGGAGAGAGCCACTGTGAGAGTAAAGTGTCTTGCCCAAGAACACAACACAATGTCCCCGGCCAGGGCTCGAATCCGGACCACTCAATCCGGAGACGAGCGCACTAACCATGAGGCCACCGCGCCTTCCACTGCGATCCTAAAGAGGAGTCTCATAAATGGACCAGGTGACATGAAGGTTCAACATGAAATGGCAAGCTGGACGTCCATGATTACAAGATACTGAAAAAAACACATTTTTGGTGAATCCAAAATCATTGCAGAGATTTGTTGGGCAGAGTGGAGGCATCTTTCTGGGTGAATGAAAATTACATACACCTGGCGAGTGCATTTTAATACTCACTCGCCCATGGCGAGTGCTGTCAAAATTTAGTTTCCAACACAGAACTTACCAAGTGTTTTCCGCAGTCACATTCCACATTGGGTATTATTCTTGGCCATATTCTTTCTTTAATAGAATTTAAGGTTACCGCATACCTTCAGGGGTGTCTCGCCTCAAAGCGATGTAGCGTGTACAGTTTAAGCTGTAGATAGTTGACCCTGTAGATGACCCTGTGAACCTCATATCAAATTAAAGCTTATAGAGCTGGCTATCAAACTATACCAAGAATTTTGAAACAAAGTGAATTGCCGATTTTTTCACGACCACTAAATGCAAGCACCCTATTCACATTTTGGAAGCTACAAGTCAAAGTGAATTTTGTTTTTTGCGTATTTATTTTTTTTCCTCGCTTCCAGGACAAAAAGAGCCAAAAAAGCGTATCCACGTTTTGCCATATTCAATTGTGGTAAAAAGTTACAGAACATTTTTGAAATAGGATTTAAAAAATGGGAAGTGATTGAACAAAAACTGTTCTCGGAGAAAAAATGATTTGAAATAAACAATTCACAGAACACGTTTTTTATTTTTATATATTAATCTAGCTACTGTCCAAATTTGAGCCAATCAGTGCTTGGAAAGTTCACTACCATAAACCTCACGGTGAAATTTACGTGCGAATCTCCAAAAAACTCTTGTGTTTCACAATGTGCCCAAGGTGGAGGGAGGATTTTTCTGTAGCTCAGTTTTTCTTGAAGCTGGTCTGGCAAAATGGGGAAGACCAAAAAGGATACGAACGCTAGAGTGGCTGGGCGAAGAAACAAACAAAAGAAAGCGAGGTGGGGCAAATCTGCTCGGATAATACTCCAATGGATCTCACAGAGTCCAACAATTCATCAGTATCAGACTCAACAGAAGAGTCACTGTAAACATCGCTGTTATTGCTGTCAAATTCCTAAATGTTTACAGAACCTTTCTCTTCTCTTGACTCAATCTTTTTGTCCACTTGATACGATAGCTATAGCTTAATCCGCAAGGTCAACTTTCGCTTCTTCACTCATTGATGTATTTTCATTCGTTCTTCACTGTTTTCATTTTTTCGAACTGGTTCACAAGTTTTCCGTGGTTCATGCTTACTTATAACTTAATAGAATTACACCTCATACGTAAAATGCTTGGATTAACAATGCTGATCAACTGAGTACCCAGCCAATTTGTGGTATCCACATAGGTAATATTCCCACAAAGTTATCTCAGTTGATTGCATACACGTTGTAGGGCTGTTAATCAAGAGGGAACTTTTACTTCCAACCATAACTTAAAACCTGCATTTCTCTGCCAATGTTTAGTTTTTCTCTTTTTTTTTTCAGAAATAAGAAATTACTCTTTGACCATTACTTTGACCCAAAAATCCAAATTTGAAGAAAATTGCTGATCTGAAGGTATACGGTAACCTTACAGCCTTTGAAGTCTTCACACTTTGCGTGTGAGAGATTCTAGTATTAAATAGCGTGTATAAATATGATGGAAATGTTATCTACGATCAAGTGAATAAGAATCTTGTAGCAAATTAAAGAATTAAAGAACGTCAAAAATAGGGATAAATGGAGAGGGATTGTTGTTGTCCCACAGGGAATGAAGAGGATTAAGTAAGTTAAAATTCCTACACATGTAATATAATACATCTTAAATACAAATGAAGAACAATCGACAAATTCTTACGGGAAAAAGCGAAGCATCATTTTCATGACTGGTCGTTTCTTTACTTTTCTTGTCGCTATTTGGTAACTAGAAACTACACAGTTATTAAATAATATGTAACAATCAGTGTGTGTTCACCCTTGAAGATTGAAAAGATATCAAGAAAAAGGAACAGTGTTGCTTTAAGTCTTTTCATTTTCCTTTCCTAATTTCTTGACCCTGTGAAGAGCCTGTTTCCAGGCTATAAGTCTGCATTTGGCTACAAAAGGAACACTGATTGATCATGTTTCTTTGATATTGCTAACCTGCATTCAGGAATTTTTTTGGGGGGGGGGGGTGGGGGGGGTGAAAGAGGGAAGGGAAAAACAGAACAACTGATACATTTACCTCTCAAGTCGCCTGTAGCCCCTTCATTGCTTCCCTGTCATATGGTTACGCCTGTACACTGGTTTTGATACAGGTAGGTTCTTTTTATCTTTAAATGGACCAAATAGCTCTTACTAGTTGTATTAGTTATTACCTTAGTAACCTGAAGTCGACCAGGAATTTTTTCACAACATTCCGTTTAAAACACTCTTTGGGAGTTTGCTTCTCAGCATTAGGGTGATTACACTGCATCAAAGATATTTGGGGCATTTCAGCATTAGTACCCCATATCCTGCAGCGGGTCGAGGTCGGATCCAGGCAGGGCCAGGCATGACCGTCGAGAAAACCATTTCATTTACATAATGAAAATGTATTACATATGTAAGACCATGCTATAAAAATAGGTTAATCAAAAGCAGATTAAAAAAAGAAAAGTATTGGAAAATATACATAGTTTGAGTTAGCTACAGATGAGATAAGTAAAGTTTGAAATCTGTATAAGCTGGCTTATTTAAGTGGACCTTTTCTGGCAGCGGGGTGGGTTTGTCCAACCCCCCAGAACCACCCCAGCTATATTGTGTCATGCTATAAATGTCCAATCAGATTTTGTCAGAAATTCATGTGGTGGTTGGAAGCACCACAGTGACAAAGCACAATGTACGTGTTTACTTTCCAGCAAGTTGAAATGTCTCTGTTTCCGTCAAGAAACAACCAGCAGTTCCGAACGGAAAGTGCGAAGTCAGCTACAATAGCTTCACTTAACGGCAGCAATAAGGCTAACATCTATAACGCTACAAAATAATAAAATATAGTATTACACAGCATTATAGATGTTAGCCTTATTGCTCTTAGCCTTATTAATAGGTGAACATTGTAAAGATTGTGTTCATGAAAAATAGTGACTTGGATATATTAATATTCAATAGGTGTTCTCCCAAAGCAAGCTTATATTGCTAATGCGCGCTGCTGTCCATCATTTGGTGAACATCAGAATCTTTTTAATGGAAGTGACAAAAGTCTTAAAAGTGCAGGAATAACTATTACAACAGATATATTTGAGAGACCTCTATACAACTGCATCAACTGCAGATCTTTTTGACACTTTCCAAATCCATTGATAAATGACGCTCAATCGTATTGGAAGCATGGCTAAAACTATTTCTTTTAAGCAGAAGATCATCCAGGTACATTTCATCTGCTCTCTCTTTAACGATTTGTGAATAAAATGTTAAAGAGACGAAGTTATAGCCACTCAAGATCACAGCCTCCAGGCTGTGAAGTCCTAGCCTGCAGCCATCAGGCTTCGTGCTCGAAATTATACCAGAAATTACGTAACCAATGGGAAGTTGGGGTAAAGACTCTTGCTTTACGATCAATCAGAAAAAAGTCCAGATTCTGGACCACAGGCAGATGGCTTGCAGCGTTTCAGCCAGAAAATTCTACTTGAGGGCCAAGGTGGCCCCTGAAGATCTTTTTAGGAGCCAATTTTTTAGGAAAGGGGCCAATAAATTGAAAGCTACAGAAGGAAAAAATGCATCAGGATACCAAGAAAAATAAAGCAGTTCATTAGGATCTACGCTAAAATTTAATAGTAAGTGCTTTTTGAAGTGTTTCTACTCAATAAAGTTGCTTTTGAATCAGATACTAGTATGAAGGATCCATGCATTACAAGAGAACAATCCTTAGGCATACATGACGTAGTCAATGATCAAGGGTTTGCAATGCATTATAGGGCGATTTCAAATACAGTCAACCATTTGGAAGTTTTCCAAGGTGAGAGAATCAATACTTAGCTCTTATTAACTGAGCAGGAGGTCTGTCTGGGAGAATCTTGATCCAGGTCATGAGTACAGACCTCACTGCATTCAGTCTGTACACACAACTGAGGTCAAGATTCTCCCATACAGAGCGACTTAGTTCAGTTAATAAGATGTTTATTATCTGGCAAAGAAGAAAACTTTAATTCGTTAATGTAACTGGTTTGCTGACATTTTGCTTGCGAACAGCGATGAGCTTAACTTAAACCTGCCAAAATTTGCTTGTCCTCTTTACTTTTTTTGTCATCAGGCTTTTTGGCACTTACATAAATGATTCTGAAGAAAATAAAAGAAAGTGGTGAACATTTTTGTATTTTAGTTTGCTACTTTTTCAACACAAAATGAAACCGGTCTAGATGCCGGTCTAAATGGGAAAATCTAGATCGCGGTCAATATCGATTTCAGCCAATCAAATTCGTGAATTCAGTAGTTCCCCGTCCTTGTGAGACACAGCCATATAATAAAGCAAAGTAAAAGGACAGATTGACTTCTTTTCTTATGCTGAATGTTTCAGAAGCAAAGATCTTTCAATATGATTTTCTAAAAGGACATAATGTGTGACAAAATAACCATTACTGATCGCCAACACAGAGAAATGTAGTTGCCATTACACCGTATTATGGCGACTAAACCAGAAGTTTTGGTCGCCAAGGATGAAATGCTTGTTGCATTGGCGACCATATCGATCACAATTTCGATCCCTGAGGTGGCTTTTGAAATATTATGCCTGTGTTAAGCCTGCAGTCTTGTAAAACGAAAGGGCCAAATTGGCCCTTTTTGGTTTTCTGGGGGCCATCTCTGATTTAAATGCGGGATTCCTGCAATGGTGCGCTCTTGCGTAAACACTGGACTTGTTAAGTACATTGTAATTGTAACAGGCGTTCTTTTTTCTCCTTTCCCTAGCTGCGAAAAAGAAAGAATGCCTGATTGCAGGTTAGAATATTGCATGTTATTTAGGATTACTACTGACTTTACGTGTGATGTCAGAAGACAGCTTCAAATTCTATTTCAGAACTAACATGACCTTGACGCTTTGTTAAAAACAAAATATATGAAGAAACAGGCCAAAGATAATCCCCCAAAATACAAATTTTTGTCAAAGATAACCACGGAAGTGCGACTGCACGATACTCAGCAAGTTATAAAATGTCATGCTATCATGTATTTGACAAAAAACTCTTTATTCTCAGTCTGCATTTTGTACCTAGTCTGCATTTTGTCCTTAGTCTGCATTTTGTACCCAATCTGCAGTCTACATGAGTATGGGGCCCTGCTCGGCGGCCCTTTTATAGCTCAGCTATAAATTATACGCAACTTTATATTGATGGAGCAGTCAAACTTTACCACACAGGACAATGGATGGGCTACCCCAAAGATGAAGAAGCTGTCAGAAAGCATGAATTTTATTTACTTCTGGACTCGGAATGCTCAAGATATAACTTTGTCAGTCCTGTATGATCTTCTTTTCTTGTTATATTGGTATTTTTGAATTAAAAATTTATAATTAAATTTAAAAATTTCTTTTTTGGCTAGAAGCAGCTTCCATGATTTTTTTTCATTACAATTACCCCTCCCCACTCCCCTTAACAGAGCATTTTACATAACTTGACCAGCCAGCCAGCCTGCCTGCCTGAGGACCACCATGCTTTGCAGTTACATAGCTCAGACATAAGCATGTTCTCCCAAAAAGTAAAAAATGAGCATCTTACAAATGAAATTACCTGGAAGTGAACCCAATGGCCTACAGCTGTACTTGTATGGATTTACAGGAAAGATCAGTTCTCAGTCTTTCGCAAATCATTTTCCAAGTTTAGTGCCTCGTAGCCACTCTGATGCTTTAAATAATGGATGCTCAAGTCCTTAATTACTAACCTGATATACTCATAGCCTAACTTTTGCATATCAGATTTATCTCCTTCTGTTACTCTTGCAAGGATACCTGTAATGAAAACAAAACAGTTAAACTTCACAACACTAAATAGACCTTTTTACTGATGTGGTGGCCATCTTGAATAAATTAATTGTTTTGCCGCTAAACTGCCCCTCCAGTTATGGGTCCATCTACCTGTAAACAAAATATTACTTCCGGTATAAGGCCTCCCTGATATAAGACCCCTTCCCCCCTAGTTTTAAATAAAATGAATTTGATTGATAATGATGTTTTTAAGTTTAAAATAATTAAAAACCAGTACATGAAAACATAGTTTGATCTACGTTGCTATGGCTCATTTTGAAATGCTGTTATTTTAAGTTCTGCTTATAAGCTCCCCTGGATACAAGCCAAATCAAACCTCTTACGAAATCATATAAGCCCAGGGCTTTTAAGTGGCTGTTTACAGTAGCTCCATAACTTCCGGTTAACACACACTTAATATTGACAGGTTTGTTTGTTTTGACGAAAAGCTCAGTATATATTTTCAATTGGGACAACTGACACTTTCCTCTAATCAATGAAATGCTCCAATACCAAGTAAACCTGAGCACTATACAGATAATTATTATCTGTAACTGTACACTGTACATGTTAAATTTTCATTTTTTACAATCAAACAGAAAGAGTAAGTAGAAAGCAAAGTTATCTGAGACTATTTTAGACAGATAAATTTCTGCTATTGATCACATTTAAAACAATATAACACTCTTAAATATTTAGTGTGATCGTAATCTGTATCTGTAGTATACTGAATGCCGGTATATAATTTCCCATATCCACACACCCAAAACATGAGTTAGAATCATTAAAATTTAATGATAACAGAAAAGTCTGTAACACTTATTTTGAGATTCCACATAAAACGCACACACAGTCAGATTCCAAACAGAGCTGCTACAATCAGCCAAAACTTGAAGCCAACCAAAAAAAAAAAATTAGCAATCGGCAAAATTTAATTCTCACCACCATATCAAGCAAGCTACACAAAAATGGTGTGTACCAATATTCCCACTTTCCTTAGAATGCTAGTAATAGGGAATTCAATACTTTCCTTATTACAGTACTTTAGTATGATCGCATCACCAAATTTACTTTCCTTGAGTAAGTACCTAAGCACGACTGCTCATTTCATCAAATTCACTCTCCTCTGTATGTTAGTACATTAGGATGGCTGCATATTTCACCAAATTTACTTCTCGGTTCCTTAGTGCGTTAGTACTTTACTTCAACCCTTCTTTATGCTCAAAGCTTTCCTTACTATGTTAGTACAAAAATACGACCCCTGCTTCAAAGCTTTCTTTCTTCTTTAAGATAGTACGATAGTATGACCCTTATTTCAATTCAAAACTATCCTTAGTACGTTAGTACAACCCTTGTTTCTATTCAAAACTTTCCTTGGTACTTAAGAAAGCCCTTGTTGTTATTCAAACTTTCCTCAGTAAGTTAGTATATTACTAAGACCCTTGTTTCCATTTAAAACTTTCTATTACATCCTGGGTATTGCATTCATAACTGGAAACACCAGAAATAACACTTAAGTTTTCTTTGGATTTTTTGGCAAAATGCATCGGGTTCTTAGCACAGTTTGAAGAAGTACTAAAGAAAAAAAGAGGGTGATAATGACTTAGAAGCAATGATATCGTCTTTCAGGTTGCAAGAAGGTCTGAATCAAAGGTCTTCCCAAAACAAGGCTACGGAACACTGTGAACAAGTTTAAAATGGACTTTCTCGTCTACGGTATGGAAATATTGCTAGTTCAACCAAACGTATTGCTTATTAAAATCAGCATTCTCTTCTAGAGGAATTGTTTTAATAGTGTTACTTATATAAGCTATTCAACTGACTTTTGAGTTCTCAACAAATCGACAAAACAGTTGGATAGCACAAAATTATGTACTTTTGGAGAACGTTTATATCCAAGTCAATATTTTTCATGAACACAATCTTTATGCCATTCACCTATTTATTATCATGCAGCACTATAGGTATTAGCCTTATTGCTGCCATTAAGTGAAGCTTGCTGACTTTGTACTTTACATTCGGAACTGCTCATTAATACCATATTGCTCACTTGCTTGAGGACCTGTTTGTTTGCAATATGGTAGCAAAAAAAAACATAAATAAGATGATCTACATGCATGCAAAGTTATTCAGCTGTGTGTGTGTCTGTCTATCAGTCAGTACATTTGTCTGTCTGCCTTCTCTTATCATAACTTGTACCTCCGTGAACAGCAGGATGGAGGGTCTTCACCCTTCCTCCTAACATCTCAGGAGCACCTGTCACATCTGACACATCCCTAGCAAGGAAAACATATCTGTATTTTTAAAAGGTAGGAAAACATTTATTGATATTAAATTGAGACCTATGCATCATTTTCAATACTGGTTACAATTTAACGGTTGAGCAGTTATTACAAACAAAGGAAATGGTCCTAAACAAAATTGTTTATGATAATGGCATGTTTTATGATCATCAGTAATATTAAGTGATTACAATCAGTAAATTAATTAGATTTTGTGTGAGTATTAAGAGTATTCTGACTCCTGTTCATGGAAGAAAAAGTACCGAGAGGAATGTATGTAAGTGAAACAAATAAATAAAAGTATGCATTCATGTACATATAGCCACAAAACTATAATCAAGCTGTTATTGAAGGATTTCTGGTGACTATTGTTAAATTTATGGCCAACTACTACAGTTCTGAGAGGAAATATTTATTTTTGCAACATACACATTAGGAAATCACATGCATGTACTTCAACCACTAACAAAGTAAATAAATAAAAATATCAATCAAATAGAACAAAAAGAACATTAAATTATTTTCAAGTGCAGCTAACCCCAAAATTGTTTTTCAGTTTTATAAATATCCTTGTTTTTTGATCATCACTGCAAAAATTATTGTTGTAGCTATTTTCATAAATTTTCTATAAATTTTAAAAGTGCGTAAAATTGGCCTTTTCCATGACCACAACCAAGGAAGCACGAAGAATGGGACAAGTTGGCCCGTGACATCATCAAAGGAGTAACAATGTTTGGCTCCTGAGAAGAATATGTGTGAACATGCGATAATGTGATTCAAAATCGTTGCAGAATGCAAGATGTGTTATTACAGGGAGTAGCAATACAGCAAGCTTATCAAGCTTATCAAGTATTGATAAGTATACAAGGAAAGTAAAACAAACCATTTAGATTCGCCTTTACCAACAGAAATTGTAGCACTGAAAGGAGATTGCGCTTGTTTTCAACTAAAACACAACACTCGGGTGATTAGCATACATAAAAAAAGACTTTTAAAACAAAAGAACAGTGCAGGAGAAATGTATTCATTTAACTGATACCATATTGAACCTTCTACCAAAATCTTGTCGAAAGATTTTTCATTCCTAGTACAAAAAATGCAAATTTGTGAAACGAAGTGAAGAGACAAATTTTCCCATGTTTTTGAATGATTAGCAGAAAAATATGCTCTCATCAATACAAACTATCAAGGGTTCAGTAACAGTATTTAAAGAAGTGTTGTATGTAGATTAGTCATCTTGGTGTTCTCACCATGCAGCCTCCAACTCTTCAACTAAAACACAACACTCGCGTGATTAGCGTACATAAAAAAGGACTTTTAAAACAAAAGAGCAGTGCAGGAGAAATGTATTCATATAACTGATCCCATATTGAACCTTCTGCCAAAATCTTGTTGAAGGATTTTTCATTACTAGTACGAAAAATGCAAATTTGTGAAACAAAGTGAAGAGACAAATTTTTTCCATGTTTTTGAATGATTAGCAGAAAAATATGCTCTCATCGATATGAACTATCAAGGGTTCAGTAAGAGTATTTAAAGAAGTGATGTATGTAGATTAGTCATCTTGGTGTTCTCGCCATGCAGCCTCCAGTTTAGCGCACAATAGCAAATACTGTGACATGTTTTCTGTTGTTGTTTCACAAGGGTTTAGTGGTGTTAGGGAATTTAGACGAGAGTTTCACTTTGCCCTGGGAGTTTACCTGCATATCTTTTATTTTCAACCATCGGTAGATCTGTAACAGTGGGCAGGACTGGACTTTAACTCCATCACATTTGAAGCTTGCATTGCCGGGAAAATGAGGGGAATCAGGGAAATATTTGAATCTAGACTGAAATGTTCTAACACTACAAAATCTGCATGTTAAGTCAAAGTCATATTACCACTCTTTGTGTTTATTGACAAAAATTCTTTATAACTCTTCAATACACTGTAGCTGTAACTTCAGCTGTAACTTCAGCTCTTCAGCCATTGTTTTAACCTTTACAAGCTGAATGGGCCAGCAAATTGTCAATCCTGACTTGCAGCGTGGCGGGCATGACTGGCAGCCCGTACTTCAAAGTGGAAAAAAAACATCGTAACCATCCTAATTGTAGCTAGACTCCAAATTGTATTGCTAGATGATACAGTTCTTCCATTTAAAAGTCTTTTCCATATTGGATCAAATATGAAGCACAAATACTCTAAACATGTTTTGACAGCACTGAAAGCCCAGATAAACGTCTTTTGAGTGTTTCAGCCCAGTTCCTCCAATGATGTCACTAGAAGCCTAATCCTGATCCCACTTTGCTCGGTCGTGGCCACAGAAATACAACTTAAAACGCCTGTAGAAAGTCAGGGACTTATTCAATTGCGATAATTTTATCACTGAAGTAATTGGGAAAACCAGTAGATTTCATTAAAGGAACAAAATTTTGTGTATTTCCTTTTCGTATATTTCGGGGGGCATACGATTAACGCTAATCGTATGGCCCCCAAAATACATACTATTTACACAGATGTGCTAAAGTAGTTGTAGATATATAACTGTACCATCTACCATGTATCCTCTAAGCCCATCTACGCTCTACTCTCTATGTTCTACCAGCTTCTCACCTTGACCTACACTCTACGATCTACCCTCTGAGCCCATCTTCTTGGAAGGGTATTGGAATTTTTTAATTTTTTTCAATTTTTTTAATTTTTTAACGAAGATTAATGACCAGCACAAAAGAAGACCTCTTGTAGTTGTAATCCTTTTCGTGTATTTCCAATGCATTTTCTCTCTGTCTGAGACTTCCTCAGGGAATGATTACCACTTACATTGAACAGCATATATAGCACATAAACGTGCCTAAGTTTAACTTCCCATGGAAGTCAATAACTGCTGAAACATGCTGTAAACAGACGTTACAAGAAATGCCTTAATGCACATGTTATTGCATGTTGTTATATTTTGGGGGACATACAATTAGCGCTAATCGACAATACAGTCTGGTAAATGTCTCTGGATAACCAGCTTGATGTTAGTGGTTCTGAGTTAAACCATTTATTAACTGTGCGGCCATGGGCCGAGCACGGTTCACGTTCTACCTGTGGTTTATTTTTTTTTTTGTTGGCAACCAGACCCAAACTTCCTCTCGGCCAAATTTTGAATCACACAACCTGTGATGTTTATTCGCCAAAAGCTGTTGAAACATTAATACAAGGACAATGTTACGGATATGTTTTCTTTATTTGTGTGTAAAATATATTCTCTTTTGGTTTTATTGAAGTGTTGGATTTGAAGGGAAATAATAAATACGCTAAAAACGCTTAAAAAGGGTACTACGTCAGCCAAGGAATGCACTGATGTTGCAGCTTTCATTTTCGCTACATGACAAATAAGATCTTGTTTACTTTGCAAAATAATTTATTTATTTCGCCAGAAGCAACCATCGTTAACTTATTTGCAATTCTGCGAGTATTTCTTGTGGGTTTAGGCAAATCAAGTGAATTCTTTGGCTGTTTCATTGCAGCGAATTCAGAGATCGGAAGGAAAATTAAATATTTGGAAGCCAAGCAAAGAACGTGCCAGAATGTGCAAGGATTACATCACTTGTAGGAAAATAACCACCGTACTAAAGATAACCATGGATAACATAATTCTTGAATTATGTGACTCGTGTGACTACCTTGCTAGCTCTTTACTCATGGAAAAAAAAACAATTTAATTTAATAGTATTATCGTATCGTTCATATCGTTCATGCCCATACATTTCGGGCGGAAAGTTGCAGATTAAGACCACTACAACATCGCAGATTTCACAACGACTACAACTGATGGTGCAATAATACAGTTTGTGTTGATCAAGTGATGTGGTGTCTACAGTAATCAATGAATCATCAAGGACTGCTTTGGAATGTGCACTGCACTGCAACTGTAGTGCTAAGAAAACAGGTAAATTTTAAAAGTGCGGTTATAAGATCTGAAAGATCTTCTTGTTCGAACTTGAAATGAACAGCAATCTCTACAATGAATTATGACCCTAAAAACTAGTAAACAACATCTCTGTGGTCACAAAACACCCACTAAGCGTTCAAAGTCACGTGACCTAAGTATTTGCACTTCGAATACAATAAAATCATACTCCCCCTTCTCGATGGGCCAGTGGCTCATCCACATCAAAAGGAGTTTCGTGTGTTTCTAGCTTAAAGGTTCACTATAGTTCTAGTTCTCTTTAAGTTCGCTATTGTTCTATTCTTGTGTCATCTTCTGTAAGGAGTTCTAATGGGCTCAGATTCTGGTGATCACAATTCCTCGCTGCCAACTCTGACTTTGACAGCTCTCAACACACTTGTCCTTTCCTGGAAAGACTGCTACAGCCACTGCCCATGCAGTGTGACTGGTGCCACTAACAAGACTACATCATTAACTTGGACATCTTTTTTTTCCACCACTTGAACCTACCATTCAAAGTTGGTAACCACTCTCACAGCCACCGGTGCCAAAAATGTTGCACTAGTTCTCACACCCGTCTCCATCTCTTGGGACTGAACTGGCCACTATCAACTGATCCAGGAGCGAACGGGCCTCCTACTTGTCCAATCAGGAAATGATTTGGGGCGATGGGTGTGTCATCTGAGGGATTGGCAGACCGACATGTTAAAGGCCTGGAATTTATGAGTGCCTCTGCATCCATAAATGCTGTCATCAGTTCTTCATTGGTCACATCTGCAGTTCCCAATATCGCATAGGTTGCTCTCTTTACTGATTTGATCATTGTCTCATGCACCCCACCTAAGTGAGGTGCCCATGGTGGATTGACACTCCACTTGATTCCTTTGTTAGCAGCTGATTTCATAGGAATTCTAAGCCAATCACAGTTTAGGTATTCACTGTGAGAAGCACTCGAGTTTCATTCTATCATGGAATCTGATTGGCCAAGGAGAAACAAAAGTCATTATGTCACAGAAATCAATTCCTGGCTTAGGTTCGGAAACATTATTTTTCGGCGGAACCAAGTGACAGCCGGAAATACGTCTGCGTTCGCAGGCTATCTCCAATTGGTCATGCAATAGAATGCGTTCAGGAAGAAATCTGTGTCTAGCCCATAGGCCATCTCTAGGTGAATAGCCCTTGATGTAAGGCATGTAAATAAACAAAGGTGTCTTTAAGCTCTCTTCTTGCCCCTCCCCTGGATAGTTACAAATGGTCCCACGAAGTCAACCACTGCTCGTGCGAAAACTCATAACAGCAACTTTGGTCGAATCTTTGGTAGGGGAGCCATTATCTGTTTAGCAGCCTTCACCTTTCTCTTCCGACATTCACAGCACTCTCTTTCCCAGTCACGAATCTCCTCTCTACCTTGCATGATCCAGAATCTGGCGGACAGCAAAGACAATGTGTGATTGGTTCCTGCTGCATGGTTACTTCTTTCGTGATAGGACTTCACCCCACTCTTCCTCGGCAGAATAACTGGATATCTAGCATCGAAAGGCAGGTAGTCCGCATAGTGCAATCTCCCATCTGATCGAAGCAGACCACCTTCTTCTAGGATGGGGTTCAAACATAACTTGCTGTTTTGCAGAACAGACTTGAAATTAACCAGTGCCTTGTATTCTTCTTGAAAGACTTCTTGCTGCGCCTCTTCGATGATGTCAGTCTCTGCATCTGAGATCTCTTGACTGGTACATTTTCCAGAACTCCTCTCTTCTGGCAGCATTCAGCAGTTGTTCATGAATTGATGTACCCATGCTCTAACTCTCAATAATCTGGTCCAGCTTGAATATCTGCTGGGGTGTAAATGCCAAGTCACTTGCGGGGTCAGTGCGAACAGTACTGATTCTTTGTCTGGCACATTGAATGTTGTCCTCACTTTCTTACAGACCTCTAGTGTTGCTTCAGGAGTTACATCAATCTCTGTTTTTGGCCACGTGTCTTCTGGCACGCTCAGGAACTTCCCACCCTTCCACCACATTTCATTTCTTTTTAGCTCAGTCACAGACATTCCTATGGTTAGCAGGTCAGCAGGGTTCTGGTGTGTGCTAACATGACGCCACTGAGTAGGACGGCTTGAGTCATGTATTTATCCTATCCGATTCACTATCAATGGTCTGAAACTGTGACTGGGTATTCGTATCCACCACAGCACATTCATGCTGTCACTCCAGAATGCAAGTAGGTTCTGGTCAATCTTAAGAACCTTGGCTATGGACAGGGCCAATCTTAATCCCAAAACAGGTCCCATAAGTTTGAGTCTTGGAATGCTTGTAGCTGATAGCAGTGCCACTCCTGTCTTGGAGGCCACTGGGCTCCTAGATACTGTACCACCCTTGTACTTGTACCTAACATAGGTTGCTGCACCATACGCATCCACTGATGCATCTGTGAAGGTGTGCAAGGTAACTGTTTCAACATCCGAGTTTAACTGCAGGCAATGTGGGACTTGCACTTCTGACAACTCTGTGTGCTCTTCAAACAACTTCTTGGCCTGTCTAGCTTGGATTTGGTCATCCCATCTGGGTCTTCCCAATCTAATCCTGAGGTCCACATCTCTTGCAGTAGAATCTTTGCCTGGATCATGTATGGCACCAGAAACCCCATAGGGTCAAACAGCATGGCTATCTTACGCAGGAAATTTTGCTTGGTCAACTGGAACATCTCGTCTGGCGGATTCACTCTGTAAGTGAAAACATTTTCCGTAATCAACCACAACACACCAAGCATCTTCATTGACAGCAAATTTCCTTTGTTTAAGTCCACTTCTGCAACCCTGTCTTCTTCAGGTATCTTCTTAAGTACTTGCTCTGAGTTGGAAAGCCACTTTCTGACATGCATACCAGCGGACCCCCACAGTGCTGATAGTTCCTCGTGAAGTTTTATGCACTCCTCTTTGCTAGGGGAAGAGTCCATGCTGTCATTCATGTATGTAGACTCCAAGATTGTCTCCGCAGCTTTTGGGTAGTGCTCTTGGTTTTCTCTTGCATGCTTCTGAGAAATTATGCTTGATAAGGGCACGAGTTAACTCCAGAGACAAGACTAATGATCTGATAAACATCTGGTGGTCTTGACTGATCTATGTCCCTCCACAAGAAACAATGGAATGGTCTACTTGAGGGTGATATCCCAATTCTTGCTAAAGGCCTTTAACGTGGAGCTATTTCTAGCATAAGCTTGCCTTTAACAAAGGCCCTCTAGTTCCTCACAGGATGAAATGACTCAAAGGGAATGTACAGATACTTATTTAGTGGTTTTTGATAGGTAGAAAACTGCAGAGTGATAAAATTAGCATCTTTGTAAAGAACTAAATTGAGAAACGAAATACTGCTTTCATCAACAACATAGTACGTAAGTTTGATACGATCATTCTTGCCATAGAGACAACTAAGAAACTCTAATAGGATGTCTTTTTTTACCGTTTTAATTTTTTTTTTTAATTTTTTATTTTTTAGCACCAATCATATGGCCCCCAAAATATAACAACACGCAATAACATGTGCATTAAAGCGTTTCTTGTAATGTCCATTTACAGCATGTGTCAGCAGTTATTCACTTCCATGGGAAGTCTTCCCTGAAGAACTCTCAGATAGAGACGAAGCGTGTCGGAAGTAAACGAAAAAGCTTACAACTACAAGAAGTCTTCCTTTGTGCTGCTCACTAGGCTTTGTTAAAAAATTTTTTAAAAAATTAAAAAATGCTAATAACCTTCCAAGCAGATGGGCTTAGAGGGTAGATCCTAGACTGTAGAGCGTAGTGCATAGATCAAAGCGAGTAGCTGGTAGAACATAGATAGTAGAGTGTAGATGGGCTTTGAGGGTAGATGGTAGATCGTAGAGCATAGAGCGAGTAGCTGGTAGAATGTAGAGAGTAGAGCGTAGATGGGCTTAGAGAGTAGATGGCAGATCGTAGAGCGTAGAGCAAGTAGCTGGTAGAACGTAGAGAATAAAGCATAGATGGGCTTAAAGGGTAGATGGAAGATCGAAGAGCGTACATTGAAGAGAGTAGCTGGTAGAACGTAGAGAGTAGAATGTAGATGGTAGAACAGCGTAGAGCGTAGAGGGTAAACTCAATGAAGAATTGTGCATTGAAGATTATTAAAATACTGTAAACCATAATAACACTAAACGTTCCCCATGCGCTTTAATATTTGCTACAATAACTGTAAGCCTCTACGCCCATACAGAGAACCGTAGAGCGTAGAGCACAGATGGTAGAGGGTAAACTCAATACAGAATTTTAAATTGAAAACGATTAAAACACTGTAAACCATAATAAAACTTTAATATCACTTTAATATATGTGAGATATATGCAAGGAATATGTTACAAATTGAAATAAAATGTTATGAAACAGGCAGGTAACCATAGTAACAACACACAACTACAGTAAAAGCTACGAAGTAGGAGGTAATTTATCTTTCCAACACGTAGCAGACTGGTGATGAAACCATAGAGTCTCTACAAAAATTTCTATGCCAAATCGAGCTTCATAAAACGGGCGCCAGTTGTGTGTCAGTCACAACAGTTTGTCACATGGGATCGAGGATTCTGTCACATGGAAGATTGAATAACCTTTTGTCACCGAGTTTGTGAGAGATTTTTATAGTTTTTTCGGTTCTAGAGTATAGAGATACCTCCGCTTACATTAGAGTGGCACGAGAAAGGGTAAAAAGTATATTATTTTTCCCAGAAAACACATTCTTTTCAACAGAAAGCTTGAGTTCACTAACAGACTTGGCAGATTGCTTCAATTAAGGTGTAAAAAGTGGGTCTTTTTCTGCGGGGAAGGGGTGGAGTTTTAAAATATGTACCCCTCCGCTCTTTAATCTCCTGTGGAGAGCACAAGGTTCATAAATTGACAACTGTACTGTACTCCCCCTCACCCCAGTTTCCTTCCACCTGCCCTAAAAAACTTGTCTTATGAATGTCATAGTATCCACGCGGTATTCTATGGCTGCGGAAGCCTGGACTGCATCCATACACATGTAGTCCAGCATGGCAGCCATGTTTCTTCCATGTAGGAATAAACTCCCGAATACATACCAGTTCAATGAAAAGACAATTTTGGGGGAAGGGCCAAAAAGAAGAGAGCGTACAAACAGAAGACTTGTACACACGAAAAATTACAATGGCCTGCCCTTTTCCCTCCCTCAGAAAAAGGTAATTTTTCCAGGGAAGGGATTTTTCCAGGGTACTAGGGAGAGGAGTACCCCCAAAAAATAAGTAAAAAGAAATGGGGGGTCTTTGTTTTCAAGTTTTGGGGTCTTAGGGGGTCTTAGGGGTCTTTGGGGTCTTAGGGGGTGTTTGTTTTCAAGACACCCACATGGTAGCCTTTTTATCCTAAATGCTCACTTACATCCTTTTACATATTACAGCATGTCAATATACACCTTGCACTAGTCAGGGCTCGAAAAAAAACCCGTCCACTCGTCCAAGACAAGTAGATTTTCCCTTTGGGCAAGTAACTTTCTCTTCTTACTTGCCCCACAGGCAAGGACCCAGGCAAGCCGTTCGCCAACTAAAGTTTTGGTAACGATTTTGAGAAGAAAAGGTAAATTTTAGGCTCAAGGGTAATCAAGTGTTTAGATGAAGCTTGACAAAAATTACAATTTATAGCATTGTTTTATTGATTGTGTGACCCGCGCTCACAGCTCAGAAGTGGTTGCCTAGCATGGGATCAAAATCTGCCCTGACCAAATTTCTTTCCAGGATTAAAAAAAGCAGCGTTGGGCACGCCAACGCTGTGTTTATTTCTTAAAATTTGAGCAATTTTCTGGAGCATTTTCCAGTTTCTCTGTACAAAACTTAACTCAACAATGATATAGTAAGGCTGTAGAAATTGTACGTGAAAAGAAGCCGCATATTTCTACTGCGAAAACAAAGCCAGCATTTTTTATGCTAAAATCCAGGTAAATCTCCGTTTCCGTTGAAACATGCAAGTTTGCTACTGATAACATACTTGGGCGCCGCTGCGCAAAATGAAAAGTATTATATTATTAAAAAGAAATGGATAAGTAAGTCATCAAAATACTTTCAGAGTTCCTGGAAGATGACTTAAAATAGTGTTTCTTTCAAAGAAAGGTGTTTTCCCTCGACTAAAACTATTTTTTATTCACCCAAATGAAAAAATATGCTCTCACCAGCTTTTCGAATTTGACACTGTGCCTGTGTCAAAACTGAAGTGGGAAGGCGACTTGTTGTTAATTCTGCATGCTATAAATTTCTTGTGCTTCTCTTCACAATGATTTTGTGGCGCTAGACGAGATGCAGGTGAACATTCATGGAGTCAAACAAGATCTTCAACGAATTGATTGATTCAAGGCTGTACAATAACCAAGATACCCAGCATGTAATACAGGAACTAGGAAGTAAGTACATGAACGAGCAACAACAACTTCACAAACTTTGTTTCTTCAGCTGGGAGGCACTGGCAAAAGATGCTGTGGGACTAAATTTAATTCCTGATGACATTTTTTATCGTGTTCGAAAATTCCAAGGAAAGTTGAATTTGACACCATAAAAACATCTGGTGATGGTAACCACCTCTACAGCTCTGCTTCCCTTATACTTGTTGGGAACAAAGATCTCCATTTGTTAAGGCTTCTCAATGCAATCGAGCTGTTTTTACACACATCTTACTACACAAGGCATCCAAAATTTCTCTCTTGTATGAAATCGCCCACTGCTGATGTTCCAGAAGATATCATGTTTACACTGTGCCTCTCTGACACTGGAATGAAGATGTAGGAATGCACAAAATGCAGAGAAGATGTTATTAAAAGGGAAGCAGCAACAGGCTGTAGAGTATCCAAGTGGAGTGTCACGGTACACCTGATGGCACTTGTAACCGTGATAGGAAGATCAATTTTTTTCAGCATTTCCCAGAGATTGCTCAAAAACAAGGCCATTTTTCCATGACGAAATCATCACCCAAGAATGTTCTTTCCATGCCAATCCAGCAGATTCAGAAACGACTACATCATCGTCATCATCAGATAACAAGAAAAATCACAAGGATGAAGTGAAGAAATAGCCCAAAAGGAACATCAGTGATTTTTTCCATGGCTCAGTGCCTAAAACGAATTGCCAAGAACCACAGGGAAGAAGTTCAACAGAACCTAAGTTTGGAAATTGTGACAAGAACAGTCCTTTGTAAAAAGCAAACCCTCAACAGCCACGCCCAGCAAAAGCCAGCCCCTGAATGGTCACCTGTCTAAAACCCTACCTGAAACAACTCTTCCCAAAGAAGAAAATACAGAAAGAACCACAAAAAAGAATTCCAAAAAAAAGAGGAAAAGAGAGTTCAAAGGGTACTGGAAAGAAATGTATCCCTGGCTTGAACATGATACTTCTAATGATGTAGTGTATTGCATGGTTTGCCGAAATTATCCAAAACTGGCGGACATTACAAGTCCCCTTCACAAAGGCACAGTCGAACTTCAATTATCCGTACCTCGATTATCCGGACTTTTTCTCTAGTCCCAATTTTGTCATGAATATTTATTAGTCATGATCAAGATCCGTAGCAATATTCTTTTTTAAAACTATAGCATTACAAAGTGCAGTCAAGAGCGAGCTTGTTTTGCTTTTAAGAGCAAAAGCAGCACTCGCACGTGTTGTAACTAATGAAGAACACTCGAATGAGTTCTGATTAGCTTAGAGTTGAGTGGTTCAAGATATACAGTAGACCATATTGTTTTCCAAACAATTTGTGAAAGTGTTGTTTCATGATTAAATGTTGCTTTATTTAAACAGTTTTGTTCTTCATTAATATTCCCATTTTCGATTATCCGGACCCTCGATTATCCAGACTATTTCATCTAGTCCCAACGAGTCCAGATAATCGAGGTTCGACTGTACTGGTGGCTTTGACAAGTAGGACTTGAAACTCTGAACTCCCACAATGGATCAGCAAACCACCTTAAGTGCATCAACAGAAGTCAAATGGATCAAGGAAAAGCCAATGAGCCACTCTCCAAACTATTTAAAGCTGCTTTCAGTAAACGTGATCAAGAAACGAAAGCCAGATTGAACAAGCTGTTTAATACTGCCTTCTATATTGCAAGTGAGAACTTAGCCTTCAGCAAGTTTAAAGGACTCTGCAATTTGCAGGAAAAGAATGGTTTTGATTTTGGAAGCCAGTACAAGAACGATAAGGTATATAGGGACTTTGTGGAAAACATCACAGCTGTTGAGAAGGAGCGATCCCAGGGGGAAATTGAAAATGCTAGACTCTTGTGTGTTCTGGCAGATGGCTCGACTGACAAGAGCATTGCTGAGCAGGAGTTGGTCTATGTTCGCTGCACAGGAACCAACGGGCGGCCCTCCACTCACTTTGCAGACCTTGTTCCTGTTACATCTGCTGATGCCCCTGGGGTTACTGCTGCTATTCACAAAGGTCTTCAAACTTTAAGTATAGATGAAACTGTCTTGAAGAAAAAATTGGCCTGCTGTAACTTTGATGGAGCTAGTGTCATGATGGGGAAGAAAAGCGGAGTTGCAAAACAGCTTCAAGATATAGCCCAGCATCCAGTTTGTATCGTACACTGTGTGGCACACAATCTCGAGTTGGCTGTGCTAGATGCAATAAAGCAAACGACCTACTTGGCCATATTTGAAGAAACTGTAAAGTCAGTATTTAAATTCTACTTCTACTCTCCAAAACGTCGCCGTGAAGTTAATGAAATTGCAGCTATACTCAACCAAGATCATGTTTACTACAGTGGATTACAGAAGACAAGGTGGGTAGCCAGCCCATCCAGAGAAACGAGTTCTGTATGACCGAACTTCTTGTGCACCTGGAAGCTGGCTTTCACAGCTGGATGTTTTGAGGCTTCAAAGAGGTCCTAAGTATCAAGCTTTTGAAAAGAGGTACAATGGGCAAACTGGGGTACTCGAGAGTGGCGTCAAAAACAACCACGAATTGAAGCTGTTAAAACCAGGCACCTCGGTAGAGGATTTCTTTCCTTCTTTCATCTCAGAAGTGACAGCCTATATCAACCAGCAGTTCTTAAGCCTTCATGAAGAGCCGCACAGTTATTTGGCAGTCTTTGATCCTAGGGAGATGCCTCAAGATCAAGCAGACCTCGCTATCTATAGCAATAAAGAAGTCCATCCTCTGGTAGATTACTTTCACCATTTCCTCTCAGATGATGAAAAGCAAAGGATCATAGAGCAATGGCCCATTCTACTTCGACTTGCAAGGCAGAAGATGCACAAGACCCTAGATGTCTTTTCCAATATACTAATGTCACCTCCTGATGATGTTAAAGATTGCATTGTTTTGATTGATCTCCTTGTCACTCTGTCACCAAGCACAGCAAAGTGTGAACGTGGATTCTCAACCATGAATCAGTTAAAGAATTCAATGCGCACATCGATGAATCAAGATACCTTGACAGCCTTAATGATGGTCCAATCTTCAAATCTCAATGTGATCTACTTTGTGCTACTTCTGCAATTCAACGCTGGATGAGTAAAGCAAAAACCAAGAGACAGTGCACCTTTAAACTCTGTTAACCATCGTTAGCATGCAAAGTGCTGACTGACTATCACTATGGAATTCTTATTACTGTAACAGGTCACATGATGACATCATTGTGCCATATGCTCTTGTTCAAAAGAATGTATACTTGTTGAGTTTTTTAGTTTGCTTTATAACTGTAAGCCGATTTAAGGTAGGCTTTTTTGTAAAATGCCAAGTGCATCAGTATAATCATACTCCTCATTTTTCTTCAAGGTTGTAGAGAATTATTGAACAAAAACATTAGGGTGCCATAAGGCATATGAAAGCAGTCAGTTAAAAAAGCTCAGTGACATTGTATTGGGAAAGTTGATAATCATGATAGAGTATCTGACAACGTAGGGTACACACTACTTCAATGTGATTATAACAGTGTTCATCCATGTTAATTATTACAAACCGTACAACTTCATAAAAGCGGAATGAAGAAGTTTAAAGTTGAGGAAGTATTACAATATAATGGTGTAAACATGAAAGTGATAAACACTAAGAGGACTACAGTCGAGATGGGTTTATTACATTTAAACACGCCAGCCCTGTAGTTTGACTTCCATTTTGGGGTCATGAATTATTAATGAGTTTGAAAACTTGGGCAAGTGGGGAAGTGCCCTGGGCAAGCAAAATTTGAGAGTTACTTGCCCAACAGGCAAGGTGGAATTCAAATATTTTTCGAACCCTGCTAGTGCTGCACCTTTAAAGTTTCCCGAATACACCATAATTGAAGGCTTTCATGCAAAAAGGGCATATATAGCTTTTTGGGCTGATTTTTATTTTTTGCAGGATTGAGCTAATTTTTGGCAGACTGACCTGTTTTGACATGAAAAGCATCGTTGCATAATTGTTTTTGTTGATTTGCACTTCATTTTCGAGAAATAACATATACAAAAAAACTCAGTTTTCCAAGGGTATCTTTTGGAGATCTTTTGTTGAACGAAAAACAAAAGAAACCTTTTGTTTTGCTAAACAATGAAGTCACCGAAGCGTGGCATTTGCCGCTAGTTTTATTATTCATACAATTAAGTTATTCTCTTACTGTTGCTTTGTTAGCGCAAGCGAATAAGGCGCTGAATGGACTGGATTCAAGTTTGTTTTGTCATGACACCGGTTCGATACGAGGTCAGTCGATTTTTTTCCTGGTACATTTCTCTACTTCTTTCAAAAATAAAAACATCTATTTAACCCATTGACGCCCGCATGAAATTGCACGCAACCCACCCCTAAATTACCAGCGATTTTTTAATATTTCAGAATGAGCACGAGCACTAAAAATAAACCATATGCGCAGTAACCACACACACAAGATTACGTTTCAAGACATCATTTATTTTAAGTTGAATAAATGAAGGGCCACAATATTAAAAAATATCAACAAGTACTTAACTTGATGTTTAAAACTGATGAGAAAACAAGAAATTATATTATTTCTTTGCTGTGCGAAAAAATGCCTAACAGAAGCCAAGAAAATTGAATATGCAAAAATGAGTTATTATTGACTTCGGAGGACAAATTGAAACCAAATACAACAGAACTTCCATTCTTGTACAATAACGGCTAGCATTTGAGAAAACAACGCAAAATATACGAGAAAGGCACATGTAAAAACCAATTTGAAAATAAGAAATCAAATAATTTCTTTGCTGCACAACGAAATATTACAGCACTGCGAAAGAAAGATTAGAGTTGAAAAGACAACAAAAAACAAGCTAATTATTTTGAGATCAATCATATTTCAACTGTGCTAAATTAGTGGCCACTTAGTTCTTTCTCTGCAGTTCTGTAGTAGCTGATGAAGACTCCAAAATATACATTTGAACGAAGTGAATAAACTAATAAAAAAAACCACGGAGTTCGCTGTAAATTAAATATGCAGAAATCCAGCATGCAAAAATACCATTCACTTTTAAAACCTAAAATTCCCCAAAACAGGGCACCAAATGAAAGAAATATGAAAGAAGTTCAATAACAATAAATTTTCATTCAAGCTGAGGCGAAGAAATCTATTTAAAAGCAAAAAAATGTTCATAATTTTGCAGACATGCTTTGCTGCATGACCGCATGTTGAAATTAATTCTTCATGTTAAAGCGAAAGCTCTGAGTTTCTCCCAACCACTTTTGCAGTCATTTTATCAGCCATGGCGTTACCAGTCATTCCAAAAGTTGAATTTAACTTTGAAGCAATAATGTACATTACCATTTTTGTTTTCTAAAGTCCAGGAAGCTGCTTTAAGTCCATGATCTGTATTCAAAACTCACTTGAAAGCACACCAATCGTCATGTTTTCGTGGCGGTTGAAGGAAGGAAAATTCTTCACCGAAAAGGTTTGAGGAATCTGTACTCCTTGATCTTCCATTCTGAAGCCACCTAAACATTAATTCGTATTTTTCTTTTCTATTTTAAATCCCAAAGGAGTAATTTATCCATGTTAGGAATGAAAACAAGGCCTTTGAAGTTTGCAGATTTGGCCCGCAGCACGCCATGATAACCTGCACTTTATGAGCGCATGAATTTAAGAAGAAAAACCGTCTTTGTAGGACCCCTAAAGTCCGCTAAGAATATTCTCGGTGAGTCGATTCTGATTGGTTTATTTGTCCTCAAGAACAATAAGACAACCAAAAAGTCTTGAGGGAGGGTAAGAAAGGCTATTGTCCCCACTTGCTTTTTTTTCGGGCGGTTACGGGCAGGAAGGGAAATTGGAGGGGTTTTTTGCACGGGCAGTTACGGGCGGTACAGGAGTCAATGGGTTAAAAAAACCGTGCTGTCGAAGCTACTAAAAGTAACCGTTTAAGTTCACGTGGCGTCAAAATCCACCTTCGAAGGATTACAGTACAGTGGAACCTCGATTTAACAAAGTTGCTGGGGACCGGCCAAATTTGTTCATTAAATCGAGGGTTTGTTATATCGAAAACCTTGATATAACGAATTTGAGGGGAAACGACCAAAATGTTCATTATATCGAGGTCATAGTTAATGATTGATTTGTAACACAGGTGACTTCTGTCACGTAATTCAATGCAATTTTCGTCACCCAGAAGTGCCGCGTTTTGAGATGCAATCCATTAAGCATGGCAGCTTTCAGTATCAATTACTTTCACTCTTGAGCAGATGCACAGCTTTTGTTTACAAAAGAACGACACTTTCAGAGTAGCGATTAAAAAATGTTGCAACCTAGAGGTTACACAGAAAATTGTCTATGTAAACAAGGAAACAGGCTTTAGTGTTGTTATGTTGCACAACCCAACATTTCCGGATTTCAAAGAAGATAGAGCAGAAGTTAATTGATGTCGAAATACTATAGTGCCAATGCCTATGACATATAATAAGCCGTTGACTGAAAGGTTGCTGTCTCTTTACCATAAGAATTACAAGGATTTGTTGACTGTTGATATGTTTGGCGTTTATCTTCTGTCAGTTGTTGACATTGTAATTCGTTATATCGAGGTAATCTGGGCTTCCAGATTATGTTCGTTATATTGAAGAATTTGTTATATCGAGGTTTGTTATATCGAGGTTCTATTCCATACATTTTACTGTAACTTTGGCCGGGACATAGAATATCATTCTTTATATCGAGGACTTCATTAAATAGAGGTTCATTAAATCAAGGTTCCACAGTACCGCAAAAAAGTAAGTTACCACGGTCTCGTGGGACGAGTGTCGAGAGAAACAAGACGTGTCTTGTTTCTCGTGAGTGCACTGGAAGTACCAATACTTCGCATTCATCAGTATTCGAAACCTGTTTTGTGTATTGTATCGTATCATATCGATTAGCGCGGTAGACATGATTTTTGTTCTCATCAGCAATGCATGTGTACCATGTGTGTATTATAAATTCTCAAGCGTCCAATATTGTTTCATATACATCAGCCAAACTTTTTTTATTCCAGCCAGACTTGCTTAACGTTTAGTTTTTGTAAATACATGCACGATAAAAGTTGAAGGTATCTGAATTGTTGGTGACAGTCACTCATGTTTACAAATATGTTTTACAGTTGTATCAATTCTCTTATTGTGTAGATCTTAAAAGAAGGTTTGATTGCAACTGTAAACGTGATTCATACAGTTGATAATCAAAATGTAGTTCTCATGAAACAACATGAAGAGTTTTGTCACCTGATCTACATGTTGCAAGTTAAAACCGTGATCGCGATCACTAAAGTCAACACAGCAGCGCCGCCTATGTTTTGTTAACTATCGCTCCCAACTAGTCCAACTGATTTGTTGTGAAACTCGACTAACTTTTTATCCAAAGATTGTGACCATGTGAAACGACGCTAAGTGATCTGTCGAATACCTTAATATTCAAACTAATGAACACGCTTTGCACATGAAGCCTTGATTAACTTTTTATTCAAAGGTTGTGAACATGTGAAACCATGCTTTGATCATAAATCACTTTCCTTCACATTTGAATAACTTATTTATTCAAACTTGTGACTGCTCGCTTTGCACATGAAATCTTGTCTAACTTTTTATTCACACTTGTAAACATGCAACACCACGCTTTGATCATGAAACCTCGAATAACATTTTATTCAAACTTGTGAACATGCGAAACCACACTTTGATCAGGAAACATTGACAAATTATAACTTGACCACAGTATCAACCGATATATAAAACGTGTACTCACATATCGAGCGAAATCTTCGCTGTTGAGCAACAATTTCAACAATTTCCATGATGCTTTAATGACCTCCCATTTATAAACAATTGACTCGCCCGCCAGCGCATGCTGAAAGCTGGAACATTTTTCTCCTACACAAAATTAAATGTTTGTTGGAGTTAGCGGTTATTGAAGAGCGAGCAAATGTAGGTAATTGAATCATTCACAGTGAGCAAGATTCGCAAAATCAACTCTCTGCCCCCATGATCGCATGAATTGAAATGCATGTAACTCTACTTGTAGTTACGTTCAATGTTCAATATTACCTTTGTTCGATATGAATCGAGCAAACAATCAACGTATATCTTATGTTGGATGGTCCCATCGATTTGACAACAAACTGCAGAGCAGCAATCGTTACACATCAAATCCTCCGCCCTACCGCTATCTGGATTTGTTCTCAGTAGCCCCGAGTTCACCTCCTCAACTGCGTTGTGTAAATAGCCAACGGGTCAGCCTCCCACCAGTTGGGATTCTTAATAGTTTATGTTATATTTGAAATGTTTGTTTATTTATTTAGTGTCCCCAATTAGCACATTAGTGCTAAATACATCGACACTTAAATAAAGTGATTATTATTATTATCATATTATTATTATACACGTTACCGGTTTCTTACACATAATATATGCCATACTAAACGCTTCAGTGATTCTCAAGAGAAACGAGACGTGTCTCGCGAGAAACGAGAAACGACTCGAGAGAAACGAGATTCGTCTCGCGAGAAATGAGACAAGAGGCAGTAACTTACTTTTGATCGGTACTGTAGCTCCAAAAGATGCCGCTTGGAAAACTGAGTTTTTTTTGCATACGTTACTTCTCAAAAACGAAGCGCAAATCAACAAAAACAATTACGCACCGATGCTTTTCATGTCAAAACAAGTCAGTCTGCCAATAATTAGCTCAGTCCTGCAAAAAACAAAAATCGGCCCCAAAAAGCTATATATGCCCTTTTTGAACAAAAGCTTTCAATTAATTGTACCTTGTCTCTCAGCTTGTTGTTTTTTCTAGATTTCTCAGGTTTAGTTTACTGTAATTCTAATAGTGGTATTTCTTTGTTTCTGATCTATATTCAACAATTATTCACCAATGTTCACCGAGCCTAAGGCAAATAACTGTTTAAGTATAATTTTCAGAGGTAAAACACAGAATAATGACTAAAACAGACTGTTCGTTTGCATACACACATGCAGCCGTAGTGTTAATAATAACCTTACATGTAAGCTTACATTGATTGTGAATCAATTTACACATCAAGTTCAGCAGTAAAACAAACAAGTGAAACACTATGAGAAAAAAAAACATCCTGTACCTTTGTTTTATCGTTGTTGACCTCACTCACAGCTGTCATCATCGTCTAACTAGTGAGACAATCTCAGATAGTGCCGAGTGTAATTTACAGCTCTGATACACTAGTCACACAGGTCCTCACCCCTGCTGCTCTCCCCCTTGGTAGTCAACTGACCTTTTCCCCTTTGCAGAATACGAGCGGACAAGACATAATCTTAGCAGTGTGTGTGTTTCATGTTTGTGTTTTGCCCAAAAATAACTTACAATTACCGTTTGGCAAGACGGTTTTAAATTTATTGTGGTATTTTATCTTGAGTTTCGTTCATTTTGTAGCATTACTTTTCACGCCAACATTTGTAATGTGATACTTTTTTTCCCTTGCCAATGTATGTAACAAGATATCTTTGTTTCCACGAAAATATAAGAAAGATGTGTATTTTTTTAACTCACTGCTGGAGATAAATGGAATATAAAAGTTAAATGTCCGCTACAATGTCGAAGAGGAACAATTTTGTTTTATTCAAAATGTAAATTTTCAATTCAACGATAAACAATAACTAATCTAATCATCAAATAGTTACGTTGAATCACAGAATAGTGCGTTCTAATTCTGTTGCCAGCCGAGTTGGTGTAAACAATAAAACCACATCAAAATAACACAGAGAAAGTATTGAGAAGTATTGAAGGTAGAGATCTTAACTTGACCGAAATTATATCCCACATCGGTGAGCGAGTCACCTCATCGACTGATGAAATTAATTTGAGGTTTCAGTAAGTGCCACGGAGTCTGCAGCAATAATAACAAGGTTTCTTTGTCACAAATTTACTAGTTTTACATGTACCTAATGCAGGAAAGTTTCAGCTGAATATAACCTTTGGGCTCTCTTTCACAGAAGAGGAAACAAACAAGCTGCTAAGAAGAAGCAATATGTTCTCATTCTCTATTTCAACCCTGGCAAACACACAATAGTTAAAAAACAGGAGACCACATTTCTTGAATCAAGCTAGGGAAGATTCCAGAAGATACGCAGTCACAGTAGCATTTTTTGCACTAAAAAAGAAGAACTGACGTTACTTAAAATATAACTGCTATCCCCAGCCAAAACAAGAGTGTGATATCACTCATCACAAAAAATAAAAAAAAGCGTGCATCTGAACTCGAGAACGAAGTTTATCACTCTAGCAATGCTAGAACGCATGTCTCTTACAAGTTATGTTGTACCACAATTAAGGGAGAGCACTCGACATTCGTGGGTAGTCCCGTATGAAATGTATCTTTCACCTAACATATAGTCGACTTTGACGCTAACTAATCTGCACGTGCGTTTGGAGCAAATTGCTTTTGTTCTTAAGAGAATGGCACCACAAGGATAGCATGAGATTTGCAAAACCATATATACATTTTTGTCATGTTATCAAAGAAAGCACAATAAGTATGACACCTTTTGCATAATGCAATCAGTTCCCTACCCTACCCAGCCCCCTTCCCACAAGGCCAATTGAAATTAGTTAATTCAACAAGCATTAAAGTTTACACCTTATGGCGTTATGGCATTGTGGAATTAGTGCATTAGTGCCTTAGCGAACAGCAGCCCCCTAAAACCATCCCAGTAGTGCACTCTGCACTAACTAGTGAGACAATCTCAGATAGTGCAGAGTGTAATTTACAGCTCCCATACAGTAGCCACACAGGTCCTCACCCCTGCTGTTCTCCCTCTTGGTAGTCAACTAGGCCTTTTCCCCTTTGCAGAATATGAGCGCACAAAAACTTGATAAGACATAATCTTAGCAGTGTGTGTGTTTCATGTTTGTGTTTTGCCCAAAAATAACTTACAATTACCGTTTGGCAAGACGGTTTTAAATTCATTGTGCTATTTTGTCTTGAGTTTTGTTCATTTTGTAGCACTACTTTTCATGCCAACATTTGTAATTTGATACTTTTGTTTTCCTCGCCAATGTATACAACAAGATACCCTTGTTTCCACGAAAATATAAGAAAGATGTGTATTCTTTTAACTCACTGCTGGAGATAAATGGAATATAAAAGTTAAATTTCTGCTGAAAAGTCGAAGAGGAACGATTTGATTTTATTCAAAATGTAAATTTTCATTTCACCAATAAACAAGAACTAATCTATTAAATTTTATCGAATAGTCATGTTAAATCACGGAATAGTGCATTCTAATTCTGTTGCCAGCCGAGTTGGTGTGCACAATAAAACCACATCAAACTAATACACAACGCTATCGAGTAATACAACTAAGGAACGTTTCAACAAGAAGTATCGATGGTAGAGATCTTTACTTGACCGAAATTATATCCCACATCGGTGAGCGAGTCACCTCATCAACTGATGAAATTAATTTGAGGTTTCAGTGAGTGACATGGAGTCTGCGGCAATAATAACTAAGTTTCTTTGTCACAAATTTACTAGTTTTACATGTAACTAACGCAGGAAAGTTTCGGCTGAATATGAACTTTGGGCTCTCTTTCATAGAAGAGGAAAAAAACAAACTGCTAAGGAGAAGCAATATGTTCCCATTCTCTATTTCAACCCTGGCAAACACACAATAGTTATAAAACAGCCGATGACATTTCTTGAATCGAGCAAGGGAAGATTCCAGAAGATACGCAGTCACAGTAGTGTTCTTTGCACTAAAAAAGGAGAACTGACATTACCAGAAATATAACTGCTATCCTCAGCCAAAACAAGGGTGTGATATCACTCACTACAAAAAATAAAACAAGCGTGCATCTGAACTCGAGAACAGAGTTACTCACACTAGCAATGCTTGAACATATGCGTCTTACATGTTATGCTCTACCACAAGGGAAAGCACTCAATGTTCGTGGGTTGTCCCGTATAAAATGTATCTTTCACCTAACATATAGTCGACTTCGACGCTAACTTATCTGCGCATACGTTTGGAGGAAATTGCTTTTGTTCTTAAGAGAATGGCACCACAAGGATAGCATGAGATTTGCAAAACCATATATATATTTTTGTCATGTTATCAAGGAAAGCAACAAAAATATGACATGTTTTGCGTAATGCACTCGGATACCTAACCCACCCAGCCCCCCTTCCGGCATAGCTAATTGATTAATTGAAATTAATTAATTAAACAAACATTAAAGTTTACACCTTATGGCATTATGGTGTTATGGCATTAGTGCATTAGTGCCTTAGTACTTTAGCAAACAGCAGCCCCCTAAACCATCTCAATAGTGCACTCTGCACTAAAAATGAGTAGCTTTAGTTTGAAGAAAAATAAATTTTGGTCAATCAATCTTACCTGCAGGCAATCAACATATAAACCACTGCATTTGCGATTCTTAAATTCCTTGAATACAAGTTCTTGAAAGGATTTTTTGTCCAAGGGTGACAGCAGTCATTTTCAAAATTCTCCATCCTTCCAATTAAATATCCTGCCACGTTTACTTGCCGAGATGGCAAAGGTGGCAAACTTAGTAACCAGGCCTTGAAAATTTTATATTCACTGCCTGGAGTGGTGAATATAGCGTCATATAAGGAATTGCTTGACCGATCAGATTGCTGGAAACTCTTTGTTCACCTCTGAAATTATACTAATAATGTTTAGTATAATTTCAGAGCTGAACAAAGAGTTTCCACCAATCTAGTTGGTTGAGACATTCCTTATATGACGCTATATTCACTACACCGACTGGTGAATATAACATTTTCAAGGCCTGGTCACTGAGCTCACCACCTTTGCCATCTCGGCAAGTAAACATGGTGCACAGTTGCTGAATGAATTTTTCATTTATTCAGAGGACATCAATCCAAGTCCAGGTTATTTGAAAAGATGGAGAATTTTCAGAATGACTCCCATCACTCTTGGACCAAAAACCCTTTCAACAACTCATATTCAAGGCATTTAAGCAATCATAAACATAGTGGTTTCATTGATCGCCAGCAGGTCAGCTGGATTGACCGAAATTTTATTTTTCTTCAAACTAAAGCTACTCATTTTTAGATGATTATGACACCTGTGAATGAAGTCAACAAGGATGACACAAAGGTACCGGATAAATTTACTTTTCATAGTGTTTCACTTGTTTGTTTTACTGCCGAACTTGATGAGTAAATTGATTCACAATCGATGTACATGTAAGCTTATTTTATTAAAACTACGGCTGCATACGTGTATGGAAACAAACAATTGCGTCCTTGTTTTTATGTTTTAGTCTGTTATTCACTGTTGTTCAGCTCTGAAATTATTTGTCTCAGGCTCAGTGAATATTCTCAAATAATCCCCTCCACTTCATCTCGGGGATTATTCGACAATATTCACTTCGCCTTTGGTGAATAATTGTTAAATAATTACAATTAGGTAAATTATTGCACTTTTCATGAGAGATTATATTTAGAGTGAGAACATACAGTACTGCCTGAAAGTATGGACCCTCAGGTTGTGTCAAAACCTCATCTTTGCCGCATGCTCCCACCTCGCATCCACCACGGGGGAAAATATATAGCACCGCGGTAAAGACGAGTGCGAACACAATGGAATAAATACCATGGCACAACAGACGAGGTAATACCTTGCGAAAGTAATGTATGTCTACCGAGTAGAGTGGCATTTTTTCATCAATGTTGCATGTAAACTCATAATTCGGAATCAAGAAACACGCTCCATGGAAAGTCAAACTTTTTACATGTAAATGTCTATCCTCTACTTTCGAAATCTACATGTGCTGACTTTTGGTAAACCCTTTTACGAACTCTGACTACACTATTCATAGCCGTTTAATTAAGGGTTCCCAGGGTGTTGAAGGTCACTTGATTAAAACAGCAACAGGATGGAGCTGTCTATTACTGCCATAATCAACAACGCATTGATACAATGCCATTAAAGTACATCTGTTGATCCATAATATCGACAACACACGCCAACTGTTACCAGTTTCAGGTAAAAATGTAACTGTTCGTCGTCCAGTTCGTCTTTTTTTATTATTTTAAAATCGATGCATTGAATCTAGTAACACAACTCCGTGTTTTTGTACTGGAAACAACTGAGTGGGCAGCATCTTTTGATTTCCGCGAAAGGTCATGCGAAATGTAAAAAAAATCTTCTTGCCTAAAGTGGTGAAAGGTTTCAATTCTCCTTTTGATCAAGTGCATAAAGGCGAATGATATAAATCCCTGTCGGAATCTTGGCTTAAAGGAAGATTACATGTGTTGAATGCTGTCAGGAATAAAGAGCGGTCACCGCTCTAAGAAACGCTTTTTAATTCTTTGTTGGAATCAGTGGAAATTAAACGGGTATGATTCTAACATCTAGAGGCACAGATAAAAAAAAAAGATAACAGTTGAGACCTAAAAATGCGTCGATTAATATACCATAACCCTTACTTCCCAAAAACCCTGGAATGCAACATGCAAATAGCGGCATGTCTTTTGAGGCTTTTCAGAATTTTGAGTCTCAAAAGGAAACTAGAGGCAAAGCAACCTTTCACGGGACCGGTGAGCTTTTTCCAACATTTTGATCAGAATTGTAACAGCCAAATAACAAGCCAAATAACAAGCCTTATCATGACCACTCATGAAAGTTGTTTACTTTCTCACTGAGCTCTCAATGAAGACGAATTTCCTTTATACTCGAAAGCTATTTTAACCATTGTTTACGAAGCATCTCGTTCGCGATTCGGCCAATTCTCCATCCCCTAACATTCGCGGTAAATATACCATGGGACCAGGCGAATTTCATTGGTTGCCACAAAGTAATTTGACAATTTACAAAGCAGCTAACCAATAATATTTGATCGACCAATAGGTTTCCGATTTGCAAAACATTCAGAGTTTATATAATTTATCTAAATGAATTTGAGTCGTCTACACAAACTCAAGGGTTAAAAACTGGAGTGTGTAGTTAGGAATTTAGTCTAAAAAGAGCTAACATTCTGTTTGACATGAAAACAGACTGATCGTTATCATTGTCTGACGATGTCAGGTCACCGACATGTCACAGACGCACTCAAGCAAAACGAGTTGAGCTGTGATTCTTGTTTCCAATAACTGCCGGCTTGCTTTTGCGTTCCATTCTGTTCTTGCTTTCACTTTGTGCTAAGTTATGTTACGTTTGGAGTACTGTTGTTAAACCGGTAGATGTATAAAAGCCAATGAAGGTTTCTCTTATTCGTGGTTTGGTCTCCGGAGAAAATGCTTGAACTTGAAGCAGGTTCCATGAATAACAGTGTATTCTTGCATGTAATAAGCTTACATCTCGATCGGCTACAAGGAAGCAGAGACAATCCTTGGACCAGAAAAACTCAGATCGCTGATTTAATGACAACTATACAAGAACAAGGCATAAACAGCAATTGCCGTTTTTATTAAAATCAGCGATCGGGGTTGACCCGGTTTTGTAACTGCACACTACAAAGTGCAGCGCATACAAACAGAGAAGTACGGATGATATTATGGCAACAAACTAAATCGGATTTGAATTTAAATGTATTACAAATGTATTACCCAAGTTTCTTTCCATAATCAACGTGAATTTCAGAGCCATTCCGACCTTTCGCATTTAATCGTTTCCCAGTCGTTTGCATGATGCATGGACATGAAATCATATAGCGAACCTGTGATTTCACATATGTTCTGTCACGTTCTTCTTGGCAAAGGGGAATGCTTAACACAACGTCTAAGAACTGAGACATACATGCCACTATATTTTACCAAGTTACAGATATTTTTAGGTGAAGTTCATAAAACATAGCCACCAAATTTTCTTCGTGTTATGAACCTTGTAACTGACATAGATGATCGGCTTTATTGAATGCTTCTTAACAATGAAAACGTGACACGTCTTCTTTACCAAGGTAATACCTCGTCCAAAGCTGCCGCGGCAGGACAAATCCTGTCCTCGGCTTTACCTAAATAAAGACGAGGCTGAGTGCAGGAATACAGCGACAATGATGCATGGAGGCCCCACGGCAAGAATGCAGAAAATGGGTCAATACTTTCAGGCGTTACTGTATCAGTGCCCAAATTCTGAATAATAATAATAATAATAATAATAATAATAATAATAAACCTGTAATGAAAATATAATTGTCATTTATGACAAGCCCATTATCCCTAGGAGATTACTAACATGGACTGCCTGTGAAAACCAGTTGCCCTGGCCTTCTGCTGAAAACATTTAATGGAACCCCTAAGAATGAAAATGTGAATATGTCATTTGCTGTTGTTGTTGAAAATAAATATAAATTAATTACTCATTTATTGCTGTTTATAAACAAGTACCTGACAGGAATTTCTGCCACACGGATTTGGTTTGCTGTTCCTCCGGATGCAATCAATTTGAATCCTAAGTCATGAAGCTTTTTGGCAAATTCCACAAGTCCTTGTTTGTTGGAGACACTAAGAATTGCTGAGGAAATAGGAAGTAAATCCATCATTAAACAAAAGCCCCCTGAGAGGACATGTGGTTACTAGACAGTGCAAAACTACAGTGGTGCAAAAAAGAGTTGCAGAGTTTTAGCTTTATTGCAAAATTTGAGTGCTTGACACATGTTTTCTGCATCATTGTGCGCAACATTAGGGGGACGGGAAGCTCAGGAGGGGAACAGCAGTGTTTGAGGGAAACTTTCGCGAGATCCATTGTCTCACCAAAGACAAAATGCTCAAAATGTGACTTTTTCATTTAGGACAGCCACATCACCAAGGGACAAACCATTTGACTTTTGAGGGAGGGGGGTTGGAAGATTTCTTGGTGGCAACAAGGCAGATTTTTTTTTAAGTCAAAAAGCAGTGCAATAATTGTTTTTGAGATTATCCAATGCAGGATTTTTTTCCACTCCAATCAGGAGTGGGACAGCCCTCAAATGAGAATGTTTAAATAAAGAGCATCCTGCATTTCATAGCGGTTTCTTCTTTGTAAAATGTTTACTATTGTGCAGTGTTTTGCCAGCACTAGCAAGCAACAACATTGACAAGTAAACAGTCAGTAGTAGTCACACTCCCTCCAGCATTTCAGGGCTTCTAAGGCACAAGGGACAGAGCTAAAAGAGTGATTGGGGCCGTTGCAGCTCTGATAAGGCCTCACATGAATGGCTTGAAACCCTTTGAGAGGACATTAGAAGAAACAACAGAAACAATGCGCCCTAGCCCAAAACAGTAACAGCTGCTGCAATGACAGCAAGTAGAATTACAAGCTTACAAAAGCAGCTACACTACCGTGTCATTGTCCAAGAAATGGAAGACATTATGGTACCAAAATCCACTAAACCCATTCTAGAGGGCAAGCAACTACTTTATCCTAAAGATGTGCAAATCAAAGCAACATAAATTTCATATTCAGAGGAAGTGCAAAACCTGGGTTAAAAAGGAAAGGGACATGAGGATCATACTAACACAGAGGGTTGGAGAGCCTGTTACCAAAAAAAAGAGCATATACGGAGGTCTCTACGTACTACAAGAAAGATATCCATTTGTGGCTGCCTTAGATGCTCAAATTGTGTGTAAAGCACATTATGATGCCTGTGCTTACTTTACGGCCACGAAGATAGCTTGAGAAAAGTTTCAAACACACAACAATTAAAATAATTATTTCTTCACTAGTTTAGTCGAAATGACTGATGCCTGATGACATGGTAGTGACTGGCTTTAGCAAGTAAAGCAAAACTAAGTAGTCAGAAAACAAGTCGTGCCCTGAAGTCCACTGGGGCCCGTTTCTCAAAAGCCCCAGAAACTTTTCGGGCCCGTAAAGCTATTTTTAGTCCATCTGTATCTAAAAACGGAGAAGTGTATGCGCCTGAAACTTCTTGTATGAAGGGAACTTCTCTTCATATTAAGAATATGTGAATAAAACAGCTGTGTAATCGTAAGGTTCGAGATTTTGCTATGGCTTTACGGGCCCGAAAAGTTTCCAGGGCTTTCGAGAAACGGGCCCTAGGACTGTTAGGTGAAAACTTGTTACTGTACAATCATGGGGAGAAAAGAGGGCCCTGGGAATGAGCTCGTTATGTTCTAACAAAAGTGCTGTGGATCCTGACATAGTGCCCTCTAAGCCACACAATAGGAAGACAAGTGCCAACGCAACCTGCAGTCCTGCAGTACAAATCCCTTGAGGCAAATGTGAATCGTTCCCATGCAAAAGCTGCAAGTGATTATAATTCCTCTTTCTAGAAATCTTGAGCTAACAGCTTAGTTCGGCTGGAGGCAAAATTAAACTGCTTTATCAAAGAGGTCGTACCACCAAAGAGCTGGGTGTAAACTCCTAATACTTTGGTAATCAAATATTTAACGGAATCGGTGAAAAAATTATTAACTTAAACCACTAACCTAAATCTCCCGCTTGAGAAGACGCCATCTCGTCTTGCAAAACGTGTGTAATCAGTTACCTAGTCCCTAGGCCTAGATGTTTCACCGCGGTCAATCGTTTTCGGGTCACATGATCCGGATCGATCCGTAAACAATAGCCTCCATTTGTCGAGAAAAAAACAG